>NC_133337.1:30988760-31588760 GCF_030506205.2 Paramisgurnus dabryanus | reverse complement strand
CTGTATTTATATATAACCACTAATGTCCTTCTTATTCTTGTGTTTTCTATTTTTTACTTATTATATTTTTTTTCAGGAATCATTTAAATGAGACTAGAAATCTTTTGCAATCCTGTTCTGTAAAAATGACGCTCTATGTGGTACACAAACGGTTAACAACTTTCGTTCTCTGCAATGCCCGCCTCCGTAACTCACATCGCTAATATGATTGGCTTTGCATTTCTTGAGTCCCGCCTCTCTAATTCACATCAGTTTATGGGCTTGTCTTTACTCGCTACGTGTGATAGGATGGTTTCACTTTGTACAACGCGCCAAAGTTCACTCAAGACGCGCGTGATTATTCGGGCTACAGGTAAGTGAGGAAGAAAGTATTATTATACCCACTGTAACTGTTTCATTCACAAAATACGGAAGTTGTGTCACATAATGATTCAAGGAAAGTATTTTCACCAATACACGACAATCCCATGTTAACCTGAGGAGTTGCAAACTTTTGTCAACCTTTTATAAATGGGGTAGCAAGGTTATTTAGGGGGTCCCTAATCCCTGAAACATCCCCAACATGGTAAAAACATGAATTCATGTCATGATTGCTGAATACTTTACATTACTGCACTGTGGTCATTACTTGCACAGATGTAGACATAATGTAAGGTTGCATTTTTAACTTAAAATTATTTTTTTTCACACTGATTAACTGTCTGTTAATGAAAAGAAGATTTAATGTGAACTACAGAAACGTTAATAAACTTTGTTCAGGAAACAGCATGATATACATACCAAATTTAAATTAATTTAATTTAAATTAAGAATTAAATATTAATTGCATATTCTTCAATGTTATAAAGTAAATATGGTTATATCTTACAATGTGATTTTCTTTTTTTTTTTTTGACAAAGACTTAAACAGTTACTGTTTATTAGGCTCTAGGACATAACGAATTGTTTATTATAAATTTGGGATGGCCGGGGGTGGCGAGTCAGATGTTACTGAGTAAAGTGCATACTGAGTTGTCTGTTGTTTGTGTCAAGTAAACGGTGATAAACAGTTTTTGCAATGCAACCATTTTATTTATGTCCCCACCAATGCCAGAATCAAACCTACGCCCTTGCCTGCTAATAAGGTCGAGCAGCAACAGCTAAGCTCGAGCGTGCTCAGACGCTGACGTCTGCGGCTGCGCCGACTGCCGCCAGAATAAAGTAATGTACACGATCAAAACACTATCAAAACTCTGAAAAGTGACACGGATGCAGCAGAAAATTGATAATTTGGGCATTTTAAACAGATTAAAAGATTAATGGACGCTTTTTTTATTTTTGAGGTTGCTTGCAAAATCCATTTGGCTCAAAAATCCGAGGGGGCACGTGCCCCCTCAGTTTCAATGGGCATGACGCCTCTGGTGACAGCATCATACTTTGTGGCTGCTTTTCTTCAGCTGGAACTGGGGTTTTAATCAGGGTGGATAGAATAATGAGTAGCTCCAAATACCCGTCAATTTTGGCCCAAAACCTAAAGGCTTCTGCCAAAACACTTAAAATGAAGAGAAATTTCACCTCACAGCATGACAATGACAGAAAGCACACATCTAATCAACAAAGGAATTACTTCACCAAATCAATATCAAGGTTTTGGAATGGCCCAGCAAGAGTCCGGATCTAAATCCCATCCAAAATCTATGGGGTGATCTGAAGAGGGCTGTGCACAGGAGACACCCAACCAATTTGACAGATTTAAAATGCTTTTGAAAGGAGAAATGGCAAAATATAGCAAATTCAAAAGTGTGAAATTGATTGACACATTCCCATTAAGATTGAATGCTGTGATAAAATCTAAAGGTGCTTAAACTAAGTTTTAGTTTAAGGGTGTGCACACTTATGCAACCTGGTTATTGTACAACTTTACTTGCCATTTGTTCACCACAAAAGTTTTCTTATTGTTATTAGCTTTAATATATAGGTTGGCAGTACGGAATTAAGTTGGAACAGGTTCCAAAATGATTCATCTTGTTTTCATTTTTTAAATCACAAAAACCTGCAATTTTAACAGGGGTGTGTAGACTTTTTATATCCACTGTATATATTTATATATATATATATATATATATATATATATATATATATATATATATATATATATATATATATATATATATATATATATATATTAGGGCCGGGACTTTAACGCGTTAATTAAACATTTTTAAAGCATTTTAATCGCACTTATTTTTGCACCGCGGAACATTTCTCATTGGATGAGTTTCGGCGGACCGATTATACTGGCGCACCAACTAGGGTTCATAATCATAGATATGTATATAAAGGCTAGATGGCTCGTCCGCGCTGATGGCCAATTGAGTTGAACGTCCGCATTTTGGCGGCCATCTTAGGACAGGGCGCTCGCTCACTCGTAGCATTGAGTTTTAATGATGCAGGTACTTTTAAATGACCATAACTTGCTTAATTTTTTACCGATTTTCAAACGGATTGGTTTGTTATAAACGTCAAAGATGTACCTATGACACTGAATACGTATACTAAAAATAAATAAAAAATTCATGAAACATGTTAAAGCATCCATAATTATAGCCACGTTAATAACGTTTGTAAAAACCCAAACCGTTTGTAAATCCGTCAAGAATTCAGCAAGTTACGAGCATTTTAGTTGGCGTATGTCACTCACCTTCCGTCCACAGCAGCAGGGAGCAGCACTATGGCAGCACTGACCTAAGATGGCCGCCAAGTGACGACACAGCTGACTCCGCCTTGAGCCATCTAGCCTTTATATACATATCTATGTTCATAATAGCCGTGCTTTCGGTCTTTAGTCATGCACTCCGGCCACACTAAAACCTATTTATCATATATTTAATATGCTTCAGCGCTCAAAATGTATCTGGGCTCACCACTCTCTCTACCGTCTCCCCTGGAGTTCTATCAGCCAATCAAAAAATAAAGAAAGAGACTACACAATAGCCAATCAGAAAATAGGACTGTTGTATCTGGGTAAGATTTAACGCAACAGCCAATAAAAAAAGCATAGCCTCGCACACCCACAGAGGAATGGAGCTCCGAGCATCACTTTGAGCAGCACAGAGTAAGTTTGATCTCCTGTTTGTTACAACAAATGCACAACTTTGACACAAACAATGACAACTTGACTGCTGTTAGAGAATGTTTCCCAGATAATTAGCATCAGTTTTTCACGAGTGTCTGTAACTTAGCCAACAGTTTACAGCCTGTTCACTGACAACACCTGCTCAGAACACGTAAGTTAGTTTAAGCCTCGTAAAATTTTCGTTATCACACGATGACTGACATTTTGTCACATAAAATATCTCTCTCCAAACAGGCTTAATAATTTTATAAGCAACTGCTTTGCAACCAAAGTAAGCTTTAGCTTACCTAAAACTAGGGAACTGTTGACTTTAAGATCTTTTAAATAATAATTATTACACTAGGTATTTCATGTTGTTTTGCAGTCATTTTATTGTAATTTTAGATTTCAGCATTTGCTTATTTACAGCGAACCATTTTCTTTTCTTTTTTTTTTTTGACCACAGAGGGCTGGTGGTCTATGAAATTTCCCGGTAGATTTTTGGGTCCCACTCCGCCCCTGGCCCCGTGGACGGAAAATTATTTTATAAAAAACGAACGGATGGAAGCGTTAATAAGAGCATGGTTGTGTGTAAGCTATGCAACAAGGAATTTGCATATCACCGCAGCACATCGAGCTTCAAGTATCATCTCAATGCAAAACATATAGCAGCTAGCGTGGACATTAGCCCAACTTCGAGTAAAACGACTTGGTTGAACAAAAATAAACAATATTTAGTTGCTTAAGCTTATGTATTCAGTCATTATTCATGGTATTCTATTGTATAATAGAATACCATGAATAACCATTATTTTTTTGACTCAAATCAAGTCAACCAACTTATCAAATTTGAGGTGAAAAATTGGTCCATGGTTTCCATGCTAGACTTGCAACGTGAATAAATTTGCGTGCAAGGCAGCATGGGTAAACCCAGGCTATCTTTAACTAAAAGTTTAAATTTAAATGTGCAGTTTTAATTGAGCCCAACATAACTTTGAGACAGAGGACTATTAAGGTATTTAGTTAATAATTTACAGGATTATATACAGGTATGTAAATAGTGAAAAATTGGACCAACTTAAAAAATTACTTCAATTGGTAACACCTAAAAAAATTGTGTTTAAGAGAAAAATACTTTAATTGAACAATTTCATTTGAGGAAAAAAAAACATTATTGATTGGGTGTTACCAATTGTATTGGTTGATCCAACTTTTCATTTTTTTTACAGTGTAAGTATAAATAAAAAATGTCATTACATTACAAAACATATTTAAGTGGCTTTTATTAAAAAAAAAAAAAAAAAAAACATTGACTTGCTGAGTGTTTGTCTTTAATAGTACGTGCGTGGACGGGTGTATTGGTGCAGCAGGCTGTAAATCATAAAGGCCATAAAAAGGCCAAAAACGGTGCTGTCGAACATTGTCGTAGCAAAGTTTAAAGAGCACCTATTATGGGATACACGTTTTTAAACATCCTTTTGTGTGTAAGTGTGCATTAGTACATGCTAACGATATTCAAAAAGTACATACCTCAAAGAAAACGATGACGCGAGTTATCGTCTCTAACGTTCGAGGACTACAAAAAACACTCGGATTGTAGGCAACAGTTTACTTCCTGGGATTAGTGACGTAGATAAGACGAGGGTGGGGTGGGGAGCGCCGAGTCAGAAGAGAGCTAAAATGGCGGAGGTTGGGAGTCCCTGCTTTGACTGTGTTTGCAAACTCTTGTTTCATTGTTTCAGCGATTAAATCTCTCGAGTAGACGCTTTCTCTTTAGATGCGAGGGCAAAATAGCACTT
Source organism: Paramisgurnus dabryanus (assembly GCF_030506205.2). Classification (NCBI taxonomy): domain Eukaryota; kingdom Metazoa; phylum Chordata; class Actinopteri; order Cypriniformes; family Cobitidae; genus Paramisgurnus; species Paramisgurnus dabryanus. The sequence continues at coordinate 31,583,867 of NC_133337.1, read as the reverse complement.
TATGGACTTCCACAGAGGACATCATGTTTAATACGGTTCCGGAAAAATCCAGTCAGAAGTTGTTCACGGAGTTTTCACAATAACTGCTTCTCATGAACCGAAGCTGGATTTGCGCGACGTCTCCTCTTGAAAGTTGGATTACTGTGCACTTCTGGATCACAGGCTGTAAGTATTCATGTTTATTATTTGCCTTTTACTGTACGTTACGTAACCGGTAACCGGAGATTAACATAATGTGCGTGTAGAGCTAAGCTTGCAAGCTAATTGTTTTGTGTTGTAATACTGTATTTCATAAACAACGTACCATATTTACACACGTGTATGTTGAATTATGCAGGCTTTCGTTTTTTTATCGATGTTGGTTTAGACATGTTTACAAACTTGCTAAGTTGCTAAGATAAATACAAATACAAATGCCAGCTAAACTGTTACCGGTAAAATTTGTTCTCATGATCAAACTCAAGAAACTCTAAGTACAGATGATTTGTTTAAAGTTATATGTATTTTACTGTTGTATTTACTTGAAGCTTTCTTAGATTTTGAAACGAAGTAAACACGTAATGTATGTTGCTAATGTTGGGCCATGTAATATAATACATTTACGTTTTAATGAATAGTCTAACGATTTATAGTCGTTGTACTCTATTGTTATAATATGTATTTTTGACTGAATACATGTTTGTTTTATTTGTCTATATCCTAGATTCGCAGCTGGACACATCCTTCTACACTGTATGCAAACATGCAACATCATTACACACAGTACAAGGAGTCAGACTGGCATATGAGGAGCAAAGGTGTTTAACACATATTATGTATTTACCTAGTGAAACCACTACCAGTCTTAAATGTATAACTGATGATGACAAAGTTTTTTTTCTCTGCATAATAATAGGAACCCAGGCAGTAGCATCGTTTCACAATGTTTCCATCATCATCATCAGTGGATGCCTTTGCCGTTCGTAGCCTGAGATTTCAGATTTGCAGCAAAAAAAAATGATTTTCTCATTTATTGGAATGCTGTGCAGGTATTTAAGTATTTTAGTAACTGTGTTAAATAAAGTAGTATTTACTTTTACAATAAATTAATTGCTTGTTTATATTTTACAGGTATTTGTACCTTGCAGCCATCCATTACAATGTCACCAAGCCGTAACAAAAGCAGGAGAGGGAAAGTACAAGGCTATGTTCCCAAAACACACAAGTGACATACCGTAAGCAGTAATGATTTATTTCAAATACATTCATAATTAAAAACTTAATGTATGAAGCAGGGAAATAAATGATCAAAACAAAAGATTTATTGACTGCAATATTTCTACAGTTATGTGGATGATGTGATCAGGCTTGTGTTTGATGAGGTATTTGAAGATAAGCTGAAGGAAACCCCGATTCCAATGGACCTGGCATCACAGTTTGAGAGACCTTCAAAGGAGGACGTGATTGCATGCCATCTTCAGTGCAGGGGTCGTCGAAAGCCAAAATTGTGACCGATCTGATCAGGAAGCTCCAAGCGTATCTGGAGAACAACACACGACAGGATGATAACCTTATAGTGTCGTCTTAGATAGCACCAGCTGACAAAGCTTTGATATGCCATTTATCTGAATAGATAGCTGTAAGAAATGAATTGAAAAATTTTTGAAAGAAGAGCACAATATGGTTACTAAAGTATGTTTATTTGTATATTGTTTAACATTTAAATATATATTTGTAATAAATAAAAAAAACTTTTGACTGACTATTATATTTTCTTTAAAGTTGCATCTTTTGTTCTTTTGGGTACTTTGTTACTATAATGATACTTTAGTGTTATTGGTTTAAAAATGTAATAAAACTTACTCTAGTCCTGCACCTCAAAGGCTTATAGTCGGTACAATAAATGTTCTGTGTGTAGGGATTTAGACAATTTGTGCAAAACCTGGATGATGAATCACGCAGGTAAGAGGCCCTGGAACATGTTGCATTCTCCTTAAAACCTAATAAGTAAAAACATAGCACTTATAAGTAAGCAGTTTTTCATAATAAACTTTACCATAGTGAAATAATGTAGAACATTCATTTCAATTAATACTTTCTTTGTGCTACATTTGGTGTTTCCATATAGTTTGCACAGTAATATAGTATGTGTCAGGATCCTGAATGTCATTATATGTGTTTTGTCTTGTTTCTAGTACCAGGATCCTGACACCCTCATAAGTTTTTGTGTGGAGAATCACGTGACCTATTTGTTATGTGTGGCACGTGCTCTCATGTCTTTAGTCTTAACCTTACCTTCCTGTATCCTGATTATGTATGATTAGTTTCCTCACCTGTTGGTTATTGTCCCCTAATTAGTTCCCCTATTTAAATGCCATTGTGTCTCTTGTCTTTGTGGTATCATTGTATGTATGTGTGTCATGGTCAGGAGTCTGTCTCGGTTTGCCCTGTTTGTTATTATTTTATTCTTGCCTTGTTTACCCCCTCGAGGGTGTTTTTGTTATAAAATAAAAGTCTTTTGAGTTGAGAGCTGTCTGCACTTGGGTTCTTTACCAGCAACCCTGACAGTATGTAACAGTCTTTTATAATAAAGTTTACAATAGTAAAATAATGTTAATAAGTGAAATAGTTTTATAATCATTTCAACAAATACTTTCTATGTGCTACATTTGGTGTTTCCATATAGTTTGCACAGTAATATAGTATGTAAGCGGTCTTTTATAATAAAGTTTACTATAGTAAAATAATGTTAATAAGTGAAATAGTTTTATAATCATTTCAAATAAAACCTTCTATGTGCTACATTTGGTGTTTCCATATAGTTTGCAAAGTAATGTAGTACGTTATAATTACCTTTTGGATGTCTTTGCAACACATTTTCGTCTTCGTTTAGCATTCTGGCAGAGCTAAGGACACCTAAAAAAGTTAAATCCAATCGCGTTCATTGACGGAGATCGTTTACATCGTAACGGCCGTCTGAACTCTCTGGATCGAGCTTGAAGTGGTAAGGCAGTACAGACACCATCGTTTATAGAGAAATATAGCGCTTGTTTACGTTGCCTGTGACTCTCAGTCAGAACCGGAAAATCCACGCGTAGTCAGGGGCGTAACCTTTCAAACACACGCCGAACCCAGTTGACCAATAACAGTTGAGTAGTCATCTGACCAATCCGAATACACTAGACATTTTGGGAGGCGGAGACAGGAACTAAACCGAGCGTTTTCCAGACATGCAGAAATCGGTGAGGTATGTAAGCAATTTATAAGACTCACAGTGCATTAGTTCAAGTTTTAATAACATGTATGTACTATGGGATATTACAATAACGTGCTAACGTGCTAATTTATTAGCATAATTGGTGCTCTTTAAACTTGATTGCTATTATTGTAAAGTGGATCATCCTGATCAAATACAACACTCCTGCTTGTATGAGCCCACAGCCTATTACTTTGATTTCCACTTTGAGGATTTCACCAGAACATTGTTTAAACCTGAGTTTAAACTCATCATAGTTCAAGCACAAGTGAGCCTTTTATTGTGTTGAAACTGAACAAACTCACAGACAAACTTGTGGACGAAGGCTGTGAAAAAGTTTTCAACGACGTTTTGTTTTCTTGGAGGCAGTGTGTTAACGTCAATAGATTTTTGACAATGACGGACTGACGGGGAATGTCCCTACTGAAAAACCAGCAAAAGCTGATGAGCTGCTTTTTGCCGGTCTCCCAGCTTTATACAGTATTAAAAAAACTGTCAACACTGGCTTTTGCCCTGCACAGAGAGAGACGCTGTGCTGCCTATGACTTTGAACGTGAGTTGAGTGAGCGGAGTCAGTCTCATGCGGACTGACCAATGAAGAGAGGGCCTCAAGTTAAGACCCTCTCCTCATTGGTCAGTCCGCATGAGGTCTGTCAAAGGTTCGCTGAGCGTTACGGACGCAAGGCGTTGCTACAACTGAAAAAAAGAGACCCTAAGTGGGAGCGCGAGGCGAAAATTATAAAAGGAAAAGGACATCAGAAACTCAGAAAATGTAAAGTATAAACAGTGGTGTAGTATACGTGATTCACATGTATCTGCGCGATCCGATCGGGGTATGAAATCAAATTACTATAGCGGCGCGAAAGTGACTGGGGAGCGGAGAACCCACAGGCGAGTGACAGAAAAGTACAGCAAGAGCGATTCCAGTTATCACATGGAGAAATCTGCTTTGAATCGCTCTCGCGGTACTTTGACCTCACCAAGAGGTCTGCTTAGCGCCAAATGAAGTCGAACCTGCAGTGTAGATGCTCACGCGACACTGTAAACAAACAGTCCATGTGGAGAAGTGAACGAGTGCTGCAACATAAAATCCGGAGAGTTAACAACGCACTTGGAGTAAACAACATTTAAATCATCAGTGCAGTTTATTACTTTATCTGGAGGTAAGGCTCCAATAAAATAAAATAAGCTAATAAGTTTATGTCCTGATGGTTTTGAGCTGCCTTCCAGCATGTTTGCTTGTGCTTCACAGTGTTAAACTTCCTTTCTCTGTGTTCATTTATATCTACGTTCAAGATGTATATGATCTTAAACTTCTGTGAGGATTGAAGATTGTAAACAGTTTATTTGATTTTAATTAACAGTTGAGTAACTTTTGGCCCTGAGTTGGATGTTGATGAACACTGAACCAGTCTAAAAATCAATCCAGTTTCCCCAGCTGTAAACCCATTGGCTGTCTTTTTTGTCTTATAATAAACTGACATGTTGATAACACATTCAGTGTATGTGTTTATGAGTACACTTTTAGAATGCTCTCAGTTACATGAAGATCCATACTGTATGCATCTGTGAGTGTGGTGGTGCTTATGGGGTGTCGCTCTTGGACAAGTGAGCATAAGGGTGAAAGGGGAAAATTCACAGTATACTCACTACAAAAATCTAGACTACACCACTGAAAATAGGTAATTTCTTCACTCCTGTTAATGTTGCAGACAGTTCTGTTAAATCAGCTTCCGTCAACGACGAGGACAACTCAGCTAGCCAGGACTTTTCTACAACGCCAGCTTACTTTTACAGCCCGGAGATTATACAGATGCTGATGTGTTTTGTTTTCATTGCATCATATATGAGTGAATGTCTTTGAAAGGGGACATAGTAGTGCATTTGTATGAGCATTTAAATATTTGTAAATCAAAATACACCTGATGACAGTTAGAATTTGAAGTATTGAGTATATTTACTGTATATTACACTAATATATTCTGCATATTACCATATTATGGTGATCCTGGGGTCGTGATGATGGGGCCCTTGAATATTGTTGCCCAGGGTATAACAAAGTGTTAATCTGGCCCAGGCTGTACTGGACTGATTAGAAACATGTTTCAAAATCGTTGAACATGAACTGGTTAATTGTTTGTGTGGCGTAATATTAGTTGAAACTGATGTGTGTTTGAGATTAAATTATTGTGAAAGTATTACCAAACATGTAACTAACCTCAAGAAAATGTTTGATGTAAGAAATATTGCAATGTCATGGAGTATGGTACAGTTGTGTGTTAATGTCAAAGGGTCACCCTGTGTGCTTATTAGATAAACTCTACATGTGATGTATAAAAGCAATGATCATTTTTACATAGGTAATGTAATCACCATGTCTACATTGCTAAGCTTGTAAAGAAACATCAATTTAATGTGTGTGAAATTGTTGAAATTGCTGTTGACTATATGATTGATAAAAACATTGTTTCATGTATACATTTTTTTTATGGAATCTAGACCCTCTGTAATGTCATATTCTTTATTGTTGTTGTTTGAAAATAAAAAAGACTATTCACTTAATTCTTATGCATAAATTATTTGTGGTCTGATGAAGTGATAGCATGTCTGTTCTCATGAAGAAGGTTTATTATACATCCTCTAACCTGGGATCTTTAAGAGGTAAAAACTCGCTTAAAACAGGCTGTTTTAAAAGGTGATGGTGTTTGTCAGAGTGATAAGGAAGTTTCAGATTGGCCTTCCTCTTAAGATGCCTATATGTTATGTACAGCACCTTTAAAATCAAAAGAAATTTCAACAATTCCCACCTCTCATTTGCCTTTCAGGTTTAAAGGATTGTCCTGTAATCCGAAATACTATTGTTGGAGTATACCCACTAAACACAGGACATCGGATAGACGTGCAGATCATGTCTATATTGGGTCTGTCGGTCCATGACCAATTCTGGACATCTATTTGACGTCCAAACTAGGTCCACTATTTGGACGTCCAACCATGACCCTACTTAGACGTCATATTTACGGGCAACATTTGACGTTTGAACTGGGTAATTTTTTTGGACGTCATTTGGACGTTTATGACAGGCCTATGTCTATATTACATGATTAGGCCTATAAAAATGTGTTTATTTACAAATATCAGGATTGTTGTACCAACATGATAGACCATTTACGCAAAAACCGGAAATACGTAAACAACGGGTAAACGCAATTCCGGTATAAGCTTTGTAGTTGGTGGAGAAATGGCAGCTAGAGTGTTTCCGACTTTCCTAACTTGTCTACCGAAGTTCACCAGCGCCGATGTGGTGAAGAGTGTGGGTATACATTCGTCCACTAAAGGGAACAAACTGGATAAGGGATATAAATTCTTCCGCGCGGAGTTTATCCACAATTATCAAGGTAAGCTTTAGCTACAAAACCGGCTATAACTCCGTTTACGTTAATTGTAAATCTAGGGGTTGTGAATTTGTAATATAAGATTTAACACATCGCAGTGAATATGTCGTGTGTAAGTTATGTTTAAGTGAGATGACATGAGGTTAACATAACAACCAGTAATTTGGTGTAGCTGCTGTACTAGGTAAATGTTACTAGCAGTCTGCTGCAAAGTTGTGTATTTCTATATGAGATAACATGCAATGTTTCCTTGCTACATGCGGTTTAAGTAACAAATATACTACAGGGACAGGTAGTAGTGAGAGGTAGATGCTTCAGGTCAATGAGAGAGAGTGAGGAGCCTCACAAACTGGAGGTTTTAATATAGACAGAATGCCGGTTGGCAAAAGTTTCCCGTTCTTGCGTGTTCACTCTTCTTGCTGCGGCACTTTTTTTCACTTACTGTTACTATTATATACTATTATAAACTATTATAAAGGTACGGCTGTTTCTGGTTGGAAGACGAACAGCCTTGAACACTACAGAAACGGCGACTCGTTGACTCTGCTATTTTTCGTATCTGCCGCTACGATAACAGGAAGTTGCCATACACTTTGTTGACGTATTTCCAGTCGAAAAATGCGGAAGTGCGTAAAAGGTCTATTAATACTTGCAAATAGTCTATATTATTTATACAGTACAGTTTTTTCTGCTTTCTTGAATTATATACAAATTCATCTAAATGTATGATTAAAAATCTGTAATTAAATGTGAGGTTCGTTATATTAAAAGTATATGATCATACTAACAATTTAACATGAAAATATTGTCACATATTCTCATAATGTTGAGTTCATGGTATGAATGCAATAAGTATGCCTTATATACAATGTGAAGATATGGCCGAGTCGTTAGTGAGACTTGCTTGTAACCCGGAGATCGGTAGTTCGAATCCCGTGGCTGGCACGAAATGACTAAAGTGTTTCGGTGTTGCAATGGATGGGTGAACTGCAGAGACAATCATCTCTTTTCGCTTTTTTCATGTCTATGTTCCTTACACGGAGGTCCTACGGATGTCAACCTTTAGACGTGCAGAAGACGTCGAAAAAAAGACGTCGTCTGGCGTTACAAAACAACCCCTTTTATGGACCGAATTCGGACGTCCAAAAATTACATGAAAAAGACGTCATTCCAACGTCACTTTGCGCAGTGGGTACAGCGGACAAAGCGTTGCAGGGTAATGTGAAATAAAATCCACCCTCACCAATGTCTGTTTTTTTATTGGAATGTCTTTATTTTTACCACTAAATTCCTCATCATTCCTCAATGATCTAAATTTGATCTAAATTGTTTTTAGATATGGATCTAGACGTTATGTGTTGAATTCAGCCATCTGGTATTTAGAAAAAAAAACACATAAAAGGATTATAGTTTAGGGAAAAAATCATTTCGACCAGCAGAGGCCCATAGAGACCCATTCATTTCACTGGATGTGGCCAACTGTAAATCCAGCTTCATCGATAAATACAAATAAATGGGTATTTCCAGTGCTTCCACCTCCATTACTCTCTGTAAAACAGTAAGTGCACAGTAAGTTTTACTGTAGTAATTTTAGTGTTTTTTACTGTACATATTTTTATATAGCTTTGTTTGTAACCTCAGATGTCTTACCTGGAAATATTAGTATCTTTGCTCCTGTTCACTGTTTCTCTCGAACGGTATGGTGTATGACTGTATATAAGCAATAGTTGTTATGCTAACTGAATGAACATTTTCAAATATATCATTATCAGCCAGCACTCTATCTTTAATCTCCTGCATTGTTGACAACAACCATGTCAACAATAGCATTTTCCTGCGCATCAGAAATATTTTTCCTATTCCTTCTGTTGGGGGCAGCCTTTGGGTCCTTATACAACCCCAAAACAGAAAAAGTTGGGACACAGTAGATATTGTGAGTAAAAAAGGAATGGACTAATTTACAATCTCATAAGCTTATATTTTATTCACAGTAGAATATAGATAACATATCAAATGTTGAAAGTAAGAAATTTTGAAAAGTCATGCCAAATATTGGCTCATTTTGGATTTCATGAGAGCTACACATTCCAAAAAAAGTTGGAACAGGTAGCAATAAGAGGCCAGAAAATTTAAATGTACATATAAGGAACAGTTGAAAGACCAATTTGCAACTTATTAGGTCAATTGGCAACATGATTGGGTATAAAAAGAGCCTCTCAGAGTGGCAGTGTCTCTCAGAGGTCAAGATGGGCAGAGAATCACCAATTCCCCAAATGCTGCAGCGAAAAATAGTTTTCTGAGTTTCTCAGAGAAAAATTGCAATGAGATTGAAGTTATCATCATCTACAGTGCATAATATCATCCAAAGATTCAGAGAATCTGGAACAATCTCTGTGCGTAAGGGTCAAGACCGGAAAACCATACTGGATGCCCGTGATCTTCGGGCTCTTAGACGGCACTGCATCACATATAGGAATGCTACTGTAATGGAAATCATAACATGGGCTCAGGAATACTTCCAGAAAACATTGTCAGTGAACACAATCCACCGTGTCATTCGCTGTTGCCAGCTAAAACTCTGTAGGTCAAAAAAGAAGCCATATCTAAACATGATCCAGAAGCGCAGGCGTTTTCCCTGGGCGAGGCTCATTTAAAATGGACTTTGGCAAAGTGGAAAACTGTTCTGTGGTCCAACGAATCAAAATTTGAAGTTCTTTTTGAAAAACTGGGATGCCATTTCATCCGGACTAAAGAGGAGAATGACAACCCAAGTTGTTATTAGCGCTCATTTCAGAAACCTGCATCTCTGATGGTTTGGGGTTGCATGAGTACGTGTGGCATGGGCAGCTTACACATCTGGAAAGGCACCATCAATGCTGAAAGGTTTATCCAAGTTCTAGATACATATGATCCCATTCAGACGTCGTCTCTTTCAGGGAAGACCTTGCATTTTCCAACATGACAAATGCCAGACCACATACTGCATCAATTACAACATCAAGACTGCGTAGAAGAAGGATCTGAGTACTGAAATGGCCAGCCTGCAGTCCAGATCTGTCACCCACAGAAAACATTTGGTGCATCACAAAGAGGAAGATGCGACAAAGAAGACCTAAGACAGTTGAGCAACTAGAAGCCTGTTTTAGACAAGAATGGGACAACGTTCCTATTCCTAAACATTGGTCCTCCTCCAGCTGTTCCTTGTATGTACATTTAACTTTTATGGCTTCTTATTGCTACCTGTCCCAACTTTTTTTGGAATGTGTAGCTCTCATCAAATAATAAATGAGCCAATATTTGGCATGACATTTCAAAATATCTCACTTTCAACATTTGATATACTACTGTGAATAAAATATAAGTTTATGAGATTTGTAAATTAGTCCATTCCTTTTTTACTCACAATTTCTACTGTGTCCCAACTTTTTCTGTTTTGGGGTTGTATATATAACTTACTGTAATATATATCTGTGTAAATATTCTATGATTGCAATACAAAATAAATTGAGGTTGTTTTCATTTACTGTAAGGATTTAACTGTCACCTGTTTGTATGATGGAAAATTCGCATTACAGATGCCACTGTGGATCTCTGCAGATTGGGTTGCACCATCGACCCTGCCTCTCTCAATGAGTTTGATAATACTTTCACAATCATTTGATCTCAAACACAGATCAGTATCAACAAATATTACGCCACACAAAGATTAATCAGTTCATGGTTAAAGATTTTGAAACATGTTTTTAATCAGTCATGTTACGACCCCGTTGACCACAGCACATACACATTCCCTATCTATCCGCCGATATCAAAAATCTTTGTCATTATTAACACACTACCTCCAAAAATCCACAACATTGTTGACAACTTTTTCACAGTCTTTGTCCAGAAGTTTATCTGAGTTAAACTCAGGTTTAAACAATGTTCTGGTGAAATCCTCAAAGTGGAATTCAAAGAAATAGGCTGTGGGCTCATACAAGCAGGAGTGTTGTATTTGACTAGGATGATCCACTTCACAATCATAGCAATCAAGTTTTAACTTTGCTCCGACAATGTTCGACAGTACCGTTGCAACTATGGCTTGCTGCACCAATACACCTGTCCATGGTGTCTTCAAGCTTGCTGCATGCAGCCCCAGCTATGTTTTTGTTATGAGCGGTAAGGAAAGTCAAGTTGTGATAACCCAGCTCTCTACAATTTTTTTCCAACCAGCTGTTGTAAATAACAGGGGTGTCTTCTGTGCTTAAGGGGGTCAACCTCCATAAGAGTGGGTGTTTCTTCCAAGGTGTGGCAAGGAGTTACAGAGTCTTGAGACATGATGCTTGAATGTGGCTAGGGGTCCGGACTGCTGGTCTTTAATGGCTGTAGTACATGAGTGGGGTCACTAGTCTATCAACCGTCCCCAAAGCCTGTTGGGTGTCAAGCATTTTAAGCTTTACTGAATTTTAATGACTTGTCAATGTTTGAAAAAATGTCATCAAGCACACGCACATCTCTTCACTGAAACACAAATTTTTATTTACAAGTTTTTGCTCATCCTCTGGTATAGGCCATGTGTACTGACAAATCTTCATCAGGATTCTTTTTACAATACTCTGCAACCACATGATATCTCATACCAGGTGTCACACCATTCCACTCTCTAATGTACAATGGCTCATGAAAACATCTCTGCACATCATTCCAGATATACTTGTAGAACAAAGACCAGTCTTTAGCAGGGAAAAACAGATCTCTGTATGCATGTTTCTCCCCAAGATCCATATACTGTACAGCATTGCCACACTCTTAGAATCCCACATGATTGTCACCCATAGAAAACGATTCACTTTTAAACACTACTATCTCACACATACTCATCTACAAAGACCTCATTCTGAATATTGAGGAATGTGGGGGCTGTGGGGAAATCTCACACACGCAGAGAATGACAGGCAACACCCTCTGTTTTGTACAACTTTAACTTACACTGTCATAAACACCAAAAAAATACCAAACAACTTGATTGACACTATTATAAACAAATAAAAATGACAGTCAACCTGAGTGACAACTAAAAGCCATAAAAAAGAATGCCAATCCTGATTGACACCTCATAAAAATGACGCAAAAATGGTGCACAAAACTGTCTGAAATTTACAATTTTGCTTGACAGGGTACCATAAATCATATTTGACAGACAGTCTATGATACAACTATTTGTGTTCATGTGCATGTTGGGTGATTATCAACATACAGTAAGAAATTATCAATTTCATTGCATTACATAACATATTTAACCAAGCTGCATTTATTTTGGAAAAACTACCATGCAAACACGGACGATTAAAATACACTTGGTGAAAACAATTATTTTCTCTGGAGCATCTGTTTACGTGTCTTTCCTCCTCAAAGTTCTCTTACAGATGCAAAAACGCAGTTTGGAAGTGCAGGTAAGAACACTGGCTACAAATGATGACTTATTAGTTTTATAAACTTTTACCTCACGCCAAAACAAAAACAGAAAAAAATACACTAAATATGAATACAAGAAACAAGTAATAGATTCATGAGACCAAATCCTGCTGGTTTGATCAACCTAAAACAAATAAAATTTCATTTTTGACACAGATTTTTGTAATCGACTGCAGATTTGAATATTATACAATCTCACCTTAACTAATCTTAAAACTGCACTTGAAACTGACCAAGAAACTGTAATATTATGAAACGACTATTCAGTCTATTGAGTTATTATGACATTCAAAACAAACAGCTGAAAGCGTTACCTTTCATTCTAGCCTTCAAATCCATGGCGGAAGAAAGAAGTTCCCCAACAAAGAGGCTTAAAAAATCACTCCGTTGTTTTATTCTAGTTTTTTCAAACGTATGTCGAACTGTTGCAATATCGCTCTCGGAGTTGTGTGATATAGAGCTGAGCGATATTGCTTAAATAAAATACTTGCAATAAATGCAATGTAAAACAATAATATAATATAAAGACAGAGTTGTACAATCAAAAACATAAAACCATCACATTTCATCAATGTACATATAAGGTCATGATCATCAGATTTCCTTTCTTATATTCATCTCATCTTGTTATTGAGTCCCTCCCTCTGAATTAAAGTATAAAAGATAGGACTCTTCATTGACCATCTCACAATCTACACTGAAGTTCTGAAAGTGAAGATTTTGACATAAAGGTGAGTTTTTATAACATTAACTTCAGCAGTGTCCATATGAGTACAGATGTGTCACTTTTCCTCTTAATTCATTTTCAGATTCATCATGGCAGTCATGAGAGCTCTTGTGCTTCTTTTCTTGGTCTTTTCTGTTGAGAGTGCACCAGGTAACCAAGACGTTTACAAGATTTAACAAACCATGAAAATAATATTCCAGATTAAATTTCCCATAGAAAACTCTGAAGGAGTGTAACTTTATGTAAAAGGATCAGGAGCAACATTTAAAACGCTGATACACTGAAACATAAAACTGATAATGTGACTTAATATTACTAATATTTTATTCACTGTATAGCTAAAGAAGACTGCCCAAATGGATGGACACCTTTTGATGTGAAATGCTACAAATTCTTCTCTCGGCCAGTTAACTGGGCCACAGCTGAGGTACTGTTATTCGGTTATTCAGAAACTGTTCAAGGATACTCAATGTCCTGTCATGATCCAAACTAAACAGATTCAATTTTTTATTGTCAATAAAATTATCTTTCTATCTTTAGAAAAACTGTCAATCTGTTGGTGCAAATCTTGCATCTGTGCATAATATAGTGGAAAACGACTTTCTCCTGAGTCTGATTGTGCCTGCTGACACACGTGCTTGGATTGGTGGCCATGATGGTGAAATTGTAAATTATTTTGCTCTGAACTGCTGAAATGCTTTTAATATAAAACCGATATTTGTTTCTATAGATCAGGGGTTCCCAAACTTTTTCCTACCAAGGGCTAAAAATCAAACCTGACTGAGGGCCGTGGGCCGAAAGTAAATGTTGCTGTGTTATATTAAAATTAAAGTTGCCCTGATTCTCCTAATTTATAATTTTCTAATATTTAAAAAATAAATAAGCAAACATTACTCTGTTTATGCATAATTATTGCAGCTTTATTTTCAAAGGTAACTGTTGTAAAAAAAAGAAATAATTTTGCCAATCATTTTTAAATTTGCTTTTGTCTGTGTGCATCTGCCTCGACCTCTATATTATTAGCCTATAGACCCCGAGTTCATTAAGTTTTGTGATGTATGCTATACACCTTCAAGTATGCATGTACATTTTTAAAAAAAAAAATATATATATATATATATATATAAATATATATTCACTTTAATTCCTTGCATTTCATTTCAATGTACATTTTTGTAATGTACAAATATTTTTTTTTTTTTTTTTAATTTTAGAAAATCTGTAATTAAAAATATGAACATCTGCGTCAATGACGTTTATCCTTTTTTCTTATCTCACGTGGCATTACGGGCCAAATTAAAGGTCGTTATGGGCCAACTTTGGGGACTTCTGCTACAAAGATACAATATCTCATTTTATTGTTACAATATAAAATCTTGAATTATATCATTATAATATATATAATAGATTATTAATAACTCTTTCTACTGACTCTCCTCACTCATTAGGAAGGACAATGGCTGTTGACTGATGGATCTCAATTTGACTTCACCAACTGGTGCTATTCACAACCTGACAATGATGGTGGTAACGAGCACTGCCTGGAAATAAACCGTACCAGTAAGAATGTCTTCTATCATTATTGTTTATATTTACAATCTAGACATTTTATAGCATTTAGTACAAAATAAGCTAGTTTAGTTGTCAGAAAATATTTTTGAAAATGTTGTTATGTTGCAGCCTGATAGTACAATTGTTTGAATAAATTTTTATCTCATTAATCTACACTTTATACCCCAACATGAAAAAGTAAAAAGAGACATTTTAGAAATGTCTGTAAATGTATTAAAAAGAAAAAAAAAACAGAAATATATAATTTACATTTAAGTATTTAGGCCCTTTGGAGGCTCCTCCCTTTCTCTTGATAATTTCTGTAATGTTTCTACATCTTGTTTATCCGCCTGTGGTAAATTTAACTGATAGGACATGATTTGTGAACACACACACACCTATAAAAGTTCTCACAGCTGACAATGCATATCAGAGCAAAAACCAAGTGGAATGGGTCTGATAACTTTCTGAATGCATTAATACATTTAATTTATTTCATTCATATATTTCATTACTGTTTTATGATTTTTTATATTTAAATTTGAACAGTAACGATCAGTACTGATTTTATTTTCACAGCTGACCATTGCTGGAATGATATACCCTGTTTAATCAAAATGGGCTACATTTGTGCCAAACCTCTGAGATCTTGAAAATCAATCTGTTTCAAAAGTACTATGAATGTACTACATGCCTATACATTTTTTGTGATCTTATGTTTAAAATCTTTAAAATATGAAAAAATTACAACTTCTCAAATCAATAAAAGCATTTATAAAGAAAATGTTGTGCATTGTGGAGTCACAATTTGGTCATGTTAAAAATACAGGTTGATTTTACATTTAAATACTGTATCAGAAAACAATTTCTTCATATCTGGAAATGTTTAAAAAATTGATATTATGGCACTTATATAGTATCTTATCATACTTGTTATGCAGTTTAAACTTGCTGTCAGGCTTTCATTTGGGTTTTTTCCACATAATAATTTTAAGAGAAAAAAATCGCCATCAAATAAAAATTCAGTAAAAACAAAACAACAATAGAGAAACATAAAGAAACATGCTAAATAAACAAACATTCTAATGGATTAAATGCCTCCCTCTCATGTTATGAGATCTCACAAGATGTATGTGTGATCATAATGAGATCATAGGTCAAGTCATTCTGCTTCCAAAATACACAAATTAATATATATATACTAAATGTATTTGTACATACAGTATATGAAACTGCTTATATGTGAATGGCATTACAAACAAGCAGTGTTGCACACGGTCAGGTGTTTTTAATTGGTAGTGAACTTGTGCCTAAACCAGTGTCAGAAAAAGAAATGGAACAGCTATCAAGGGTATGACTGCAAGTATACCATTGATAGCTTTAGTTTTACCGGCTTTGTCTGATATTGAGCAACAGTTCAGAAGCTCGAAATGGCGATGCAGGGAATTGAAGCACTGCTGACAAATCAAACAATGGTTGATAGACACTGCTCGGCATGCATACTACGTAAACAAACAAAACGCATACAGCCAACAGCTCACTGGGGATGGCTATCGCGAATCTGACGTTTCCTTGAGATCCCGAAGCGTAGATGTTTCGAAACACTGCTCCGAAATGTGATTCGAAACACCTATGTCATGTGACGGAGTAATTCGAAACACCAAAGTCACATGACTATGGCTAAATGAAGCGGCGCATTTCACAAGTGTTTTGAAAGGTGGCGTAATCTGCGTTTGACTGACAGGGTAGGAAAAAATCTGACAATACCTCACTGATGCGTTTTTGCCCACATTAAACAATCCTCTAAATTGCTAAAAAATAACATTTTTCCTCATTGGTATGTTACAGTTGCTTAAAAAATATCTTTGCATGTCAGCAACAAATGTCCCTTAAGTGTGAATTTTTTCAAAGGCTGTAGAAATTGTAAAAAGTAGTCCTTCAACAGCAGAACAATTTATATTTCTGAATAAAAATCTTTATATATAAGCAATGTGGCATATTGTGGCTTGATATCTCTTATCTGATATCTCTTATTATTTTTTTGGTATTTATCTCTATTCAATGTATTAACAAGACACGAATAGCCTATAGTTATTGAAAATGATAAGCCTAAAAGCTCATGTACAAAAAAAATTGACTTCATTGTGACGACGTAGATAGTGATCCGCTTCCCCAGGTTCGATCCTAAGGTCTTGGTCGAGCGGCAACCTTCCAGTCTCTCTGATGAAGCCAATACGGAAGTGATTTAAACTGCAATTCATCAACTGGCCACTAGAAGCTGGCTCCAAAAGTAAGAATGCACGGATATACACTCCAAAACTGATGCAGGCCATGGACCTTGCAGGCCATGGTTATAATTAATACACCCTTCAGGGTTCCCTCGTGAGCATTGGCTAGCTGTTTACATAAACAAATATGGTGTGGGTTGTTTTATGACAGTTTTGGCAACAATGCAGATCATCAAATTTTTCCTTGTCAAATCTTTTAATGTTTTTATTTTAAAGTTTTTTTAATGTTGTCATTATATGTCTTATTAAAGGAGCAGCGTCTGAAACGGCCGATAAAGGGGGTATTTCTACATAAGTATTTTTTCAATGGACGTTTGGGTCAGCGGTACCGTGAATAAATCCAGCTTAGATTTAATACATTGACATAATACAACTGACATTTTGTGTAGCAAAGTCATGGTCTAGAAAATAGTTTTAACTCTCTTTGCAGTGGATCTTTTTGATGATCTCTTGCACTTACATTTTACAACTGATGACTTCTTAGTGGTATGATTTGTTTATTGCTTTTTTGACCACTCCTCTTGCTTCCTTGAGGCCTAAACTTTTGCTTGCGTGACATGACCATCAGGGGCGTAACTATCGGTAAGCAGGGTAAGCGTTGCTTACGGGCCCGGACCAATCAGGGGCCCGCCCGACTGGAAGAATTTGATTGACAGTCGGCGGGCCCGGCGGGCTTTCTCACAGGTTTTCAATAGGCAGCTGGATGACGTCAAAGTTCCGCGAGTGCGATTTAAAAGCAAACTCCTCTGTATGGTTTCGCGAATCACTCTCGCGGTAGTTTGACGTAACCCGGCTATCAATTCTTGCAGCGCATAAAGTCGAACAAGCCATCGCCCAATGAAATCACCGCTAGCGATAGAGCCCAACCAATCACAGGCCAGAGTTTCTGTGCACGTTTGAAATTCGGCTGGTTTGTATCTTTTTGTTTCTTAGCACAAACAAGAAACGATAGCGCTTTAAATACCCAAACACTACACCAGACCCCTAAGGCAAAGCACAAAGTGCAGCAGTAAGTAAACAAATGATTTTGAACGGTATGGATCGATCCTGCGTATGTAATGATTGAGCTGTGTTTTGTATGAAGTTTAGAGCTGCTGTGTGCATCATCCCATCCAGAACTGAAGCCCAGGAAAATGCCTCTATAAATTATAATGTGGTTATAATGTAACGCTATAGCCTATAATGTAAGTGAGCATCTTTTAAATGTATTTAGACCTAGGTGTATGTTTGTTTAGTCATATCAATGAGTAACAAAATGTTATAGTTTGCTGTCACCAGCAGTGTTTTTTCATATGTTATGGTGCGCTGTCACAGATGTTATGTTTTTGTTGTGGTGCGCGTAGGCTATTTCTGATTTTGTCAGTCATCTCATGTCTCTATGATCCTGCCCTGTCCCATTCATTGTAGCCTGCTTGTGGACATTGCGTCATCACGTGCTGAAGTAAAGGGCCCGCCTTGATAATCCTGCTTAGGGGCCCGGTGTTGGCTCGTTACGCTACTGATGACCATCAACCCAGAACGATCTTGACCACGGTTATCAGTAAAATAACTAGTTATCGTATTGCTAACAACATCACTAAGTATGTTTTTCAAAGCTGATTTAAGGTGTGGTTTGGCTATGTTAAAACCCACGCTTCAACAGTGGTACAGCCATTCTAAAGAGGCCTCTAAAAATCCCTCCCAACCCATTGCCATACATAACTCCATCACCAGGAAAGCCATTTGCATAATATATCATGGAGCGCTTGGGGCTTTTATGGGTTATAATGATTAAAATAAGACATTGTTGAATATTAAAAGGTTGATTGCTTCACGGATCCAAAGTGTAGTTGTTTTGATCGTCCTTACTCCAATAGCAACCTCTCTGATGATGGACTTGTTAGTAGATACGTAGTGTGGTTTGCTGTATCTGACACTGTTATTGGTTTCACCTGTTATATTTACACAACCTAGAAGTGGCACATATTCATCACCTACTGACTGGTATTCGATAATATCTGTATAGATATACATCGTGTAGAAGCCACTGTGTATGTCTGCTTGATACGGGGCTCACAGGCCCGGATTAAGAGGACTTTGGGCCCTGGGGCTATAGCAAACACCAAAGGCCCCCCTTCATCTGATTGCCAAGCCAGTCTTCTACCGCAATAGCCTACATATTTTTTATTGTTATTAATCAATGTATTTAATTAGTGTTTTTCTTTAACATTATTTATTATTATTTTTGCACACTTAAGAGTTCAGGCTATTTAACACAGTAACCCTCAACTGCACAGATTTTGGGAACATTTTATTGATAAAACATTTGTACCCTATGTAGTGCATTTACTCCAGATATGAACTCAAAAACATAAAGGTTGCCAAAAATCAGCAAAAACATTACTCCTACTTCAGTCATACTTCCTCAATAAGTACTTAACCATGAATAATTTAGGGATAGTTCAAAAACATCACCCTCATGTTGATAGCATGAGGGTTATTAATAGCCTATATTTACACTGCATTTACAATTACATAAATGCTATGATTGTTATTTTAGAAGAGTTTTTTGAAGAGCTGATATACAAAGTGATTTTGGCTACACTACCTCTCAAGCATTGCAGAGCTTTAGGCTACTGATGCTCTTCTCATCTTGTTGTGTTTATGAGCTTTTAATTTTAAATGCAAGTGATAGTTGGATTGTAGATCGCGTATGGCGAAGACAATTCAGCGCAAATTCAAAAATATGAGAGAATACACTGTTACACAGAACTACAGAACACGCGCACATAACGCACCGCACCACAGGGAAGGAGAGAACTCGCACACAGAGAACCGATGTGTGTGTGGGAAAACACTACTAACCTTTCGTTAAGTTATGATAAAGTCTGTCAGCCGTCTTCTCTGTCAGTAACATCTGTTGACGTTTACGTGAAAATACAAGTACATTGAAAAATGACATGAAAACACCGCCAACTTTTAATTCTTTCACTCAGTGTCATGTGAGAGATGCACTGTCAAGGTGCCGCACACAGCATGAAGGCCCGGGTATACTTTTTTTCCGCGTCCGCGTCCGGCTCGCGCGCGCACGCGTCCGCGCAGCTTTTCGAGTATACTCCCCGCGGCTACACGCGGATGGCCGCGTTCGACACTATACGCAATACAAATGAGTTCTTATTCAAATTATTAGTCTAACAGGCTGTCAGGGCAGCACTGATTTGGCAACATTTACAGTACATTAAAACATTAGGATAGGAGAAGAGAAGTAACTCATCCACCATTGCAACCACAGTTTAGAACAAACAACAAGACAACAAAGAACAGGAATCAAACAAACATGCTCAAGAGCTTTCTGTTCTTGGAAGAAGTAAAAGTTAAAGAAGAAAAACGATAGTGTGTGTGCAAATGCTGTCTATTTCCTTTGTATAATTGTTTATAGTGGAGTGCACTGTGTAAATATTTTCACGCGCATGCGCTGTTGTACGCGGACTGTACGCGCACTGTCCGCGCGGTCTCAAATTTTGGGCTGCATGCGGACGGTCCGCGCGGCCGGCCGCGGACCCTCTTGATGACGAAAATTACGTCATGCGGACGGCGCGCATACGCGGACGTCCCTAGTATAATTTCGGCTTGAGACAGAGAGAGCGCGTGCGCACGAGAGAGGCGCCGCTGAGCCCTAGCAATAGTGAATGAAGCCGTTTTACATTTACATTTACATTTAGTCATTTAGCAGACTAAATGAAGCCGTTTTAAATATTAAATGAAGCCGTTTTAAATATTAAAATAAAAATGTAAATGGTGATCATGAAAAATCTATTCGTGGCTCCCAGTGTTGATTCTGTGGCGGCGCGCCACAAATAATGTATGGGAAACACTGCGATTATCATCCAAATAGTGCTTAACTCATTAACTTCAGCTGCTTGCTTACCCTTTTCGACATATAAAACACACAGATCGGGGACGAGGCAGGGGGGTGAAGCTTGTTTTTCCTTTTTTTGTGAACCACTATCACTTTTTTCATCATTTTTGAACTGCAGCGGAGATGGGTCTGTCTGCAAGAAAGGGGCGTAACTATTGCTCCAGCGAGCGTTTTATTGCGCTACAATGTTCATGAAAGCATAACGAAAAGAGGCGTTTCCCAACGTCATGGCGCAAATTGTGGAGTTAATTTGATTGGGCAGTGAATTATATCATTCAAGTCACATTTTCCAATAACGTCTTGTTATTTTATTATACACAAATCAACCACCTATGATTTGACAATCTCATTTCCTCCAGCCAATCACGGGCCCCCAAATCCCGCGGGCCCTGGGGCTTCAGCCCCACCTAGCCCTTATGTTAATCCGGCCCTGGGGGCTCATGTCACAACATCTTTGCTGGGGTCAGAAATTTCAGGAGTATGCATAACAACTCCTATATGTATATCTTTTATGACAGGCAAAACCCTCTATCATAAACACATAAAAATGTAAAAATGATCAATGCTTTTATACATCACATCTAGAGTTTTTCTAAGAAACACACAGGATGTCTCTTTGACATTAACACACAACTGTACCATGTTATTCCATGACATTGCAATATTTCTTACATAAAAAAATATGTTTTATTTATTTTTTTTTATTTTTTGAGGTTGGTTACACGTTTCGTAATACTTTCACAATCATTTGACCTCAAACACAGATCAGTAACAACAGATATTACACCACACAAAAGATTAACCAGTTCACATTTGATGATTTTTAAACATGTTTTTAATCTTTCTAGTACATAACACATTTCCAATCTGTCCGTCAATGTAAAAAATCAATTGAAATTAACATATTGCCTCCAAGAATCCACAACGTGGTTGACAAATTTTTCACAATCTTCGTCCACAAGTTTGTCTTAGTTTGTTCAGTTGTGCCACTATAAAATGCTCACTTCCACTTGAACTATGATGTGTTTAAACTCGGGTGTACACAATGTTCTGGTAAATTCTCAAGGTGGGCTAAAAAAACAGGAGTGTTGTATTTGATTAGAATGATCCACTTCACAATTAAAGCAATCAAGTTTTAACTTTGCTCCAACAATGTTCGACAGAACCGTTGCAACTATGGCCTTTATTATTTTACAGCCTGCTGCACCAATACACCCATCCACTGTGTCCTCAAGCATGTTCCATGCAGCTCCAGCAATGTATTTGTTATAAGCGGGAAAGTCAAGTTGTGATAACCCAGCTCTCTACAAAATTTTTCCAACCAACTGTTGTCAAATAGCAGGGGTGTCTTCTGTGCTTAAGGGGGTCAACCTCCATAGGAGTGGGTGTGTATTCGAAGGTGTGGCAAGGAGTGGCTAGGGGTCCGGACTGCTGGTCTTTAACACTCTGGGGTCGACGGTGGCGCGGGCGCCGCAAACTCTTTATTTTTCAATCACTCCGCAAAGAGACTTAAATTACTCTGCTGATTTTTGACATACAGATATGATTTATACATCATTTCAAACGTTAAAGTGTCTAGTTTTTTTCTGTCCACTCCCAATAAAAACAGAATGTTGTGCTTTTCGCAAAATTAAAAAAATTAACATGATGCACGTTCTGTTCTCTCTCCCTCAGTGAAGTCCTTTCAGAAACGCGTCAGAAAAATAAACTGTAACTTAACGAATACTTGGTGTAGAAACAAAAGATAAATGTCTACATAATGCTTGGAATGTCTCCTTTTAAATGATATAAGTGAAATTGAAAACAGATATTGTCATTCGGTGTAAACTGTATGAGAAGGAGGAGAAGTACCGTATTTTGCCAGTTACCTCATTATCTGTAATGAGATCGGATCGCCACACCCCCGCGCCATTGAAGTGAATGAGCAGAAACATCCATATGCATGACCCGTGCCTCCTGCAGTCAATGGATATGCAATCCACAATCCAGTCTCTCCATTCCTTGTTGTTCCATCCGATTGCACCAAACATGACATAAATCCTTATTTCCTTGCGTATGTGTGTCAGTATCTCCAGACGCGAGTGTTTTCTTTGTTCTTCCGTCAAACAGTTCACGCGATTGGAACACACATACACAAACACGCGAGTCAGGAAACTCGACGCGCTTTTTGGTATTCTTATATAATGCGCGATTCCAAACAGTACAATCCTTATTTAGTTGCGTCTAAGCGCATATCTCCGCACAGCAAGTTTATTAAACACAGGATCACTCGCGTGTGCACACATTCACTGCTTTCATGATCAACACGTGAGGTAATGGCGGCGGTTGTAAACAAACATTGATACGTTTACCACGCGTGTCCCTTGTTGTGTTACTACTATAATGATTACAAATACACAAATAAGAGTCCAGACAACGATAGGCAGTTGTTCTTTTGAGCTTTTTACTGCACAAAAGTAAACCTCTCGCTGGCCAACCAAACACTAACCCTGTGTTGAAGTGTGTTCATGTTAAGATGGCCAAACAGTATCTTTACCATGATTAAGCTACTATGGTTTTTAAAAGGTAACTTATACTTGTGAAATTAATAGAAAATATTTCAATAGAAATATATATAAATATATATAATGTGTGTGTGTGTGTGTGTGTGTGTGTGTGTGTATTTACATTATATTGAAAAGTAAACCTTATCATGGTTTTACTACAGAGAAAGTTATTCCTGTTGAACATCCACACAAGGCTCATTAGTGGCTCATTATTCAACTCTTTTGTCTCTCAGCTGTCAATCACTGATTATTCAGGAGCTTTCCCGCCTCCATGCATACAGCCTTTCCCAAGCAAAAGTGTCTTAGAAATTGTAAATCAATATCTTGCTTTATGTGATTGAGTAGGCCATATGATTTTCACATCATTTTGAAGAAAAAACTCTAGACTACTAGATCCAGTTTGGAAAGTCTTGGGAAAACATGTTTAGAATGAGTTTTGTGGAGTTATATCAGTGACTTAAACATTTTGCTTTTTCAAAAACCACGCATAAACATTTTTCTCTCAAAAATACAAACATGTACATACATGTTGATTATATGATATTGTAGCCCAGTTTGTGATGAACACAGTGTTATGAGACTTTTGCCATTAATATGTTTTTAAGCAACTGAAAAAAGCACAAATGTCAGTGCATGTCAAAACTTCCCAAGGGCCCTAAAAACCCCTTAGACCCCAGAGGGTTAATGGCTGTAGTACATGAGTGGGGTCACTAGTCTATCAACCGTCCCCAAAGCCTGTTGCGTGTCAAGCAATTTAAGCTTTACTGAATTGTAATGACTGCGCGTCTTGCACCATCTAAACATCTTGTCAATGTTTGAAAAAATGCCATCAAGCACACGCACATCTCTTCACTGAAACACACATTTTTATTTCAAAGTTTTTGCTCATCCTCCGGTATAGGCCATGTGTACTGACAAATCTTCATCAGGATTCTTTTCACAATACTCTACAACCACATGATATCTCATACCAGGTGTCACACCATTCCACTCTCTAATGTCCAATGGCTCATGACGACATCCTTGCACATCATTCCAGTTATTCTTGTAGAACAAAGACCAGTTTTTAGCAGGGAAAAACAGATATGGATCTCCGTATGCCTGTTTCTTCCCAAGATCCATATACTGTACAGCATTGCCACACTCTTAGAATCCCACATGATTGTCACCCATAGAAAGCGATTCACTTTTAAACACTACTATCTCACACATACTCATCTACAAAGACCTCATTCTGAAAAGTGAGGAATTTGGGGGCTGTGGGGAGCTCTCACACATGCAGAGACAGACCATAAAATGACAACTTTGACTTACACTGTCATAAACACCAAAAAATACCAAACAACTTGATTGACACTATTATAAACAAAACAAAAAAAAATGACAGTCAACCAGAGTGACAGCAAAAAAAGATTAAAAAAAAGGAATGCCAATCCTGATTGACACCTCATAAAAATGACGGAAAAATGGTGCACAAAAATGTCTGAAATTTACAATTTTGCTTGACAGGGTACCATAAATCATATTTGACAGACAGTCTATGATACAACTACTTGTGTTCATGTGCATGTTGGGTGATTATCAACATACAGTAAGAAATTATCAATTTCATTGCATTACATAACATATTTAACCAAGCTGCATTTATTTTGGAAAAACTACCATGCAAACACGGACGATTAAAATACACTTGGTGAAAACAATTATTTTCTCTCTTACAAATGCAAAAACGCAGTTTGGAAGTGCAGGTAAGAACACTGGCTCACTGTACATTGGGACAAATTATGACTTATTAGTTTTATTAACTTTTACCTCACGCCAAAACAATAACAGCAAAAAATACACTAAATATGAATACAAGAAACAAGTAATAGATTAATGAGATCAAATGCTGCTGGTTTGATCAACCTAAAACAAATAAAATGTGACACAGATTTTTGTAATCGACTGCAGATTTGAATATTATACATATTTCAATCTCACCTTAACTAATCTTAAAACTGCACTTTGTGACCAAGAAACTGTAATATTATGAAACGACTATTCAGTCTATTGAGTTATTATGACATTCAAAACAAACAAAGCGTTACCTCTCATTCTGGCCTTCAAATCTGTGGCGGAAGAAAGAAGTTCCCCAACAAAGAGGCTTTAAAAATCACTCCGTTGTTTTATTCTAGTTTTCTTTTTTCAAATGACAAAATGACAAAATTAGAACAGAATTTTAGAAATGTCTTTAAATGTATTAAATAGAAAAAAACAGAAATAGAGAAATATCACATTTACATTTAAGTATTTGTCCCTTTGCAACAACAACATTTGAAATTTTGCTCAGATGTCTCTCATTTCTCTTGATCATTGCTGTAATGTTTCTACATCTTGTTTATTCACCTGTGGTAAATTAAATTGATTGAACATGATTTGTGTTTCACTGAGTGAAAGGCGTCTAAATACTTTCTGAATGCGCTGTATATATTTCACTAAAGATTTTTTGGTAACACTTTATTTTACGGTGTCTTTGTTACACATGTTACATGTAATTATTATAGTAATAACAGTTAATTATGCATAATTACATGCAACTAATCCTAAACCAAACCCTAATCCTAACCCCAACCCTATAGTAAGTACATGTTGTTAATGATTATTACTTAGTACTTACATGTATAATTACACTGTAACAGTGATACCGTAAAATAAAGTGTGACCGATTTTTTTAACTACCCCTGTAATGATCAGGAGGCTACTGCTTTTATATTTATCCTTTCCCACAGATAACCGTTGCTGGAATGATGAGTCCTGTTCAACCACAGTGAGCTACATTTGTGCCAAACCTCTGAGATCATAAACAAATGTATATGTTTTAAAAATGATTGTACTACATGCTTAGATTTTTTAATCTTATCCTAAATCGTTAAAATATCTCTGAAATTATCATTAAAAATTACTGAACCTTTCTGAAAACTTTTCAAATCAATAAAAGCATTTATAAAGCAAATGTTGTGCATTGTGGAGTCACAATTTAGTCATGTAAAAAGTACAGGTTGTTTTTACACTAAAACAATTTCTTCATATCCGTATTAATTAAATGTTATGGCACTAATATCTGATCATTCTTGTTAGACAGTCCTATAGTTTAAACTTGTTATCATGCTATTATTTGGGTTTTTTCACAAAATAATTTCAATAGAAAAAAATCATCAAATTAAATATACTATAAAACAAATCAACAATAGGAAAAAAAGAGAATCATGCTAAATAAACTGTAAAACAAAAATTATGATGGATTAGAAGCCTCCTGTTATGAGATGGCACAAGATGCACGTGTTGAGATCATGATGAACTTATGAATGAAGTCATTCTGCTTCCAAATTACACTGATTACTCATATATATGTGTGTGTGTGTGTGTGTATATATGTATATATATATATATATATATATATATATATATATATATATATATATATATATATATATATATATATATGTATATATATATATATGTGTGTATCTATATGTACATACAGTATATGAAAGTTAAAGGAAGTCTACTCATTTTCAATATTAAAATATGTTATTACCTTAACTAAGAAGAGTTGATACATCCCTCTATCATCTTAGTGCGTGCACGTAAGCGCTGGAGCGCGCTGCTACACTTCGATAGCATTTAGCTTAGCCCCATTCATTCAATAGTACCAAACACATCAACGTTTTTCCTATTTAAGACGAGTAGTTATACGAGCAAGTTTGGTGGTACAAAATAAAACGTAGCGCTTTTCTAAGCGGATTTAAAAGAGGAACTATATTGTATGGCGGAACAGCACTTTTGGGAGTACTTCGACTCGGCGCAGTAACACCCTCCCTCTCCCATTATGAGAGGGAGAAGGGGAGCGGATTTTTCAGGCGAGTTGAAGTACTCCCAAAAGTGCTATTCCCAAAAGTGCGCTTACGTGCACGCACTAAGATGATAGAGGGATGTATCAACTCTTCTTAGTTAAGGTAATAACATATTTTAATATTGAAAATGAGTAGACTATTCCTTTAAGGGCATTAAAAACAAGCATTGTTGCAAAAGGTCAGGTTTTTTACTGGAAGTGAACTTGAGCCTTAACACATTACAGAGACACAATCATAGACACTGTAGGAAATGCAAACCTAGTGCAGAGCAGTCGGCAGAGAAACTATGATGAATATTTTTAAGTCTATTATTCTGCTTGTACAGTTACACATTGCTCTGGTGTTTATTGTAAACCAACAATACATAGTTTTTGTTTGAGTCAAAATGATCTATTTTTCTTTTATGCCCCAAATCATTAAAATACTAAGATCATGTTCATAAATGTATAAAAATATTAAAACTCTTTGGATATTTTTTAGCCCAATGCTAATGGTCTAATCAGATTAAATGGATTGTGCTAAGCTATGCTAAAAGTGCTAGCGCCAGACCTGGAGATCAGCTGAATGGATTCCAAAACGGTACGAATCATATTTTCAAAAAAAGTGGAATGTCTCTTTAAAAGCATTGATTTTTCATAAACAAGTAATGATGAGGCATACTGTATAAAGCTGCGGTTGCACTTTTTTAATCAGCTGGGTGGTGTTAAGTGTCTAGGTGAGGTCCTTGCTGATGTGGACGGCCAGATATTTAAAGCTGCTCACCCTCTCCCTTTCAAGTTCCTGAATTAACCGTGGCCGATGAGTTCCCCTCTTCTTCCTCATTTCCACTATAATTTCCTTGTTTTGTCCATGTTAATGGTTAGGTTATTGTTCTCACACCATGTCAACAGACTGGCTACCTTCCTTCTGTAAACCATTTCATCCCAGTCAGTGATTCGACCTATCACTGTGGTGTCATCTGCTGACTTCAGGATGATGTTATTTATGTTGAAGGTGACAAAGTCTTGTGTAAAAAGTGTGTAGAGTATTGGGCTAACCCTGTGGAGTACCAATATGGTACTGGCTGGCTATTTTCTGAGGCCGG
This sequence comes from Paramisgurnus dabryanus, assembly GCF_030506205.2. Lineage (NCBI taxonomy): Eukaryota > Metazoa > Chordata > Actinopteri > Cypriniformes > Cobitidae > Paramisgurnus > Paramisgurnus dabryanus. Next base: position 31,555,793 of record NC_133337.1, on the reverse strand, counting down.
CCAGTCAGAAAGTCTAGGAACAAGTCACAAAGTGTGGGATGCAGTCAATTGATAGCAGTATGTTGGTGAGTTTGTGGGGAATATCTGGCTATGGACATCATCCGCCATGTTGACATCTGATTGCATCAGTAACTCAACAACCCTACTTATGGTCTTCGTCAGCGTTGGGAATGGTTGGAATGTCTGGACAAAGGAGAAGTCAGACAGAGAAGACTGTTGGTTTTATACTCTAACAATAATTAAAAATTAAGATCTCTAAGATATCAAGAAAATGTAATAAACTTTTTAAACGTAACAGACTTTTTAAAATAAATGTTGGGTCAGGTATGGTGCATTGTGAAATACACTAACAAGTAACAGACAGTAGAGGGCGCATTTAAACTAAAAACAACGAGGAACAAATGCAGCTCTTGTTATGTCATGTCAGGTTCAGACTCTTTAAATATTATAATTATGTCTGTTTCTACAAACCTTTCACAAAACACATTCATTTAATAGTACAGTAAAATGTTTACCTTTAGTCCCAAACTTCGTAATACATGTAAAATTTACATCATGACAAAATGGACTTTCATGTACAGTAACAATTATACATTTGACAGTGCATTAAAATATACATTTTGTATGTGTGTTCCCTGGGATCAATCCCACAACCTTTTGCACTGCTAACCTAATGCTCAACCACTAAGCTACAGGAACACAGTTCAATACTTGCTAATGGTATAGAGTACATAATGAGACTTGCTGTGTTGTATTATCAGTACACCACATGTATCAGCCAATCAGAGTGTATATATATATATATATATATATATATATATATATATATATATATATATATATATATATATATACTTTATTGTTGTCCCCAAAGGGGAAATTTGTCTTGGGCTTCACAATCACTGCATTACAAACATACACAACTCATAAATGGGCAATTATAAAATGCTTGGGGGGCAGTAAGACAAAAAAAAACAATTCTTTTAATGTTATAAACTCTGTTGTTAACCCTCCAATGAGCAATGCTCATGCTGCCCCTGATGCTCTATATTAAAGCTCCTTAAAACATTTTACTGATAAAATTTCTAATTTGAGACTATTTGCTCTATCGCTGGCCCCATTAAGCCACCACCTTAGAGGTTTAAATGACAATTTTTTAGCTTCCGACTCTGGTGATTCTGTGGTCCTGGTTCTCTTAGACCTCTCTGCAGCTTTTGACACCGTGGACCACTCTACTTTGTTACTTTTAGAGTCCGACGTGGGTCTTAAAGGTGTGGTCCTTAAATGGTTTCAGTCATTTTTAACCGATAGAAAATTCTTTATTAAATTAGATAACTTTTCCTCATCTGTTGCCCCTCTTTCATGTAGTTTCCCTCAAGGGTCGATTTTAGCGCCAATACTTTTTCCTTGTACATGATCCCTCTGGGCTCAATTTTGAGAAGGCATGGGGTGCGCTTTCACCTTTATGCCGATGATACCCAGATTTATCTCCCAAGTAAGAAAAATGACTCGTCAGCTCTTAAAACGCTACTAAAGTGTCTGGACGAGATGAAAATCTGGCTCGCTCAAAACATTTTAACTTTAAATGAAGTTAAAAAAGAGGTGATTGTTTTTAATCCCACTGACCATCCACAGGCTTCCACTTCAGATGGGCAGCCTATCAGCTTTCAGATGTGCTTCGGTTTAGGGTTAGATTTACATAAAATGACATTCTTACCCAAACCCAACTCTTACCCTAAGGCCAGGTGACAATGTTTTAAAATATAGTATATCTGAATTTTTTTTTTGTATAAACCAATACTTAAAGTGACATCCTAATGCAAACACCAAATCTAACCCTAAACCGAAGCGACAATGGTTTGAAAATAGGAAAAAGCAGTTGAGTAACCAACATGTGCACACATAAACAGAAATTTGTGATATGATCACAAAAAAAACGCTGAAATTCGTGAGAGTGTCACGAAAAAAGAATTAAAAAAATACGTGAATTGGTACATAATTTTGTGAGACTGGGTCGGAATCATCAGTTCTGCGGAATCGCCTGCAGACTATCAACACAAACAGGTAAAAAATAAAATAATCATCATTTACTATTAAAAACATTTTGAAAATTAAAGTTTTGTGTGTTCTCATTCTACTTTATTGTAGATGTGTTTAAGTTTTTTTTTAAGATATTTCAGAGTTTTCGTATGTGAGTTAATCTTACTTATGCTGGGAGTGAAGGCAGTGCGTATGACCGCTTGATATGTAAATAATTATTTACTGTTTAAACTTTTTGAGACTGTTCTTGTGGCACATTTACACATAAACGCAGAATTACTTATTATTATCTCTTGTAGGTGGATCATGAGTGAAGCTTTGAAAAGTTGATAGCTGCAGGTTGGCCTTTGGCTTGATAACAGTGGTTTATGTGAATTCAGTGATACATTAATGGATAAGAGAGACCTCATGGAAATTTATGAATAAATCTTTCACCAAGCATTCATCTAATTTACTGACAAAAGAGGTAGCTTGACCAGAATCATATTAAAGGCTACAATTTGCACGAGCTCACCAAAATTGGACGGTTTAAGACTGGAAAAATGTTGCCTGGTCTGATGAGTCTCGATTTCTGTTGAGACATTCAGATGGTAGAGTCAGAATTTGGCGTAAACGGAATGAGAACATGGATCCATCATGCCTTGTTACCACTGTGCAGGCTGCTGGTGGTGGTGTAATGGTGTGGGGGATGTGTTCCCTTATTGGGTATCGTTTAAATGCCACGGCCTACCTGAGCATTGTGTCCTTTCCTTTATGACCACCATGTACACATCATCTGATGGCTACTTCCAGCAATATAATGCACCATGTCACAAAGATCAAATCATTTCAAATTGGTTTCTTGAACATAACAATGAGTTCACTGTACTAAAATGGCCCCCATAGTCACCAGATCTCAACACAATAGAGTTTCTTTGGGATGTGGTGGAACGGGAGCTTCATGCCATGGATGTGCATCCCACAAATCTCCATCATCTGCAAGATGCTATCCTATCAATATGGGCCAACATTTCTAAAGAATGCTTTCAGCACCTTGTTGAATCAATGCCACATAGAATTAAGGCATTTCTGAAGGCGAAATGGGGTCAAACACAGTATTAGTGGTGTTCCTAATAATCCTTTAAGTGAGTGTATGTATTGTAAAATGATTCATAATATTGACTTTTTTTGCTAGCTTCTATAAACATTGACACAATACTATTGACTTTTATTTTTACAGTTAGTAATTAACATCCCATTCATTTGTATTCTGTGTCGTCTATCTGTTTGTGCTAAAGTGTTTACATCTGAATATAATGTCATAATATGTTAATATTCAGTATTTATTATCATTTGCATGTTTTGATGTGGCATATGTCATGATTTTAATGATTTTATTTAATTGTTGTCTGTTTAGAATGATTGTCTTTGCCAAATGTTATTGTTCATTTAACCCTTTATATGCCATTTTGTTTACATTAACCCCTGTTTTTTTAACAGGAAAAAACAAAAAAACTAAATATTTTCCAAAAAAAAATTTTGAACTACCATTTGATTATTTTAATTATTAGACCCTGGGATGGGTCAAAGATTGGTGGCAAAATTTATTTTGATGCATTGTTATTTTTTGAACAGGGTCAAATTTTGTAAAAAACTCACACTTGTGATCCTAAGGACAGAAAATGTCACCTTCCCAAAAACCTCTCTAAAATATCATACATCAATATTTTTTCCCACTTTAAACGATTCAGTCTTGTAAAACTACTTCTGCTTGAAACATACATATCAAATATTAATTAGATTTGTGAAAATTTTAACCCTTTATATGCCATTTTGTTTATATTAACCCCTGTTTTTTTAACAGGAAAAAACAAAAAAACTAAATATTTTCCAAAAAAAAACCTTTTGAACTACCATTTGATTATTTTAATTATTAGACCCTGGGATGGGTCAAAGATTGGTAGCAACATTGATTTTAATGCATTGTTATTTTTTGAACAGAGTCAGATTTTATAAAAAACTCACACTTGTGATCCTAAGGCCACAAAATGTCACTGCTCTAAAAATATCATACATCCAAGGCCGCGTTATCCTAATGGGCAACATGGGCTGCAGCCCAGGGCCCCGAACACTAGGGGGCCTCCGAGACAATTCTATTTTGAGTTTTTTAAACATTTTGATTGACGTAATTATGCGTAAGTGCTACCTAGAGCAGAGGCCCCCAACGGGTCGCAAGAATGTTCTGAAAAAAATTGTATAATAGCTACGTAATAGCTTATGGGATATTTTGTCCTTTAAGAGCCGACAAATAACATCGATCATTTCCACTCTTGTACAAGGCCGCGGTCTCTCTGGGACCTTCAGCCCACCAGGAAAAATTATAAATGGAGTACTAGATTAAAACCTTGGATACTGTACATAATCTATGCAGACAGCATCCAAGACATAATCTATTAAAGACTTCTCCTTGTATTAATTTCGTGTAAGAAGGCTGTGTCTTTATTTCTTGTTTGTGTATGGATCGACTTTTTTCTTAGTTTAACTGTTGGATGGATGCATGAATAGCCATCTTCTGTGGTAAGTCCTTACATTAAAAAAATGTATATGCAAAAGCGAAGTTGTAAGATAAGGCAACATGCATGTTTATTCTGTTTCATGTTTATTTCGTTTCGTTTTGTATAGCCCTTTTCATTTTTTTATTTCTGCACCCGTTGCAACTGCAAGCAGCAGAGCAACCTGCCTTCGCTTTTTAAAAATAGTATGTGTTGATAATAAACGTTTAAACTAACATTGTGATATGCTGAAAATATTTATTTAAATAGTTGTTATTATAGGCAAGTGTTGATTTGAGAGATACATGTCGTCAACTTGCTGGCGGCCGCTAACCACTAGTTATCATAAAAACTTTAACAAACAAAAACTGCTCTAAAATGTAAATAAAAAAAGAAATATAACTATTTTGCAATTTAAAACAAAACTGAACTGCTTTAATTGCTGCAAGAGTACAGCTGTACAAGCTGTGTAAGCAGTTATTTTTTGCTATTTCTGCGGATTTCTTTTGCAAAATCTATGCGGAATTTTGCAGAATGATTTAAAATGTTTTAAAACGATCCGAGAGAATGTGTGCTGTGAATTTTACAAAAAATAAAATATTTTATAACATGTTATACATTTTATTAAAGGATTACGCTGAATTAAACTAGACCAACATGAACCAACAGATAATGGATAATGTGATTTCACGTCCATAGAGTTTTATATAATATACATATATTACTGTCTACAGTGTAACAGTAAAAAGAAAAGGCTTCTCATAATAAATATAGCGTATATAGCAAGATAATTTCATCAGTTAACGGATTTGAAATAATAAATAATTGTCGCGTCACGTAGCAAGAGAGACGATAGAGATCTCATTAACTTCTCCGCAGTAAGTTTTATTTTTAAATTTAAGTTTTACATATTAAATAGACTATTAAAAAGTTTGTGCTGCTCTCATAAAAACCTCACTGCAGACAGCACAGACTTCTACTCACAAACATACGCGATGCAGTAACTATAGGCCTATCTGCAGAAACAGATTCCTAATGGGGAGAATTAAAAAGTTCGGACTCGGGTCGGACTCGGGGTGAGAATTCTGGGCTCTACTACTTTTGCGTCAACTTGATTTTAATCATTTAAATGAGGAATTATATTTAAAGAAGAACAGACAGAAGCACTTTTAGTTGTGAGTTGCATTTAATAAATGTTATTGTCTGGGCTGTTTCTGATTGTAAAATTATTACTTGATAATATTGTTTAATTTATTTAAATAATTTCAGCCTACTTTTGCGTCAACTTGATTTTAATAATTTAATTGAGGAATTATATTTAAAGAAGAACAGACAGAAGCACTTTTAGTTGAGTTGCATTTAATAAAAGTTATTTTCTGGGCTGTTTCTGATTGTAAAATTAATACTTGGTAATATTGTTTAATTTATTTAAATAATTTCAGCCTACTTTTGCGTCAACTTGATTTTAATGATTTAATTGAAGAATTCTCTTTAAAGAAGAGCAGAAAGAAGCACTTTTTGTTGTAAGTTTTATTAAATAAATGTTATTTTCTGGGCTATTTCTGATTGTAAAATTATTTGATAATATTGTTTAATTTATTTAAATAATTTTAGCCATTTAATGTTGCACATACGCTGTAAAAAACACTGGATTTACTAAAAAATATAGACAGTGCATCGTTTTTGCATCCCCCTTTTTTAGTAAGTTTTACTAAAAAAATTTTCGCAATGGGGCACTTAGTAAATCCAGCCTTTATTTTTTTCAGTGTATATTGGGGGGGGGGGGCTCAAACCAGCGTTAGCCCAGGGCCTCACAAAGGCTTAACCCGGCACTGCATACATCAATATTTTTTTCCACTTTAAACGATTCAGTCTTTTAAAACTACTTCTGCCTGAAACATACATATGAAATATTAATTAAATTTGTGGAAATTTTAACCCTTTACATGCCAGTTTGTTTACATTAACCCATGTTTTTTAACAGAAAAAAAACAAAAATCTAAATATTTTCCCCAAAAAAAACATTTGAACTACCATTTGATTATAATTATTATTAGACCCTAGGATGGGTCAAAGATTGGTAGTAACATTGATTTTGATGCATTGTTATTTTTTGAACAGGGTCAGATTTTATACAAAACTCACACTTCCTAAGGCCAAAATGATCCTAAGGCCAAAATGACACCTTCCCAAAAACTGCTCTAAAAATATCATACATCAATCATTTTTTCCACTTTAAACTATTAAATCTTTTAACACTACTTCTTCCTGAAACATACATGTCAAATATTAATTAAATTTGTGGAAATTTTAACCCTTTAAATGCCAATATGTTAACATTAATCGAACCACAGTGTTCGGCTGATGTCGTGAAAACTTTTGTGTGACATCGTAGCCTAGATAGTGACCTGTCCTGATTTCTCACTCCAGAGACTGAGGGCTGATTCATTTTTTATCTGTAAACACCGGCCAGAATGAGAAGCCCCACATAAGCCTGCCGTTTCTCTGTCTCAAGATCTCTCCAGTCTGTGACTGTCTCCCATGTAGGTTTGTCATGGCCCCAATATGCTGCAGGATTTCATGCATCAATGAAAAGCTTGAAGTCAGGGCACTGATTTGGGCAGTGGCATAGTGTGTGAGCCCTGGGATCAAATCTCTGGCTTCTGGGAAGTAGCAGAGCGTCTCCATGTTTGTGGGAGACCAAAAGATTTTTCAATTTTTGATGTCCATCCTGCCGCCACTTCATCAATCTCTCACCTTCTGACAAGTCTTCTGAAGATCCCTCTAATGAATTAGACTCCAGCTGGTCTACTTCCACCTCTGAGGCCTCCGTGTCGACCTCAGAATCCTCGGAGGAAGATGAGGAGCCATCCTCGCTCTTGAAATGCATGATTATTTCAGGAGCCTTGTGTGTGCTGTAATGCCTTGCCATTTTTACTACTTCTGCTATACTGTTCATACTTATAGCAGTGTACTTGCATAAACAACATGAGCGAGAACCAAAATGAACATTGATTTTGTTTCGGTTCTGACCTCTCATCGTTTTTATTACTGAATTAGTTTATAATGCAGAATGTGCCCTTCAAAGAGAGAAGAATTTGGATATGTTGAATATGCCCCCCTGCCCCACTCAACATCGACTCCACCCCGACATCACCACCACCCCCTTACCACTCAGACACACTTTTTTTACACACACACCAATTTTCAACATTAAAGGTTTATCTTTTCAGCAGCTATGCGGTCCGCAGAAAACAGCAAAAATTGTGACATTTTGATGAATGCATGAAATGGTAAAAAGTAGCGCCACCTGGTGGACAAGTATAAAAATCGAAACTTCAAAGCCAGTAGTTCAAAATGATATATTGACATAAAGGTATGAAGTAGTTTATGTTAAGATAAATGGGGGGTCAAAAATGGTAGTTATAATGGGTTTCAATGGGACAATTTTTGCCGCTAGGATCACATGTGTCGGTTTTTGCGTAGCTTAGCCATTTTAAGCTAATTTAAAAAACTGAAACCAAAATTCTTAAATTCATCAAAAATGATTAACCTCTGGCAAGTTTGGGCAATATTCAATCAACACAGCCAAGATGGTTTAAAAGTAAAAATCAAAATGGCAGAAAATGTCCCTAGGATCTCTTAAGGGTTAAAAGTAAAAGTATCTGGCCAGAATCATACTTGAGTAAAAGTAAAAAGTACCACATTAAAATTGTACTTGAGTATTAAAAAAGTAAAAATAACAGGAAAAATTAAAACTAGAGATTCTTGTTTAAAGGCGCTCTAAGCGAATTCCCGCGTTTTAGACCATAAAACATTTTTGTTACATACAGCAAACATCTCCTCACTATCTGCTTGCTGCCTGTCCGCTGATCAAACTGTAAAAAAATGCGATCTCTGTAGACAGCCCAGGCTTCACAAACGGCAATATCAACATAGTGGCCAAACCTACAGTAGCACCACAAAACAAAACAAAGGGTTCCAGCCAATAAACGACAAAAAGGATTTGGGTGTGGGGGTTGGGTGCGTTCATGTAAGCACGGAAGGGAGGGGGAGGAGTTAGCTACGCTCCGTCTGTTTGAAAACAATTCAAACGTCAACAAAAACTAACGTCTTGCAGATTCGTTTAGAACGCCTTTAAACTTTTAATCTCTAAAAACATGAAGTGAATGCACCACATACAGGGTTTTATCCTGCTTTACAATTGTTTGTATTTAATTGTATTTCACTATCAAACTATAAAACGACCTAATTTCAGTATGCAACATGCTACTCAAAGTTGTGAAACCTCGAATTTAACTAAAGCAGAAGCTGATTTTCAAAATTGAGTATCAAGCCTCTCACAGACAGCCAGTGCAGAAAGAGTTGTATTAGACCTTCTTCACACTGCCAGTCCAAATCTGATTTTGGTGCATATTCGATTGGAACCCAATCACATTTAGAACGTGTGAACGGCTAAAAACCACATGAAATCTGTTTTTTTATTTTCTGTTTCAAGCTATATCCAGAGGTGGTTTGAAATACTTTTAAAATCACATTTCCAGAAATACATTTAAGTCTGACCGCTCTGATTGTATTTTTTTAGCTTTTCGGTTACGTCATGCTGTTGCGTCACGTAAAATGTAAACACGATTGTTGTGCCAGTGTGACGCCATTGCCATAGAAACAGTGCAGATAATCCAGAAAATGGCAAAACCCTACAGGACGCACAGATCGGATCTAAACAGTTGTGATACACAATGTGGACAGTGAGTCTGTCCAGTCAGACATGCAACAAAATCAGATTTGGACTGACAGCGTGAACAAGGTCTTAGTCTTGATAGAGAGGCTGCAAATAGCAGGGAACGTGAGCAGAGACTTCCTGGTGTCTGAAACTCAGGCCAGATATCCATCCAACTCTTTGCTGGCTTAATGTGTTGTCGGTTTCAAAGAAGCAAAAAAATCTTCATCCGACGAGCCCACTCGCGAGTCTCTAGCCCTTTCTCGGGCCGAGATATGGTCAACCCTTCCCGGATTTTTCCTTGGCCTTAGCTCAGGCACCTTAAGTCCATGGCGTTCGCCCTTCGGGTCCCTCATCCTACTCAAGAGGGCCTTTCCAACAAGCCACCCACGAGTCTCTAGCCCTTTCCCCGGCCAAGATACGGTGGTCCTTTCCCCGATTTTTTCCACGGCTGTAGCTCGGGCACCTTTAGTCCCCTCGGGTATAAGCGACCCAAATGCATCCAAGCTACGGTCATGGGAAAATCAGGGGAATGACCGCTGTATCTCAGCCGGGGAAAGGGTTAGAGCGTCAGGGTTGGCTCGTTGGAAAGGCCCTCTCAGGTAGGATAAGGGACGCCAAGGGCGAATGCCTAGGACTTAAAGGACAAGTTCGGTATTTTAGACTTAAAGCCCTGTTTTCAGATTGTTTATGGTGAAATAGAATGGTTTTGACTGAAATTTCGACATTTTCGGCTGCCCTGAGAATTTTCGCGTGTTTGTGTTTCAGCTCAGACCTCTACAATGGGTTTAATGGTGCACTGGAACAATCCTTCCTAAAATGCATTAAACTTTCGTTTACAAAGACGTGAAACTCACCGAGTGGTCAGGGGTGTTCACTGATATGCTCACACAAAAATCGCTGCAAAAGATGCTTTCCAACAGCTGTTTTAGCATTCGTTGTTAACTTGTGGACCTATTTTCCCAAACGCCTCACACCCGTACATTCTTCCGCTTAGAGCTTGAATAATAAACACTCCAGCCCAGGTGGTGGCGCTAATCCGCCTTTGCCAATTGCAAGAATAGAAACAAAGTTCCCGGCGCGGAGTAATACCGTACCTCCCAGCACATCTAATACATGTCAATGGAGTTGGTAAAAACTACGATAAAACCTGTTGGAATGCGTCTTTTGGAGCGATTTTTGTGTGAGCATACCAGTGAACACCCCTGACCACTCGGTGAGTTTCACGTCTTTGTAAACGAAAGTTTAATGCATTTTAGGAAGGATTGTTCCAGTGCACCATTAAACCCATTGTAGAGGTCTGAGCTGAAACACAAACATGCGAAAATTCTCAGGGCAGCCGAAAATGTCGAAATTTCAGTCAAAACCATTCTATTTCACCATAAACAATCTGAAAACAGGGCTTTAAGTCTAAAATACCGAACTTGTCCGTTTAAGCGACCGAGCCACGGACGTTTGAAATTCAGGAGACCGTCGGCCACAGAAAGGGTTAGAGAGTCGGGGGTTGGCTCGTTGAAAAGGCCCTCTCGGGTAGGATAAGGGACCCGAAGGGCGAATACCCCGGACTTAAGGTGCCTGAGCTACGACGGTATGAATTTCAGGAAGTGGCACGCTGTATCTTGGCCAAGGAAAATAAATAACATTTAAATTAAACTGGCCATCAGCACAATTCAATTGGTTTGGTAAGAGTAAGGGAAAATAGAATAAAGTGATCTCTAAAAAATAAGTACTTTTTGACTGTAAATAAAATTGTAAGGAGTAAAAAGTACTTTTTTTCTTAAAAAATGTAATTAAGTAAAAGTAAAAGTACTGATTTTAAATTGTCCTCAAGTAAAGTAAAAATCCCCAAAAATAATACTTAAGTACAGTAATCAAGTAAAATTAATCAAGTACTTTACACCTCTGCCCATATTTACAGTATTTTTTGTATGACAGCTCATGTGATGAAAAAGTGAAATAAAAGTATTTTTTTGATGTCATGCAGTTCTGTTTTTAAACTGTTAAACCTGTTAAAAAGTGCTGAAAATAAAAATAATTAACAAAAACAATCCTCCTAATAGCTGATAAATTAAAGGTTCTTTATAGCACCACTGTGGTTCTATGTAGAACTGGGTTCTATATAAAACCATCAAAATAAAAGGGTTCTATATCACCAAAAAGGGTGCTGCTATTGTTACAAGCTGAAGAACCATTATTTGGTACTATATAGAACCATTTTTCTTAAGAGTTTATGAAGGGTCTGGATAAACTCTGTATGGTGGTATAATCTGAGATCTCCTTCCTTGAATTTTCTGAGCTGTTATCTTTGCAAATGAAGGTGGAACAGGGATTAAATAAAGGGGTGCCGATAAATGTGTCAGTGTCTATTTGAAAAAAAACTTTTATTTCATAATGTACCCCCCCCCCCCCACACACACACACACACCTACACTTTCAATTGTTTTACTTCAAAGAAACATCATATTTTTGTATTTTTTGAATTAAAGCTTTAAAGAAGAAACATCATAGATTATTTTTTTATAGCTTTCTTTGCTCATATTTACCAAGAGTGCCAACACCTTTGGCCATGAGTGTAATTAGAAGTTATATTTACTCTTAACTATAAATAAATACACTTATCATGATTTACTGTTCTGGAATTAATCCCAACAGATATCAAGATCTGTGAGGTCAGGATCAGACACATGAGGTAGACGTCAATACAGCATCTGTGCAAAACAGAATGTTATTGACGATCTGTATTACAGCGTGTGAAGTCAATTTCATTCTCAGCTGTATTTCTAAATATTTCTCTAGAAAAGTTTTTTTTTTTATCAAGGGTGCATTCGCTGCTTAATTTGTATACATTTTAAAAATGACCAATTTCTTCTACATTTAAGTAAACAGAAATTATTTTGCCAGATTAGACCTTCTTAAAACAAAAATATTTTAATCAATGCAAAGGAATATTCTACTGTACATGATAATGATTGTCTCAATTAGTAGAGACTGCAAGACCTGGGCCGGGTGTGTAAGGTAACTGAATGATGTGTGTCACAGAAGGGAAACATGCAAAATGTGCAGAACTAGTGGTCCTCCAGGACAGGTTTGAAAACCCCTGTACAATGTAGACCACATGCTCAGATGATAATTTCTCATGCAGACAGAGAAGGATTGGCAATCTGTGCGTTCTGGAAAGTCCAGAACGGCCGTTCAAAGGAGGGCCGTCGCCCGGCCGTCGGCAAAAAAAGTCTAATAATGCAATATGAACAGCCAACAGCAGGGGCACTAATACGATCACTTATATGCTGCTACATGTAAAAAAAAACAAGGAAGAAGAGTCGGCCTACTAGCTACTAGCCGTGATTGGTCCATGGATTCCCGGAATTCGCGAGCCTGAGCATCCACAGCCCGTCATGATGAAGGACAGACAGAAGCCGTTTCTCAATACCAAGTACGCCAAACTTGGACTTGTGTCCTTCGTAGTTCGAACTTGCAAGTTCAGACTCGGAAGAACGAACTCTTGACGCGAAATGCATTCTGGGAAACTTCGCTGTCATAAGTCCACACAAGTCTCGGCCGTTTCTCAAAATGCGTTCTTGTCTGTACTTGTGTTCTTGTGGACTTGTGAAATGTCATCAGTCGCAGACCAAGTACTGTTCCAAATCAAAGTGCGCATCAAGCCCAAGTTCACATAAAATCCCCAGATGTGTTCTTGATCCTCCCATTTTATCGAGGATGCATCAGAGGAGACTTGTGTGGACTTATGACAGCGAAGTTTCCCAGAATGCGTTTCGCGTCAGGAGTTCCATCTTCCGAGTCTGAACTTGCAAGTTTGAACTACGAAGGACACAAGTCCGAGTTTGGCGTACTTGGTATTGAGAAATGGCTCTCCTCTGATGCATCCTCGATTCGTGCCAGTTCCGCCAGACACATCCCGAACATGTTTTCGGGTTCGTTCTCCGGAAGTCGCGTTGGTCGACCGCATACGTCATCAAGGTTTAATATTTCAGGTTTAATTTCAGAAAAGCAACCGTTACATTTCAAGGTAAGAATTAAACTACAATGATTGTAAGAAATAAATCTTAATTTTCTAATGTATTAAAACTGAAATGTGAGAACCTTGATGACGTATACGGGCGACTTCTGGAGAACGAACCCGAAAACATGTTCGGGACGTATCCGGCGGAACTGGCACGAATGGCCACCCTATTTACAGACTAAATAAAAAGGGCCAAGCCATTTTCATTATTTCACAGCCTTCTTATACATCAAAGTGTAATATGACATTGACAAAATATTAAATAACTGATAGTATTGTGGCATAGTATCAGGATATCCTTGTGTCTGTTGCGCACGGCTAGGGGCAAATGGCTGGATGATGGGCCTATTTGGGAGAAAGTCCAGGGCTGTTTTTAGCCCCAGTCCGTCCCTGCATGCAGAATATCAATATCTACAGGCTAGCACAGTGAAAGTTTACTTTTCATAAAAGTACACATTAACTGATTTATGTAGATATGTTCTTACCTAAAACATACATCCTTTACACTAGCAAATAGACCACATGCTCACATGATCCTATTGATTTAATCACTTCTAAACATTGACTATCTGAGTTTTTTTTTAATACACTGTAAAAAATTTGCTGTAATTATGCATTATGCACACTCTTAAAAAGGATGTGTTCATTTTTACACATCTTTTTGTTTTAAGCTTTTTTTAATTTTAACACATTATGTGTAATTTTGTGTTGATTTTTAGTTAAAGGTTTCAAAAATAACACAGAGATGGGTGCATTCCGGGACAACGCATTTACTGTGTTGTCCCAGAAATGTGTTGTTTTTAACACATCCGTTTTAAGAGTGCAGTTGGTTGCCAGTAACTTACTGTAGAAGATAAAGACTGAAAATGTTTCATGTTCATTTAACTTTGAACAAACTGTTGCCAGTAAATAACATAAATGTAAAATCTACAGTAAGTTACTGGCAGCTAGTTGCTGTAATTTCTACAGAAGGTTCACTGGTTACACACTGGCAACACATACATTAAGAAATTATAAATGTTATTGCATTAAATAACACATCCAACCAAGTGGTATTTCGTTTTTTGAAAGAAAAAAGAAAAAAAAACAACAACATGCAAACACTTTTTAGGAAAAAGGTCTGTCTGTCTGTACACTATACAAAAGTTGGTTCAACTTAAAAAAGTAAGCTCATATGCGGAGGTGTAAAAAGTACTCAAAAATGTTACTCAAGTGAAAGTACAAGTACTGAGTGTAAATTTTACTCAATTAAAAGTAAAAGTATCTGGCCAGAATCATACTTGGGTAAAAGTAAAAAGTACCACATTAAAATTGTGCTTGAGTATTAAAAAAGTAAAAGTAACAGGAAAAATTTAAACTAGAGATTCTTGTTTAAAGGTGCTCTAAGCGAATTCACGCGTTTTAGACCATAAAACATTTTTTTGTTACATACAGCAAACATCTCCTCACTATCTGCTTGCTGCCTGTCCGCTGATCAAACTGTAAAAATAGCGATCTCTGTAGACAGCCCAGGCTTCACAAACGGCAATATCAACATAGTGGCCAAACCTAGCACCACAAAACAAAACAAAGGGTTCCAGCCAATAAACGACAAAAAGGATTTGGGTGTGGGGGTTGGGCGCGTTCATGTAAGCACGGAAGGGAGGGGGAGGAGTTAGCTACGCTCCGTCTGTTTGAAAACAATTAAAACGTCAACAAAAACTAACGTCTTGCAGATTCGCTTAGAACGCCTTTAAACTTTTAATCTCTAAAAACATGAAGTGAATGCACCACATACAGGGTTTTATCCTGCTTTACAATTGTTTGTATTTAATTGTATTTCACTATCAAACTATAAAACGACCTAATTTCAGTATGCAACATGCTACTCAAAGTTGTGAAACCTCGAATTTAACTAAAGCAGAAGCTGATTTTCAAAATTGAGTATCAAGCCTCTCACAGACAGCCAGTGCAGAAAGAGTTGTATTAGACCTTCTTCACACTGCCAGTCCAAATCTGATTTTGGTGCATATTCGATTGGAACCCAATCACATTTAGAACGTGTGAACAGCTAAAAACCACATGAAATCTGTTTTTTTCTTTTCTGTTCAAAGCTATATCCAGAGGTGGTTTGAAATACTTTTAAAATCACATTTCCAGAAATACATTTAAGTCTGACCGCTCTGATCGTATTTTTTTAGCTTTTCGGTTACGTCATGCTGTTGCGTCACGTAAAATGTAAACACGATTGTTGTGCCAGTGTGACGTCATTGCCATAGAAACAGGGCAGATAATCCAGAAAATGGCAAAACCCTACAGGACGCACAGATCGGATCTAAACAGTTGTGATACACAATGTGGACAGTGAGTCTGTCCAGTCAGACATGCAACAAAATCAGATTTGGACTGACAGCGTAAACAAGGTCTTAGTCTTGATAGAGAGGCTGCAAATAGCAGGGAACGTGAGCAGAGACTTCCTGGTGTCTGAAACTCAGGCCAGATATCCATCCAACTCTTTGCTGGCCTAATGTGTTGTCGGTTTCAAAGAAGCAAAAAAATCTTTATCCGACGAGCCCACTCGCGAGTCTCTAGCCCTTTCTCGGGCCGAGATATGGTCAACCCTTCCCGGATTTTTCCTTGGCCTTAGCTCAGGCACCTTAAGTCCATGGCGTTCGCCCTTCGGGTCCCTCATCCTACTCAAGAGGGCCTTTCCAACAAGCCACCCACGAGTCTCTAGCCCTTTCCCCGGCCAAGATACGGTGGTCCTTTCCCCGATTTTTTCCACGGCTGTAGCTCGGGCACCTTTAGTCCCCTCGGGTATAAGCGACCCAAAGGCATCCAAGCTACGGTCATGGGAAAATCAGGGGAATGACCGCTGTATCTCAGCCGGGGAAAGGATTAGAGCGTCAGGGTTGGCTCGTTGGAAAGGCCCTCCCAGGTAGGATAAGGGACGCCAAGGGCGAATGCCTAGGACTTAAAGGACAAGTTCGGGATTTTAGACTTAAAGCCCTGTTTTCAGATTGTTTATGGTGAAATAGAATGGTTTTGACTGAAATTTCGACATTTTCGGCTGCCCTGAGAATTTTCGCATGTTTGTGTTTCAGCTCAGACCTCTACAATGGGTTTAATGGTGCACTGGAACAATCCTTCCTAAAATGCATTAAACTTTCGTTTACAAAGACGTGAAACTCACCGAGTGGTCAGGGGTGTTCACTGATATGCTCACACAAAAATCGCCGCAAAAGATGCTTTCCAACAGCTGTTTTAGCATTCGTTGTTAACTTGTGGACCTATTTTCCCAAACCCCTCACACCCGTACATTCTTCCGCTTAGAGCTTGAATAATAAACACTCCAGCCCAGGTGGTGGCGCTAATCCGCCTTTGCCAATTGCAAGAATAGAAACAAAGTTCCCGGCGCGGAGTAATACCGTACCTCACAGCACATCTAATACATGTCAATGGAGTTGGTAAAACTACGATAAAACCTGTTGGAATGCGTCTTTTGGAGCTATTTTTGTGTGAGCATACCAGTGAACACCCCTGACCACTCGGTGAGTTTCACGTCTTTGTAAACGAAAGTTTAATGCATTTTAGGAAGGATTGTTCCAGTGCACCATTAAACCCATTGTAGAGGTCTGAGCTGAAACACAAACACGCGAAAATTCTCAGGGCAGCCGAAAATGTCGAAATTTCAGTCAAAACCATTCTATTTCACCATTAACAATCTGAAAACAGGGCTTTAAGTCTAAAATACCGAACTTGTCCTTTAAAGCGACCGAGCCACGGACGTTTGAAATTCAGGAGACCGTCGGCCACAGAAAGGGTTAGAGAGTCGGGGGTTGGCTCGTTGAAAAGGCCCTCTCGGGTAGGATAAGGGACCCGAAGGGCGAATACCCCGGACTTAAGGTGCCTGAGCTACGACGGTATGAATTTCAGGAAGTGGCACGCTGTATCTTGGCCAAGGAAAATAAATAACATTTAAATTAAACTGGCCATCAGCACAATTCAATTGGTTTGGTAAGAGTAAGGGAAAATAGAATAAAGTGATCTCTAAAAAATAAGTACTTTTTGACTGTAAATACAATTGTAAGGAGTAAAAAGTACTTTTTTTTCTTAAAAAATGTAATAAAGTAAAAGTAAAAGTACTGATTTTAAATTGTACTCAAGTAAAGTAAAAATCCCCAAAAATAATACTTAAGTACAGTAATCAAGTAAAATTAATCAAGTACTTTACACCTCTGCTCATATGTTTTATTAGAATTAAACTTGAAAATATTAGTTGATATACTTTTACACAATTTCTCTTTTTGAGTCAACTAAATTTTTTTTTAGGATGAATGAACTCAAAATTTTAAGGCACCCAAGTTACTAACTTTGAGTTTAACCAACAATTCTCTTTTTACAGTGTAGATTAAGCAGACTGCAATTCTTACTTGAATGCTAATGTAATGTAATCTCTAATGTAAAGACAGCGTTACACAATTCAAATAAAAAATTTCATAAACGATCAAATAGAAAAGTGTTCATGCGTCAGACCAGGATGTTTATTTTGATAACCATCACATTTCATCAAAGTACAAACAAGTACATGTTCATAATATTGAGATTTACTTTTCTTTTCTCAAACACCTTGTTATTGAGTCACTCCCTGTGAAGTAAAGTATAAAAGATAGGACTCCTCATTGACCATCACACAATCTACACTGAAGTTCTGAAAGTGAAGACTTGACAAAAAGGTGAGTTTTTATAAAATTAACTTCAAGCAATATTTATATGAGTGCAGATGTGTCACTTTTTTTGTTAATTCATTTTCAGATTCATAATGGCAATCATGAGAGCTCTTGTGCTTATTTTCCTGGTCTTTTCTGTTGAAAGTGCACCAGGTAACCAAGACATTTACAAGATTTACCAAGCTCTACAACCCATATTCCAGATAAAATTCCCATAAACTAACATTAAATGTTCCCATAAAACTTTGAAGAAGTGTAACTTTAAAAGGTTAACAGTAGCAAAATTTAAAGCACGTACAGTACACAAAAACATAAAACTGGTAGTGACTTTATATTACTGATATTTTATTCACTGTATAGCTGATGAAGACTGCCCATTTGGATGGACACCTTTTGGTGTGAAATGCTACAAATTCTTCCCTCAATCAGTTAACTGGGTCACAGCTGAGGTACTGTTATTCAGTTATTCAGTTATTGTTCAAGGATACTCAATGTCCTGTCATGATTTAAACTAAAGAGATTAGATTTTATATTTGCAATAAAATAATCTCTCTCTCTCTCTTTAGAAAAACTGTCAATCTGTTGATGCAAATCTTGCACCTGTGCGCAGTACAGCGGAACACAACTTTATCCTGAGTCTTGTGCCTGGTTCCACACGTACTTGGATTGGTGGCCATGACGGTGAAATTGTAAGTCATTTTGCTCTGAAAGAAAGTTAATGCTTTTACTATAAAACAGATTTTTGTTTCTATGGATACAATATAAAATATAGCTGCAAGCAGCAATTACCAGGGTTCAAGAAATTTGAACCACAAGACCTTTAAGGGCATGCCCGTACAGATATTCTGCATTGTACAAAATAAATGACGAAAAATAAGCTACCAGACACACACGCTTTCAAAGTTATCAGCAAAAAAGCTCCTCTCATTCAGTGAAATCTCTGCCTCTCTTCTCAAAAAGCATTGACAAATAGAACACTGATGGAAATGTGAGTGGTGCTTGCAGTGGCAAAGCTCGGGTCACAAAATGTTAGAATAGTGTTAATGAGTCAAAAGAGCCGAACCCCATGTCTCTACGATGTTCTGATAAAGATCTAGCTCTTGCAAAACGGTTGCTAGGGTATTCTCGTTGGTTGCTAGGGAGTAAATTGCAATCCACCAATGATTATACTCAAAGCCATGAAAGGAATAAGCCATGATGATTCATGATTTTATAAGGTTGCAGTATTTGTGAAAATAACCACTACGTGGTGCTATTACAAACTCGTGCGCGAAACCTCAGGTCATTACTGTGTTACATCTAGCTAGTATCATGGCTATACACTTTAGTTTTGTGAAGAAACAGTTGTATGACCATTGGGCTTGCTCGATAGGACTAAATAGTTACTTTTTTATTCAAGAAATGAAAGAGACATACGCTTTGTTCGTCTTGATCTGTAGCGCCCCCATAGGCCGATTGGGGTCATACTCTGTCAACCTCTTTTATCAAAAAGAGACCTTTGGCTAAGTTTCAAGTCTCTAGGCCTTACGGTTTGGTCTGCACGATCCGTTTTACGGCAGAATAATAATAATAATAAAAATCCATACAAATACAATAGGGTTAAAGACTTACGGGCTTGAACCCCTAAAAATGTTATTGTTACAATATAAATGATTGAATTATATCATTAAAGGGCCCATGTCACAGGACTTTTTTAAGATGTCAAATACATCTTTGGTGTCCCCAGAGCACATGTGTGAAGTTTTAGCTCAAAATACCATATAAATAATTTATTATAGCATGTTAAAATTGCCACTTTGTAGGTGTGTGCAAAAATGTGCCGTTTTGGGTGTGTCCTCTAAAATGCACATGTGCAGATCAAGTGCAAACACTGATCACAATGATGGTGGTTTGTTGAAATTGAAACTCAATTGTTCTGTGAATTATTTTCTCTCTGCACTAAATGGCAGTGCTGTGGTTGGATTATTATAATAAGAGCTCCTTATGACGTCATAAGGAGAGCCAAATTTCAACGACCTATTTTTTCATGTGCTTGTAGAGAATGGTTTACCAAAACTAAGTTACTGGGTTGATCTTTTTCAAATTTTCTAGGTTGATAGCAGCACTAGGGACCCAATCATAGCACTTAAACATGGAAAAAGTCAGATTTTCATGTCATGGGCCCTTTAATAAGTGTGAATGCATTATTAGTAAACTCTTTCTACTGACTCTCCTCACTCAATAGGATGGACAATGGCTGTGGGCTGATGGATCTCAATTTGACTTTATCAACTGGTGCCCTACAGAACCTAACAATAATGGTGGTAAACCTGAGGACTGCATGGAGATCAACTTTACCAGTAAAATGCCTCCTATCATTATATCTGATACAGTTCATTTTTATCTCATTAGTTTACACTCAATATTTTTTATATACTAAAATTTATTAAAAAGGAAATACGGAAATATCACATTTACATTTAAGTATTTAGACCCTTTACAACAACACTCAAAATTTTGCTCAAATGTCTCCTATTTCTCTTGATCATTGCTGTAATGTTTCTAAATCTCATTTATCCACCTGTGGTAAATTAAATTGATTGGACATGATGTGTCAACACACACCTCTTTATAAAAGTCCTAACAGCTGACAATGCATATCAGAGCAAAAATCAACTGTAATGGGTCTGAATACTTTTTGAATGCACTGTATATATTTCATCAGTCGTGATCAGAACTGATTTTATAATCATCCTATCCCACAGGTAACCGTTGCTGGAATGATGAGTCCTGTTTGACCACAATGAGCTACATTTGTGCCAAACCTCTGTGATCACGAGAAATCAATCTGTATCAAAAGTACTTTGATTGTACTACATGCCTATACATTTTCTATGATCTTATCTTTAAAATCTCTGAGATTATCTTTATAAATTACTAAACCTTTCTGAAAACTTCTTAAATCAATAAAAGCATTTATTAAGCAAATCTTGTGCATTGTGGAGTCATACTTTAGTCATGTAAAAAGTACAGGTTGTTTTACATTTAAACTATATCAGAAAACAGTTTCTTCATATCTGGGTTATATATTTAAGTAAATGTTACCTAATGGAACTAATATCTGATCATACTTGTTAGATGGCTAGTCCTAACTTGCTGCTTTCATCATCATGTCATCATCAATCATTTCAAGAGAAAATGTAATTATTAAATAAAAATAGTATAAAACAAAATAACATTAGAGAACAAAGGAAAACATGCAAAAAATAAAAAATAAACTGTAAAACAAAAATTATGATGGATTAAAAGTCTCCCTCTCATGTTATGAGATGTCACAAGGTGCACATGTGAAGTTTGAGATCATAATGAGATCATGAGTCAAGTAATTCTGCTTCCGAAGTACACTGATTACTATAAATATACTATATGTATACAGTCAGCAGAGCAGTCAGCAGAGAAACTATATGGACAGTGTGGTGCGAACGAATGCTGTAACATGATCCATTTAATTTAGTTTAGAAAAAGAAACTTTTTTGATTTTAGAGGTATTTCCAAGAAGTTCAGTTAATATTTAATTTTTAAACACTTTCTGCGTGTCTTACTAAGTTCCCTGTGGCCTGGTGGCTCTGGAGTCAATTATTCCGCTTATACCACGATTACAACAAACATTGCTCTGTCAAAATGATAGATTTTTATTTTATGTCAAAAATCATTAAAATATTAAGTTAATATCATGTTCCTTAAAAGGCGGACAATGGTTCATGTTTTACGACCAATCCATGAAAGAGCAATTTAACTTTACATCAAAAAACATAATCAGGATATAAAGTAACAGACAGCAGAGGGCACAATAATACTAAAAACAGCAAGGAACAAATGCAGCTCTTGTTGTCATGTCAGGTTCAGAATGTCAGGTTTACTGTTTCATAGTACAGTAAAATGTTATACTTCAAACTTTGAACCATGACAAAATAGATGTTTCTGTACATTTACATTTATTTATACATTTGACAGATACTTTTACCCAAAGTGACAGTGCATACAATGTATACATTTGGTATGTGTGTTCCCTGGGATGCAATCCACAACCTTGTGTGCTGCTAATCCGATGCTCAACCACTAAGCTACAGAAACACAGGTCAGTACTTTGTTTCGAGCTGATAAACCATTTTTAATATGGCTAATGGTTCCCATATGATTACGAGCCAGTTAACCACTTTTAGTGCTATTTAGCACCGGTTGTGTAGAGGGAATTTTGTGCCATAATTATACAAACAAATCCAGCATTTTGCAAACAAACTCAATCTGCTTTGCAAAGGGAAAACTCGATTCGCAAACAAACAGAAAACGCTTTGCAAGTAAAAAAAGATTTGAGAGAAATTCGCTCTATACCCCCCCCCCAACATGTACTGATAATTTTAAGTTCAGTTTACTTAAATGTTTTAGTTTAATGAATTTTGTGAGCTTAAAAGTTTTAATGAACTAAAATTTTAAGCATATGTAGGCCTACAAAACATAAATTATATATATATATAATTAATGTCTGAAATATACAAAAAGAATTGTGCATAAGCAATCAAAAAGTGTTCATGTGTCAGATCAGGTTGTTTTATTGATTTTTATTGAATTAACTTATCTGCTTGTTAGGGAGACATGTTTACCATTTTGGAAGGAGGCTGGCGAGTTGAATCAGGTGTTTTAAATAGGAAGACACCTAAAACTTTCTGGGAAGGGGTCCTTGAGAACAAGGGAAAGACCTGATTTACTGTAATGCTTATTTGCCGCAGGACTACAGGTTGATAATATTAGAATGTTTTTTTGCAAGTACTGGAGGGAAAGGCACCAAACCCTCTTTAAGTTATTATGCACAGATGAACCAGTTGTTGCCAGACTGCTCTGGTCCAGTTGCTGGGAAGCCTCTCTGTCTCTCACACCTCATTGAATATGTGGGTAAGCCACTTGACGATGCTTTCACCGCCTGACCTTAGCATCTCGGCAGTTATTGCATCTTTGGAATCTATTGCTTTTATCCTTGAAATTGCACATTATCTTTATAATGTGGTTTCCTTTTCCAAATAAAATCATAAAGTAATGTCTTATTTACTTTAGAGGGCACATCAAGTGATAAGGAAACATAAACTGATCTGCCATCTGGAGATTCCTTCAGCCTTAAACAAAAGGATTCTTCTCTGTAATGATAAATCCATTTGTAACCACATGTTGAATCTATTGTTAGTTTTTACTTGGTCAAAGTTTAATTCACTAGTACGCATATTTTCATCATAGCTCGCAATGCTGATAAATAACTGATTAATACCTTTATGAACTTCAAGTGTATCTTTGTATCATCCATAAATTTACATAACTTAAATTCCCTCCCCATAGTTGTAATATTTTGAAAATATCCCTTCTTAAGATGAAAAAGCCATTATTTGGGTTGCTAACACAAATAAAAATGGGGAAAATAGACAGCCCTGTCTTATCCCTCTGCCAATTTCAAATCACCCTCTTAAAATGGCTGGGTTATTTTTGACCTATAATGGAAAAAATATAGGACAGACCACACCGCTGCGTTAAAATTGACCCAATGCTGGGTTGTTTTAACCCAACTGCTGGGTTATTATTACTCCATGGTTGCATAACAACAACCCAACATTGTGTCATTTTAACTCAGCATGTGTTCTGTCCAATATCTAAAAATAAACCCATTGTAGATGCTCCTTGTGCCAATTTTACATAACTATTGCATCCTTTATACAATGTTGTAACAGCTTTTAAAAATAATCCTGAATCTGAAAAACTGCCTTTGTGAAAATCAACAAATAGCATAAGACTATTATACTCATTATAATCTACCATATCTAATATAAATCAAAAATTATTTCTAATATGTTTTCCTGAAATAAATCCAGTCTGTTTTTCATCAATAATGTCATATGCTTATTCAAATGCATAATTTGAACCACTCTATCAAAACATTTTATTATGATTGGAGTGAGTGCTACTGGTCATTAGTCATTCTTAAACGTTGGTCTGTAAAGGGACAGGTTGAAGATGGAAGTCATGGCTGTGGTCAGTTAAGTGGCACACACTTTAACAGTTTATTCCTGGTTTCTGGTGTGTTCTGTTTGCAGGGTACCGATCCCGGGGCTCCCACCTTTTCCTGGGCGTAAAGAGAACAGAGGGTGAGTAGTTGGAATGGTGGAGTGTCAATACCTGGGTTCGTGCGCGCACCACCGGTTCCCTAGATGGAGGCGCAGGTAAGTACAGTACTGCGGCAGGGAGGGCACTCGAGCTGCGGTGGGAAACACAGGTAAGTAAACAAGATGGGTATGAGAGACAGGCACAGAGTGCTCTTTGGCCTGCAAGGAGATGTGCAACGCAGTATACTGGCTCTGAGTGGTACCCGAATGGCAGACACTATACAATTTAGCTGGAACGGTGCTTTGACTTCAGGCGGCACTTAACACAATACCCTGGCTCTTCGCTGTTCACACCAGGTAAGTTCTTCACAGGTGACTGGGGCTTTGCTTTCACTTGGGTGGCACACAACACAATCTGGTAGCTCTGAGCTATGCGGGCAAAGGTAAGTACTTCACAGGTGACGGGGGCTTTGCTTTTCGGTAACAGGTGGGGGCTCACGTAGAATAATTTAATCCTGGCTGGTGGACTTGTGATGGGTAAGACTGCGGAACAGTGAATAAAAGGAATTCTCAGACCTTAAGCGGTGGTTGGTATCTTGGCATTGGCCTGCTCTGAGACTCCAATAGAAGGCTGCTAAGCTGGAGGCTGCTGCGGTGAGCCGAACGCTTCCCTCTCCTCTCTTCCGACTGACAGGGCCAGAGATCTAGACAGGGGGGAACCTTGAAGGGCTCCACAACAGACGAAATTCACACAGCTAATTTCCTCCTTCAGCAGTCAAATTTTCTCCTTACAGATATTTTCCACTTTACTCACAGAAGTCTTACTTGCCTTGTTAGTTCACCACCGCCTCTTTAAGGCCAGGAAATTCCACAATGTCAACCCAGGATGTCAATACAGAATGTTGATGCAAGCCGCCGTTACCGGATATCCATACAAGGGGGTCATGAAGGGCATATAGATAGAGATGTTCTCCACCTATTGCGGCATAGATAGTCGTCGGCTAAATCCTCTTTCCTTCGGTTGCCCAACGCCAGAAATCCTCCTTCGATGGCGCTTCCGGTGAGTATTCCTGTTGCAAACACTCAGAACGTATCATTTGGTTACATGCGTTGTTTCCCAATCATCATTCAAATGGTTTGATACTCAGCCCAATCTCATGTGCCCCTAGATCCTTCTTCGCCCCGTCAACGTTATTCCTCCGCCTTCTCAATGCTGTGCTCACCGAAACACTCCACTCCTCTCACCTGATCAGCTGGAATAAACTGCCCTGTTTGCAACCTCTGATGCTCTTTCTCCTCTTCTCTCCGTTGTCCAATCCATGATCGCCACACTAGCTTAACATGCCTGTGCCTGATAAAGCCTAATTTTCCCTCCCGGAGTTCCCGGAAGTGCCGGTGTTTGCATTTTTCGGTCCGGGCGGAACCAATCTTCATCATCTTAGTTCCGCCCTCAGAAGTCACCCAGTGACATCAAGGGTTACAACGTATTGCTGTTGGTTAGAAGCCCTGTTTGTCTGAGGTTTCTTTACACAGAATTTATGATAAATTAATGTATTTTATAAAATGTCATATAACTAATCACGTGGCCCCCAGTTTGAGAACCACTGTTATAAGCGATCAACCAGAAAAGTGTTTGTGTGTCAGATCAGAGTGTTTGTAACTATCACATTTCATCAAGTACATGCAAGTACATGTTTATGATATTCAGATTTACCTTTCTTATATTCAAATATACCTTGTCTTGAGTCCCTCCCTCTGAAGTAAAATATAAAAGATAGGACTCTTCATTGACTCTTACAAAATCTACACTGAAGTTCTGAAAGCGAAGATTTGACAAAAAGGTGAGGTTTTAACATTAACTTTAGCAATATATGAGTGCAGATGTTTTACTTTTTTTGCTAATTCATTTTCAGATTCATCATGGCCGTCATGAGAGCTCTTGTGCTTCTTTTCTTGGTCTTTTCTGTTGAGAGTGCACCAGGTAACCAAGACGTTTACAAGATTTACCAAACCCTGTAAACCAATATTACAGAATAAATTCCCATAGAATTGTGTGTTTCTAAAGCTTTAAAAGAGTGTAACTTAATGTAAAAGGATATTAACAAAAGCAACATTTAAAGCTGTGACTTAATATTACTAATATTTTATTTACTGTATAGCTCAGCACTGCCCTCATGGATGGACACCTTTTGGTGTGCAATGCTACAAATTCTTCCCTGCGTCTGTTGACTGGACCACAGCTGAGGTACTGTTATTCAGTTATTAAAATTGTTCAATCTTAAACAGATTAGATTTTATATTTGCAATAAAATGATCTCTCTCTCTCTCTCTCTCTCTCTTTAGAAAAACTGTCAATCCCTTGATGCAAATCTTGCATCTGTGCGCAATACAGTGGAAAACAACTTTCTCCTGAGTTTGATTGTGTCTCCTATCTCAGTTTCTTGGATTGGTGGCCATGATGCTGAAGTGGTAAATCATTTTGCTCTGAAATGCTGATATTGTCTGTCTAGTCTGAAATTAATGATTTTAATAATAAACAGATTTTTATAGCTCATGTTTTATTGTTAAAATATAAATGATTTAATTATATCATTAATGGAGTGTGAATTGGTAAACTCTTTCTACTGACTCTCCTCACTCATTAGGCTGGACAATGGCTGTGGACTGATGGATCTCAATTTGACTTTACCACCTGGTGCACTGGAGAACCTAACAATTATGGTGGTAAAGAGTACTGCCTGCAAATGAACAGTAAGAATGTCTCCTATCATTATTGTTTTTATTTACAATCTTAACATTTTATAACATTTAGTATGACATAGGCTAATTTAGTTGTCACATTTACATTTAAGTATTTAGACCCATTGCCACAACACTTGAAATTTAGCTAGATGTCTCCTATTTCTCTTGATCATTGCTGAAATATTTCAACACCTTGTTTATCCACCTTTGGTAAATTAAACTGATTGGACATGAAAATGAGTAAAATGGGTCTGAATGCACTGTATTTCATATTTCATTACTGTTTTTTGCTTTTTTATTCAAACTACACCGGTAATGATCAGTACTTATTTATTTTCGTCTAATCCCACAGCTAACCATTGCTGGAATGATGCACCCTGTTCAACCACATTAAGCTACATTTGTGCCAAACCTGTGAGCTCATGAAAAATCAATCTGTTTCAAAAGTACTATTGTACTGCATGCCTATAAATTATCCTTAAAACCCAGTATCTTACTGAACCTTTTTGAAAACTTCTCAAATCAATAAAAACATTTATAAAGCAAATTGTGTGCATTGTGGTAAAAAGTCATCATTAAATTAAATGCAGTATAAAACAAAACAACAACAGAGACACATCTAAAATTACAAAAAGTGCTTTTCTTAATTGAAAAAGTTAACCCAGGTTATACTATATCCCAGGTTAATGGAATCCTAGGTTATCTGTTTCACGTTTAACTCTGTTCATACTTTACCAGGGGGTTAAGAGATAATAATAATAATAATTTATGTCATTGCTGTAGAACAACAAAATTACATTAGAGCAGTGCAATTTCATAAGTGCAGATGCATGGTAATGGCAAAGACATTGACAACAGTGACATAATAAGGACCGACATTATCAGCCATAGCACATGTATGTACATATTCAAAGTTAATGTAAGTGTTGAAAAATGGTGCGTAATGAATACCAATTAAGTGAATGGGGAGGGGACGTACACACAAAAGCCAAAAATAGCCAAAAATAGCGAGCAATGTTCCTTTTAAAAATCACAGATCACCTGAAAGTGTGCATACGTGAATCTGCCTAGTATCCCGCCCTATACAGGCCCATTTTTAACCATAAATAGGCAATGCAAATCACCTACTGAATGCTGATCCTAATATTAATGAGACCAGTGCTCGAATTGAGGGGGGCTGGGGGGATCCGGGACCCCCCATAAGGCATTAGGGACCCCCTAGATGTCAAAATTATACTTAGGGGGGTCCCTCAGAGATTTTATTTTTATTTTAGTAAAGATAATCATGACAAACCTGTTAGTAGTACATTTTGTGAATGAATTATTTAACTATTATTGAATTTATAATATTTAACATATATGAATTTATTTAATTTATTTAATTGATGACATCTGCATCTGTGTAATGCATTTCTTATCACTTGCCTCATAAATTGATGTCATTTCAAATAATTTGAACAGCTTTTTTGCTGAATGAAGCAGATGTTTTGAGTAAAATGGTTAAAGTGACTAATAAACAAAGCAAACGGGTGCACCGCCTAATGTAGGCTATCCTGCACTCAACTTAAACACTACTTATAGGCCTAACCCATTTAACCCTCTGGGGTCTAAGGGGTTTTTAGGGCCCTGGGGAAGTTTTGAAATGCACTGACATTTGTGCTTTTTTCAGTTGCTTAAAAACACATTAATGGCAAAAGTCTCATAACACTGTGTTCATCACAAACTGGGCTACAATATCATATAATCAACATGTATATACATGTTTGTATTTTTGAGGGAAAAAATGTTTATGCGTGGTTTTTAAAAAAGCAAAATTTTTAAGTCACTGATATAACTCCACAAAACTCATTCTAAACATGTTTTCCCAAGACTTTCCAAACAGGATCTAGTAGTCTAGAGTTTTTTCTTCAAAATGATGTGAAAATCATATGGCCTACTCAATCACATAAAGCAAGATATTGATTTACAATTTCTAAGACACTTTTTGTCACGGTATGTTTAACACCGAAAAAGGAAAACTAAAGATGAACCCAAACGCAGACAAGGTGTACAAAAATAAACTATATATTTATTAACACAGAACAGAAACACCCACGTGGGGGTAAAACAGAAGATAAATTAAACACTGTGATGGGACACAAACTTAAACAGGAACAACGGGAACAGACCTTAAACACGGAATACATGAACACAGGTCTTCAACAATTTCGACAACGCACGCGCACACAACAGAGAACGAAAGGGCATTATAAAGACACCACATCAATGGGGAACAGGTGAACATAATTAATTACGTAAGACACGAGGACATAAGGGAGTAGGGTAAAAGTGACAAGACACTGGGAACACGTGACACAAAAACATAATGTGAAAACACGTGTTCCCACACAGAACACAATGCTGTCATAGCCTTGCCCTCTAATATCAGACCTGAATCATACACTAAGGTCAGGCAAGACCATGACAGCCACAAGACACTGGGAACACGTGGAAGCCACACATACCATATGACTCCACATGTCCCCACACAGAACATAGTACTGTCATGGACTTGTCAAATGTACTCAGACCTTATACAAAATGTCTGACAAGCCCATGACACTTTTGCTTGGGAAAGGCTGTATGCGTGGAGGCGGGAAAGCTCCTGAATAATCAGTGATTGACAGCTGAGAGACAAAAGAGTTGAATAATGAGCCACATAATGAGCCTTGTGGGGATGTTCAACAGGAATGTAACTTCCTCTGTAGTAAAACCATGATAAGGTTTACTTTTCAATATAATGTAAATACACACACACACATTATATATATATATTTCTATTGAAATATTTTCTATTCATTTCACACCTTTTAAAATCCATAGTAGCCTAATCATGGTAAACATACTGTTTGGCCATCGTAAAATGAACACACTTCAACACAGGGTTAGTGTTTGGTTGGCCAGCGAGAGGTTTACTTTTGTGCAGTAAAAAGCTCAAAAAAACAACTGCCTATCGTTGTCTGGACTCTTATTTGTGTTTTTGTAATCATTATAGTAGAAACACAACAAGGGACACGCGTTATAAACTTATCAATGTTTGTTTACAGGCGCCGCCATTACCTCACGTGTTGATTATGAAAGCAGTGAATTTGTGCACACGCGAGTGATACTGTGTTTAATAAACTTGCTGTGCGGAGATATGCGCTTAGACGCAACTAAATAAGGATTGTACTGTTTGCAATCGCGTATTTTATAAGAATACCAAAGAGCGCGTCGAGTTTCCTGACTCGCTTGTTTGTGTATGTGCGTTCCAATCGCGTGAACTGTTTGACGGAAGAACAAAGAAAACACTCGCGTCTGGAGATACTGACACACATACGCAAGGAAATAAGGATTTAGATGTCATGTTTGGTGCAATCGGATGGAAATACAAGGAATGGAGAGACTGGATTGAGGATTGCATATCCATTGACTGCAGGATCACGAGTCATGCATATGGATGTTTCTGCTCATTCACTTCAATGGCGCGGGGGTGTGGCGATCCGATCTCATTACAGATAATGAGGTAACTGGAGAAATACGGTACTTTTCCTCCTTCTCATACAGTTTACACCGAATGACAATATCTGTTTTCAATATCACTTACATCATTTAAAAGGAGACATTCCAAGCATTATGTAGACATTTATCTTTTGTTTCTACGACAAGTATTCGATAAGTTTCAGGTTATTTTTCTGACGCGTTTCTGAAAGGACTTCATTGAGGGAGAGAGAACAGAACGTGCATCATGTTTATTTTCTTAATTTTGCGAAAAGCACAACATTCTGTTTTTATTGGGAGTGGACAGAAAAAAAATAGACACTTTAACGTTTTAAATGATGTATAAATCATATCTGTATGTCAAAAATCAGCAGAGTAATTTTAGTCTCTTTGCGGAGTGATTGAAAAATAAAGAGTTTGCGGCGCCCGCGCCGCCGTCGACGGTCGACCCCAGAGTGTTAAGTCCTATCTAGTCAAACTTTATTTTGAAACGATTAATAAATTAGTTTCTAGCCTTTATACAAAAATATTTTGGTTTATAAATCAATATTTGATTTGTGTTTTAAGGTAGTAATAAGTTGCCATTTTGGGTTTGCTGCTATGTCATGTTGCATGGTGGGGACCCCCTATAAGACCTTATTCAATTCGAGCACTAAATGAGCCTAGCAAGATGCGCCCTCCAATTCACGAGTTCACACTTACATATAATTTGGGGGGGGGGTAAAGTTTAATGAGTATTTGGCGTGCTGTCCAGGGCTCCGAGCTCGGAGTTCGGCCGAACCCAGAGTACTCCCCCGTATGTAAGTGTGTTTTAGGACTAAAAATGTGTGGAGAAGGGGTGGTGGGGGGATGCTGCGAACTGACAACATAATGAGGTAAGACTGCTGAGTCTATTTGTACCCTCTTAACGTTGATCGCTGAGTACTTCACCTGTGTTTAATTATCTGAACATGCTCCTCCCGAACCTTGTTAATAAAACATCAAGTGCAAGCCATTGTGGTAATCCTCCAGCATTACAATCATGCAGCATTGCGCAAGGGGATCACCGCAGCATTTATATAATTTTACAGCAATTATATCATACACCTTGCTAAAATCACAGCATAATTGAGAGGTATCACACCATAGCAGTCTCAGAGAATGAGATGTGGTCTGGGAACCATAAGCTCATTTTCTCGTATTTGAGGCGTGGTTTACAAAGGCCCAGAGCTGTTTATTGGGCGCTATGAATGTCTATCAAATGTGTTTGTACATAGCTCATAGCCAATTGTTTCAATTATACCAGATGACCTATGTAGAGCGACATAAATTCAAAAGTAAACAGCTTTTATCGGTACAAGTGCACACATGCAACTAAACTGGTAGCTGTATATTGATATTGAAAAGCAACACAATTTAGTGGCACTGTGACAACCACACTAGGTACAGGAATAACAATATGATATTAATAAATACCACTTACCATTTATAAGTTAATTGTACTTCATCTACAAAGATGCCTAGCAGGTTGGCTATCATGTCTTGCAATATCCAAACATCCTTCTTGGATATAAATTTGTTAAACGCCAAAAGTTGCTCTTTTTTAAATAAACTTGCATTCAAAACTAGAACACTATCCAAAGCTGCATCAAAAAGAAACTTCGCGTCTGCTGCCATGTTGGATAAACTGCTTCGGTGTGTCGCATAGACGTCTTCATCGTCTTGCTGCCCACTTCCCGTTCTGTGATTGGTTCCCTATTTCAGGGGGCAAAAGGCAAAGTTTCCATGCTAGACTTGCAGCGTGAATAAATTTGCACGCAAGGCAGCATGGGGAACCCCAGGCTATATGTGCATATTATCAAACAAAAAAGTGCATTTCCAAAACCAACCTAATGTTATCAACAGAGTCCTACAGCAATGTGCAAAACATTACAAAAGGTTATTATAATAATGAGTGTAATGGGAGTTTATGTCAAGATCAGACAGGTTCAGATGTTGCACTTTGTAGGAAGAAATGTTATGCATGGCATTGCTAAGAATCTACCCTGTGGTTAAGGAATATGTTGAGACACATTTTAGAATAAAAGTAGGTCAGGCGGCTTTTGAGTTCTTGTTGGATACCTACTTTATAAAAATTATAGAAGTCATCATTAAGAATTTAATGGTTATCGTTTTGGTTTTAAAGGAAATTATAATGGTCTCTGTGGGTCTGTACTGGTGATGTATTGAGGGTGAACGTGATTTCACCAAGTAGGATGTGATCCTGGATCAACATGCTGATGGGCAGAGGCGTCATGCCCATTCAAACTAAGGGGGCACGTGCCCCCTTGGTTTTTTTGAGCCAATGGATTTTGCATCCAACCTCAAAATCAAATAAGCGTCCATTAATCTGTTATTTGACTTTTAATCAATTTAATATGCACACTATTATACATTCTGTGCTGCATCCTTGTCACTTGTCGGAGATTTTCGCCGTTTTGATAGTGTTTTGATCACGTTACATTACTTTTATTCTGGCGGCAGCTGGAGCTGCAGTCAGCGCAGTCGCAGACGTCATCAGTGTCTGGGCGCGCTCACGAGCTCTCTCCTGTTGCTGGCTTGCTGCTGCATTTGGCTATCTGAGGAATTAAAACGTGTTAGAAACGCTCACAACATTTCCAAACCCCAGTACGGTAATGTGCAGTTAACCTCCTCTGTGTAGAAATTGTATGGTTTTAAATGTGACCGTCTCAACGTTATATTAGTAGAGATTCATATTCTTGGCACAACGCCAAAGTTCACGCGGGCGCGGAATCTCACATGCTCACATATGAGGTAAAATTTAATGCAAAAATCCGTTCCTCTAATAATTTTATCTAAACATATATTTTTTTAAATCATTATTGAACATTAAAATAAATCACGTGGCTATAGCTTATGTCATTTTCGTTGTTTATAAACTTTATGGATTTAAAATTACATTAATTTGATATGATAATGCAGTTGTTGTGCAAAATGCATTAATGACACAATTAAACAAGCCATTAAGATTTAAATAAATAAAACATGCCGTTTCAGATGTAAATATGATGCAAATGTGTCATTATTCCGATTGAATAGTATTTGATATTAATGTTAGTCATCACTTTTATGTTTTTGCATGGAAGCAGGGGTTTTCAGATTGTTAGAAATGTAAGTGCCATGGAAAAGACTGAAAGCTCTATAATATTTCGTTTGATGTCTGTGTATGCACACATTTCTGTGAGCTGTTGACACTGTGCCCCCTTAAAAAAAATTGGTGCATGACGCCCCTGCTGATGGGGACCAATAAATCCTACTGGAATAAGATCCAAGCACACAACATAAATACATTTTTAGTAAAAGGCGGATTGTTCATGATTTGCAACACAAATTTTAACAAATGTATCTGTGTCTTGTACATAAACATGTATTCTTATATTCCTGCTAAACAAAAAAAACATTACAGAGTTTAAATGTCACTGGGCACATGAGGAGAAGCTACACTTTCTTTATATAATGCAAACTTTTACAAGTACATATTTATGCAGTGGGGTACCGTGGGCTTTCAGTCAGGGCCTTCTGTAACGACCAATCCCCCCCCCCCCCAATGCAAATGTATATAAATAAAATACGGCAATAACTGCATCTCTAAACAGTGAGAAGTAACACTTACCCATTACTTGTAAATGAAATCCATCGTCCGATCCTTTCTGATGAAACGTTCAATGAACTCCTCATGCAGTTGCGCGTCCCGCTTAAGATGAATGAGCAGCTCCTTCTCTACACGACTCAGAGAGTCGTGTTTGTCCTGTTGCATTGCGTGAATACGTTTTGATGCGCTTGAGAGCTGAGAAAGATCGCTCAACTGAAGCGGTGGACACTGGTATTGTCATGATCAAGCATGTGAGGGCATAAAGCTGTGACATGCTGACTGCAAGCCCCGTGCTCCTCAGAAATGTCAGTAGGTCACTTGGACTCTTTCCCTGAAAGTTTGTCATGCTGTACATCACTTTGAGCTCTGCTCTGAGTCTGCCCAAATCAAAATCTGCGCCGTAGCTCTCATCCAGGCTCCTCAGCTCTGTTTCTGGAAATGTCTGCTTGAACTTGGTAAACTGCTGTGCGTCCAGCAATGAATAAAACAGTAGTCACTTGTGATCCTCCAATCGATTCCTGATTTCCGTGATGATGCTGTCGATTAGCGCTGTGTGTAACTGTCTGTAGTGCGCGCGCGGGTCTGTTTGGCCTCTCGCTGCGCTCGGCTGTCCCGCGACCTCCCCGGTCCATCATAGATAGCATCAAATTTTCCACGCTCACCTTCAAGACTCTGGCAAAAATCCCCAATTCTGGCCAAACTGAACGTCTCGGTTACGGATGTAACCCTCGTTCCCTGAAGGAGGGAACGGAGACGTCACGTCGGGACCGACGAATTGGGAACTCGCTTAGAGAGACCAATCTGCTTCGTATCCTACTAAAACGCCAATGAACTTGGCCTTGATATATTTGCATAATGCTGGCGCCGCCCCGCCAGGTGCCTTTATAAGCAGCAGGTGCAAATATGGAAATTAGCTTCTTTTCGCTGAGAAAGCCGGGAGAAAGAGACCGGCCGATAAACAGCAGGGGGCAGCCCTGTGGCGACGGGACGTGACGTCTCCGTTCCCTCCTTCAGGGAACGAGGGTTACATCCGTAACCGAGACGTTCCCTTTCAGTTGGTCACTACGACGTCACGTCGTGACCGACGAATTGGGAATCCCTACCAAAACGCCACTGAGGGCTGACCTCTTCCAGTGACTGCGTAAAGACCTCCGGTTCCACTTAAGGAGAAGGAGAATAGGTTTTAAGGCAGAAGGCCGGGCACTAGATGTTCCTTAACCCCACAGTAGTGCCAGCGACTGGGAAGCGCCCTATCTGAGCGGTATAGGAACGCTGCGGAAGCCACCACCCTGTTAAGGGCTAATGGTGGGCGAAAGTCAACCGTAGTTGAGGAAAAAGACAGCCGTGGCTGTGTAAGCAAAGCAGTGCTCTGCTAAGGGAAACGTGGGCTGGTAGGATTAACCCCACGGAAAAATACTCACAAAGGAACCCGGTGGGACACAATGTGGAGCCCGAGCCAGACACGTAGGTTCGCGAGGATACAGCTAGTGAAAGGCTGACAGCCAATGCTCCGCAACAAAGGCTGCCAAGGCAGCGGAGGAAGAACAAATCAAACCATTACGCATTTTTGCTCTGAAGGCCTTCCATACTGACACAGTTATGAAGCATCAGTTGGAGGCTGCAAGCCGACCTGCGAGACTGCTCTCCGTGCTCCCCCTGATGAGGAAAGAACACGAGAGGATACAGGCTCGATACGAACACTGTAGAATCTAATGAACGTATTAGGTGTCGCCCAACCAGCAGCTCTGCAGATGTCTGTTAGCGAGGAACCACGAGTGAGAGCCCAAGATGAGGCAACACTCTGTGTGGAGTGCGCTCTCAAATTAAAGGGGCAAGGAATACCCTGAAGATAAGCCAGGGCGATAGTATCAACTATCCAAAGAGACTTCCTCTGCTTAGTGACAGCTTTCCCTTTCTGCTGGCCACCAAAACAAACAAAGAGCTGGTCTGAGGTCCTGAGGCTTTGCGTGCAAACCACGTAGAGTCGCAGTACGCGTACGGGGCACAACAAAGCCACGGTTGGGTCTGCCTCCTCCGGGGGCAGCGCTTGCAAGCTCACCACCTGATCTCTGAAGGGAGTGGTGGGAACTTTGGGCACGTAGCCTGGTCTGGGTCTCAGTGAGACAGCAGGACCAAACTAAAGGCACAAATCGTCAACAGAGAATGCATGTTAATTCCCTACTCTCTTCACGGAGGCCAATGCTAGCAGGGTCAGAGTTTCATTGAAGAAACTTCAGACTCGCAGACTGCAAAGGCTGAAATGGGGGACCTGAAGGGCTTCAGCACCATGGACAGGTCTCAGGAGGAATAGAGGGAGGGCGCGAGGGGTTTAGCCTGCAAGCGCCTCTCAAAATGTAATAACCAATCATGGTGGCCAACTGATCTG
The DNA here is from genome assembly GCF_030506205.2 of Paramisgurnus dabryanus. Lineage (NCBI taxonomy): Eukaryota > Metazoa > Chordata > Actinopteri > Cypriniformes > Cobitidae > Paramisgurnus > Paramisgurnus dabryanus. Next base: position 31,519,372 of record NC_133337.1, on the reverse strand, counting down.
CCATTGATAAGTGTAGGGCTGCACGATCACAGGAAAAATGATGATCACGATTGTTTTGCTCAAACTTTTGATCACGATTAAAAATACGATCATTCTTTTAGTGAAGAACTTCTGTTTACTTCAGTATTTTATTACACTTTACAGCCATGTATATAAAATTATATACATTTTATAGGCCAATATTATAAAATATTTTATTGTTTTGTAATATCCACAGCTCCCATTCTCTTAGATCTTTTTAAAACATTTAAAATAATTCCGCAAAATTCCACATAGATTTTGCAAAAGAAATCCGCAGAAATAACAAAAATAACTCCTTACACAGATTCCTTACAGCGGTACGACTATTGCAGCAATTAAAGCAGTTCAGTTTTAACTGGCAAAATTATAAAATATCTTTTATTTATTTTAGAACCTTTTTTGTTTGTTACATTAAGGTTTTTGATACTGACCAAGCGGTTAGCGGCCGACAGCTAACGTCATGTTGACGACTTGTTTGATCAAATGAGCCTCTCAAATGAACAATTCACTTGCCTATAGTAACATCTATATAATATATATATTTTCAGCATATAACAATGTTAGTTTAAATGTTTATTATCAACACACTATTTTTTTAAAAGCGGAGGGGGGCTGCTTTGTTGCTCGCAGACGGCGGGGTGCAGAAAAATAATGAATCAAAAGAAATAAACATGAAACGAAATAAACATGCAGGTTGCTTTACCTTACACATTCGCTATGCATCAATTAAAATTCAAGGCTTTATACCGCATTTTTACATGACTACCGAAAGAAGTCTTTTATAGATTATGCACAGTATTTAAGGTTTTTATTCAGTTCTCCATATTCCCCGATGCACTGAAGGTCCTGCTGCTGGTGGAGACGCTAAACACCGTTGCAACAGGTGCATTGTGAATGTGCGTAGTGGACTCGTGCGATTGTTAAACGTCTTTCTTTTACAATTTATCAATGTCTCAACGTTTCTTTTAATTAAATTATTATATATATAAAGGTGGAGAAGCCTAAAAAATCCAGAGGCCTGGCCGCATATCAACTGTGATGTTAAAATTGGTCCGAAACCCGACCCAATGGGCGTAAAAAGGCTGAAATGCAGGGCTCTTATATATATTTATTTCAAATTAGAATTAAACTAAAATAAAAACAAAGATATTCCTTTTATGTGGCAATATTTTTTTAAACCCCTTGCTGCTCACGGTGCTTATTGGACACATATCCTTGGCTAACTTACATGATACGTGATCCGTTATTGTTGTTTGTGTCGTGGATGGTCGGGGATTTTTTTTGGTTGCGGCTTGTGTCTTCAGCTTTTGAAACTCTTGATATTTCACGTTTGGACGGAACAGGAGCACAGTTTGCACAAGACTCGTGACTTACCTGATCAACATCACTTTCCTCAAATCCAAAATATCCAAACAATGGAGTAGGCCTATATGACCTTTTTTGGGAATTAAACATACCTATTTCTGCACTTTCTTCTTGTTGCTCTGCCATTATGTTCGAATGACTGTAAATCTCGTGATGCTAATGTATTTCTACCTTAACACAGACTTCACTTGCAAAGAAACACTCCGTTTACTCTGACTCCGCCAATAACAAACACTTTGCTTGATTCTAGACCGTGTGTTTTGTGCTTGGTCTTTGCTCATTAATTGCGACGATTGTCATTAATTAATCGTGGGGCACGCATATCGTTATCATGATAAAAATACGATTAATCGTGCAGCCCTAGATAAGTGAGTGAGTGACGAGCAGAAATAGCGGCGATATCAACTTTAATGGCAGAGGGACAGCCTACCATCTAACCTATGTAGAAGATATAAGCACAATGTTAATAGGGCATTCTCTGGGGTCCTCGCGTTGCGAAGAGCACCAGGTGACGAAAAGGTTCCATTTAAACGCGTAAGCCCGTCTTGTGGACGGAGCTCGTGCCGCGTCGATTGTGTTGGATACTGCTTGTGGTAAATCACCTAAACCTTGCACGCGCTCAACGACCATACATGGAGATCCCACAGGTCGGGGCGCGAGTGCCAAATGTGCCCCTTCCTAGAGAAAGAAAGTCCTTCCTCAGGGGAATCCGCCAGGGAGGGCTGTCGCGAGGAGCATTAACTATGAAAACCAATTCCTGGTCGTCCAGTACGGACGATTAATAAAAAGGCTCTCCTCGTCCTGCCTGACTTCGCACAGTGTCTGTGCGATAAAGCTCACTGAAAGGAATGCGTATTTACGCATCCCCCGCGGCCAGCTGTGTGCCAACGTATCCACGCCGAGGCTGCCCTCGGTTAGTGAATAAAATAGGCGACAGTGGGTATCGTCCGGCGACGCAAACAGATCCATCTACACATGACCGAACTTCTTCCAAATTATACAGCGCACCGCTCGCGGCAGTTGGGGTGCTATGCACACCCCTGAGACTGCAAGCCCGTCATACGTGGCGATCATCCCGTGCTAAGGGCATTGCATGCTACAGAATGCCAGGAGACCCCTCAGGGGCATATCTTCTATCGGAAATGCCGGGTCTACCACGGGGAAAAGTTGAAATGACACGCAGATGTAATGTTTACACGGTGTATGCCGGTGCGCCACGCTCTCCTCGAGACTCGATCGTAAGCCAACGCTGAAGCGGTCTCATATGAAGCAGCTCGGGCGGTGTCACAGCCGCAGCATGCTGTCATATGTCCAGGAGCTTCTGAAATTGTTTCAGAGGGACCGCATCCTTCCCTCGAATTAAACCGAGGCAAGTCAGAACTGGCTGGTTGCGCGCTCTTGCAAAACACACCAATTAGTCGATCGAGTCTATTTCCATACTGAGAAAAAGGATCCTCTGCACGGGGCAAAGTTGCTCTTTCCCAGTTGACCTGATGACTTAAGCGAGCGAGATGCCGAAGCATTAACTCTGTGTTCGCGCACGTCTGCCAAGAACGGGCTATTACAAGTCGACGTAAATATAAGCAGAATTCGAACAACGCTCTCTCTCTGATACTTTAATGCCGTGACTAGCACATGGAGACACGGAGAGAGAGAGACAGCTCGAATGGTTTACTTAGTATTAATATGCCCACCCCACGACGCCGAGCGAAAACACGGTCTAAAGCGAGGGGAGATGGACACATAAAGTACACGTCTTACAGGTCTAAGGCTGCAAACCGATCTGAATATTGAAATACGAGCCTCGGCGTTATCATCCAAAAAGAACACCTTTGTAGAGCCGGTGCGTAAATCAAATCGATCGTAACCCGCCGCGTATTTTGGGTACTATGAGATAAAGGCTGGAAAACCCTATCATCATCATCTCGGTAAGAGGGACCGGCTCGAAACATCCTTCGCCAACAGGACATCGACTTTTGCACGCAGTACATGTGCATCGGACGCTTTCACCACAGTGAAACGAAAGCCCGAGAATTTTGGGGTGTGCCGGATTTGTAACTGAGGCGGATCGTGCGTAAAACCCAACGAAACGGGCTGGGAACTGAAGCCAAGCACCCAGGCACCGTACGAGGAGAATTAACGACACTACCGAAGTACCCGCGGTGGGGCAGCGAAGCGAGACAGGTGGGACTGCCGGTGCGTCTGCTGTGACAGCATAAACATCTACAGTATGTGTGTGTGACACTGACCTGAGCCCGCTGAGGGTGACGGTCGTCTGGTCTCCTCTACGGAGAGCGCAGACTCCGATGAGGGTGCTGGTGGTCCGGTCTCCTCAGCGGAGAGCTCGGACTCCTCAGGTCATCCGCTGGCGATAGAGGAGAGGTAGGGGAGCTGGTGTGTACCCGCTCACGGCTCTCTCGATCCTCCGGAGACCTAGAGAGGGAAGAGGAATGCACTCTTATGTGTGGTTAAGTGGGTACCGGCCGAAAGCCGGTGGAACATATGCAAACCAAGGATTTTCCACCCGACCCTCTATCGGGGGAAGGAGCTCCATCTCCTGAAGAGTGATCCTCTGCCAATCCGGGTCGCCCGTCACTGGCCACTTAAACTCCCGATCTTCACGGGAAGCGGCTAAGCGGGCGGGGCGAGCTGCTGACGACCGGTTCCCCTGCGCTGCCGAGATGGGGTCCGAGGAGGGGAACGGAGGTGGCCGCCGCAGGACGCCAACGGCGAGCAGCAGACTGAGGAGCCGGCGTGGTGGACCAAGGGCAGCTCTCTTTCGCCGGGGCATGACCTAGGAGATCGCCTCCTCGGGCTCGCCGAAGAGGCCGGTCTGTGAGACAGGAGCACTCAGGAAGTTGTTCTCGTCTGCGTCCGTCATGTCAGCCAGACACAGCCGAAGGTGGCGATCTTGAACCACTGTGGTGGACATCGCACGACTGAAGGTCGCGGCCTCCCTCGTAAATCCTTGTCTTTGAACCTGTAGCAACGTTATTGCGTGCAGGGCTGAAGCCGCCTCTCCGCATGCCTGATGGGCAGCGCCCGTAACCGGACGACTGTCTATAAACACGGGAGGGAAGGGTTGGGTGGTCCCTCCAGGAACGCAGCTGCATCGCAACCCACCACTCCACGAAGGGGTCCCCGCCCTTAGCGGCTCCGTTGGTGAGGGAGGTGAGGGGTGAAAGCTGAACGGCCGAGACGGCCGCAAATCACGTCAGCTCTTCGTGCCGTCGGGAAGAAAGGCACAGGAGGGAGGACCGAGAGGCCCGAACAGCTCCGAGTACCAATCATGTGGGCAGTACGGTTCGGGCGGAGAGGGGTTAACCTCTCCAACTCTACCGTTTCCGCCGCTCGAGCGGGCACGGCAGCCATCTCCGGGACGACTCCGCCTCGGAGGAAAAGATGGACACCCCTCTGATGCTGCAGAAGTGACGGGACCAGAAGGAGGTCCAATGGATTCGGCAGAAATCGTAGAACACGACTCTGCAGTCTCAACCGGCTGAGGATGAGAAGGCCGGTAGGTGGAGGACGTATCCTCCGTCCTACTCAGCGTAGTGATCGAAGAGCATCCTGCGAGCGCTTGACAGCTGCACCCTGGCGGCGCCAGCACTGCAAAGGCGCGGACAGCATTCCCGTAGAACGTCAGTCGTCTCCGCAATCCAAGAGGGTTATGCTCTCACAGAGAGAACAAAAACTCTCCACGAACGCAGCCTCGGAGTGCTTGATGCCTAAGCACGAGGACAGCGCTCGTGACCGTCACTCGAACCCTTATACCTCTCGCATCCAAGATCGCACGGACGAAAAGCAATCCTGAAAAGGACGCTGATCTCCAAATATACGAGAGAGTGGCTGTCTTTAAAAAGACACAGAGCTCTCACGTATCACTCTTTAGGGAAATCACTCTTTAGGTGCTCAGCTGATGATGCGCACAGGGAGAGGCAACGCACACACAAAACTCAAAACAAAAAATATGCAGAGCAGTGGAATACTGCGAGCGTCCGCTGTGTTAGTACTGCTTGTCAATCAACTTCAGCAACCGTTCCCAGAAGAGCAGAGAGTAGCTTCTCAGTAGCAGATAATGCCGGCTTTCGAAGCTAAAAAGCTAATTTCCATATTTGCACCTGCTGCTTATATAGGCACCTGGCGGGGTGGCGCCAGCATTATGCAAATATCTCAAGGCCAAGTTCTTGGCATTTTAGTAGTATACGAAGCAGATTGGTCTCTCTAAGCGAGTTCCCAATTCGTCGGTCACGACGTGACGTCGTAGTGACTGACTGAAAGGGAACTGCACTTCTACACTCGTATTTTGCAGTATTCCGAAGAGCACATCAGCATAGTCAAAAATGCCAATGAAAGCAAAGAGAAAAAAACAGAACTCAAAGCTTTTCAACTGTGACAAGTGTCCCGATGCACAATGTACCGTTTCAATGTCAAAATCCTCCACATGATCGAGGATGTGCTGGAAAAGCTCAACCAGCTCAGCTCTTTTGTCATGGACCGTGCCCACCAATCTGGAGTTAAAGTTCCATCTCACCTGAGAAAACCGCGGCAGCCGCCTTTCGCAAAAATCATCCAGCAGTTTTGTTCGCTTAGGAGAACGTGTAAAAAATGCAGACAATCCTCCCAGATTCGCAAAAAAAATCTTGCATTCTTTTATTTTTGATGCTCCCTGAGACATCACCAGATTTAATGTGTGTGCATAACAGTGCACAAACAGAGCCTGAGGGATTTCTTCTTTGACGTGCACTTGTACGCCATTAAGTCCCGATGCCATTACAGCGGCTCCGTCATAACACTGTGCCACTAACTTTGTTTTGCAATCATAACTGCCCAACACTTCAAGTACTGAAGCTGCTAGATCATTAGCTCGTTTTCTTTCTGTGACATCCTCAAACGTTAAAAATCTCTCTTTTACTCCGGTGTCAGTAACGTACTGAAGTACAAATGACAGCTGTGCAGTGTTGCTGAAATCTGTGGTCTCATCCACCATAACTGCGACAAACTTGGTGTTGTTAATCTCTTTTCTTATGTCATCATTTAGCACATCAGCAACAGCATTTATGAGATCATTTGTAATTTTCCCAGATGTTCCCGTAAAAACAGTGGCCGTGGCAAGTTGGTGTCGCAGGTCAGCATCATATTCTCATAGCAGAGATAATAACTCCAAATAATTACCTCGATTCAGGGACTGTTTCCCCTCGTCATGTCCCCTGAAAGACAATTCTTGTTGTCCTAAAAAGATGACACAATCAACGAGGCGCTTCAGTATTTCCCGTTTTTTTCTCACTCTCTCGTTGTGAAGGCTTGTCTCTCGTCTCCGCTGCTCATCCAGTTGCAAATCCACCCTGGACTCACCAAAAGTCTTCAAATGTACAACCGCTGTGAGGTGTCGCTCGGATGCCTGGTGTTTAATAGCTGCCTTGGTAAAGGCTGTGGAAACCGGTGGTGTTCCATGTTCCCTCACTAGTATAAAAAAGCAAACACGGCCAGCAAAATAAACTGTTATACAAATAATTTTAAAGAAGTAAAAACTGCACTTTTAAATTTAAACTTTGAGTTTAAGATATATTTACTATTTCTTTTATTTTCATAACAAAATTTGATTTCTTTTTGGGTTTACTTACTATTCTAGCCTATATTTTAACTTCAGTTTGTGACATGATAATGATTGCCATTTAACCTTTTAATTTGTCATTTCATTTGTAACAACAATTGGGAAATGTGTTTTCAGTTACACAGAACAACATTGAATGCAAAGGGTTAAGAAGTTAGAAGTGCCTCACATTATCATTATTTTCAGCCTGGAAGAGCCCTAAGGTGTTTTGTTGTAATTTTTAGTTAATCGTTCACATGATTATTACATAACGTATCCAATTAAGTTGCATTTATTTTGATAAAATATCATCCAAACACACTTTTTGGGCAAAATGTCTGTCTTTATATCAAGCTTCACATGATCACATACATTTGTTCTGTGCATAAGAAACACACTAAAGATATTCATATAAACCTAAATCAATAAATGCAATATATAAGTACAACATATTTGCAATAAATGCAATGTAAAATATTATAATGTAAAATAACTTTAATCTAAAGACAGAGTTGTAAAAAATTATGTAAAAACAAAAATGAATGTATTAAATGTACTAAAGAAAATGGTTGCATAAGCGATTAAACAGAAAAGTGTTAATGTGTCAGATCAGATTGTTTGTTTTGGTAACTATCACATTTCATCAAAGTACATGCAAGTACACGTTCATGATATTCAAATTTACCTTTCTTATATTCAAATATACCTTGTTTTTATTGAATCCCTCTCTGTGAAGTAAAGTATAAAAGATAGGACTCCTCATTGACTCTCTAAGTTCTGAAAGTGAATATTTGACAAAAGGTGAGTTTTTGTAACATTAACTTCAGCAGTGTACATATGAGTGCAGATGTGTCACTTTTCCTGTTAATTCATTTTCAGATTCATCATGGCAGTCATGAGAGCTCTTGTGCTTCTTTTCTTGGTCTTTTCTGTTGAGAGTGCACCAGGTAACAAAGACATTACAAGATTTACCAAACCCTACAACTAATATTCAAGATTAAATTCCCATGTTCTCATAAAACTTTAAAGGAGTGTAGCTTTATGTAAAATGATAACAGGATATACAACTGATAATGTGACTTTATTAATATTATATTACTAATATTTTATTCACTGTATAGCTCATGAATGTCATCATGGATGGACACCTTTTGGTATGCATTGCTACAAGTTCTTCTCTCAGTCAGTTGACTGGATCACAGCTGAGGTACTTTTATTCAGTTATTCAGAAATTGTTCAAGTCATGATCCAAGTCATTGTCAAACAGATAAAAAAAATTCTTTGCATTAAAATAATCTCTCTTTCCTTAGAAAAACTGTCAATCTGTTGATGCAAATCTTGTATCTGTGCGCAGTACAGTGGAAAACGACTTTCTCCTGAGTCTGTTGCCTGCTGAAACAAGTGCTTGGATTGGTGGCCATGATGGTGAAGTGGTAAATATTTTGCTCTAAAATGCTGAAATGCTTTTAATATAAAACTGATTTTTGTTTCTATAGATACAATTGTATTGTTACAATATAATAAACTGAATTATATCATTAATGAGTATGAATGCATTATTAGTAATACTTTCTACTGACTCTCCTCACTCATTAGGATGGACAATGGCTGTGGGCTGATGGATCTCAATTTGACTTTAACAACTGGTGCCCTAAAGAACCTAACAATGACCAGGGTAAACCTGAGAACTGCCTGGAGATAAACCATTCCAGTAAGAAGGAATCCTATCATTATTGTTTTAATTTACAATCTTAACATTTTACAGCATTTAGAAATCCGATTTAATTTTGTCATTTTGCCGCCTGATGGTTGAATTGTTTTAAATTATTTTATCTCATTAATCTACACTAAGTACCCCACAAACACTGGGGGTGTGCGCATTTGTTAAAGGCTGTGCCATCAATTGAGCCACTGTTTAAAGGCTGCCTAAAAATCCTGAATTTAGAAATTTGTAAGATTGACTTTACAGGGATTTAAAAAGAAAATGTAAGTGTTTAGATCCTTTACAACAACACTTGAAATTTAGCTCAGATGCTTCTCTTGATCATTGCTGAAATGTTTCTACACCTCATTTATCCACCTGTGGTAAAATAAATTGATTGGACGCAATTTGTGAACACACACATGTCATTAAAGTCCTCACAGCTGACAATGCATATCAGAGCAAAAACCAATTCGAAGGGGGTCTGAATACTTTTTGGATGCATTGTATTTAATTTTACTGATTTTTTAAAAACTACATCGGTAATGATCAGTACTGATTTTTGTTTTCATCTTATCCCACAGCTAAGCGTTGCTGGAATGATGAGTCCTGTTCAACAAAAATGGGCTACATTTGTGCCTAACCTCTGAGATCATGAAAAATCTGTTTCAATGATCGTACTACATACCTATAATTATTTTCTGATCTTTAAAATGTTTAAAATATCTCTGAAATTATCTTTAAAAAAAAATCTGAAGATTTCTCAAATCAATAAAAGCATTTATAAAGCAAAATTTGTATATTTTGGAGTCAAACTTTAGTCATGTAAAAAGTAATGGTTGTTGTTATACATCAAAGTATATATATAAAAAAACTATTTCTTCATATCTGGTTAATGTTACCTTATGGCACTAATATCTGATTATACTTAGACACCTAGTCTTACAGTTTAAACTTGCTATCATGCTTTCATTAGGATTTTTCCCCACATAATTATTTCAACAGAAAAAAATATTATCAAATTAAAACAACAGAAGAGAAATATAGAGAAATAAACTAAATATAATTTAAAGAGCACCTATTGTCCAATTCATGTTTTTCTTTGGTGTGTAAGTGTGTAGTAGTACATGCTAACAATATGCAAAAGGTACAAACCCCAAAGAAAACATTGACTCGAGTTATCGTCTCCAAAGTAAATCTCTTTTCTCGGACAACAACAAACACGAATTGTAGGCAACAGTTTACTTCCTGGGATTGGTGATGTAGAAAAGACCGACATTAATTCCTCCCGCTACGGACTCACAGCCTGTAAGTTAATTCCTGTTAGCAACCGAATCTTTCAAACATGGTAAGGAGCATCACATTTCCTGCTGATGTCAGAGGTATTCAGACCAATCACATCAATCAAACAGATTAGGTGGCCAATCAGGGACACAAAGCTTTTCAAATACGTGCGTTTCAGGAAGAGAGTGAAATCTGAAGCTACAAAAATGTATGTGGAAAATCATGTGTTTAATCACATGGATTTACACGTCTTACCTTTGTTTTACCATAGTCAATGAGATTTTGTAGCTCAAGATCATCTCTGTAATGCTTCATTGAGCTGTTTGAGCATTTCTGTAACTTTGCCATGTGCCTGTAATGGACGAATAATTTCTGAATGTCTAAAACTTTGAATGTCTATTAGTAATGAATATAAACGGCTTTATGAGAAAAATACCCTTTAACCTAATACTCATGGGGTCGGGTATGGTACATTGTGAAATAAACTAACAAATAACAGACACTAGAGGGCGCAATTAAACTAAAAACAGCCAAGAACAAATGCAGCTCTTGTTATGTCATGTCAGGTTTATATCTTTCAATAATACAGTGCATTACAATCTATATATTTAGTATGTGTGTTCCCCCTGGGATCAAACCCACAACCTATTGCACTGCTAATGCAACACATAAACACAGGTCAATACTTGCTAATAGTATGCAGTTGTGTTCAAAATAATAGCAGTGTACTAATAAAAGTAAATAAAGTACAAAGTTTAAAATAAAGCTTATTTCTTTATTTCAAATGTACTGAAAACATACAATTAAATTCCTAATCAAAACATTAACAAAATGTACAAGTCTTTTCCTTTAAAAGAAAGCAAAGAATGTGCTTTGGGTTTTTGTTGAAATTTTTTAACATTTGAGATAATTGTATCATCCTAAACATTGCTGCATTGTGCATTTTAATATATTTATTTTCCCCCTTCTTAAATCAACTTTTTTATCAAATTGCGTCCTTCGTCTAAACAATGATGAAATTGTCCATTTTACTTGGAAATTCATCAGCAGATATATTTCATAATGAGTGAAACATTTGCTTCCCGTTTTTCTAAATAAAGGGCAAAATTGAGCAGTTTTTTTACAGAATGAAATCATTTTCTAAATAAACTTCACAGTGCTATTATTTTGATCATGCCACTTTCAATAAATTAGCCTAAAACTCAGAACAGTAGTGTGGATATCATTACAAATGGGTCAATTGTTTTTCTATTACTACATCTGTAAGTTAATCATTTGAAATGACAGTATTACTAGCAGCTGTTTGCCAGTAACTTACTGTAGATTTTAATTTATGTGATTTACTGGCAACAGTTTGTTCAAAGATAAATGAACATTAAACATTAACAATTAAGTCTTTATACAGTATTTACAGAATTAAACTAAAATATCAGCCTCACACAAAGCATTAGGCCATTGCTGTCTCTGCAGAGAAACATAAACCCCCTTATATCAAACACACTTTATGTGTTATGACTTTATATATACAGTATTATATTGCCAAAAGTTTTGGGACACCCCTCCAAATCATTGAATTCAGGTGTTCCAATCACTCTCATTGAAAGGAACTCTTAATGCTTCATCATACCAAGACATTTTAGACAATTTACTTTGTGGGAACAGTTTGGGGTTTGGGTTCCAACCTGACTGTGCCTGACTTGAGTTGCGGGATGACCATCCTGCAATCGCGCATCACTTTTGTTTTGATTGTAGCATCACATGTTTAACAAAGGGTCCCTTGACTGAAGCAAATGTGATATGCATCCATATGTTTGCTCTTTATCTCTTCTCTCAGACCAGACGCGAACTTTTCTCTACAGTTTATGACATACGCAGCACGCAGATGTCCCGCTACGGTGGCTAACGCAAGCCATTCAGCGTTTGACATCAAAGTACCGCGAGACTTCCAGACTTCTCCATATGCATTTGATTCGCTCTCGCAGTACTTTGATTTCATACGATTGCTCTGCGCAGCGCCAAATGAAGTCCATCAGTTGTGTGTGTGCGTGTAACCTCGCGACCACAGATTCTATCCATCATCACCCTCTGACACTTTCGTCTCGTTTTTATTTGACGAATAAACAATGTAGCGAGTAACGTTAAGTGTCATTTCAAATGTAGTGGAGTAAAGAGTACAAATACCCAATCAAAAATGTAATTGAGTAGAGAGTAAAAGTAGCCTATATTTTTAATACTCAGTACAAGTACAAAGTAGCCCAAAAAATACTTAAGTACAGTAACGAAGTACATTTACTCAAGTACTTTACACCTCTGCCTATATGTTGTTTTAACATTGCATCACTAAAGCAGCTTGTGCAAATATCACAGTCTTCAACCTTTTTCAGGCCAAGGACCCCTTAATAGATAGAAAGGATGTGCAGGGACCCCTAGGACATGTATCAAATTTAGACTAGATGCTTTGTTATGATGGTTATGTTAATAAGATATTAAAATAATCAGCGCATGGAGAATGAGATTGGTCAAGCCTGGTCGAGTTCGATAAAATAAGATGTTGGTCAAGAAAGCGGCTGGAGCACAAATTTAGTGTAAAAAATACATATTTTCACTTTTTACGGAAATTAGTATTGCAGTTTTAAATATGTAATTAGTTATCAAAATGGCGCTCTCTGTTCATATTTCAAACACGCTGCCTATGAAGTGCGTCCGAAAACGTTTCACTGAGCAACCTTCATGCCTCCGAAGTCATTGCCTCATGAGGCAGCAAGGCAACAAGTCAGCACCCTATGTTTTTGGACCCAGCCTCAGTCACTGTCCGGTCTCATCTCTTTGAATGCACTGTCCCAAACTACCTGACTCTCCCCTATACTCTTTTGGACTGTTCTCTTCATTCGTTGTTGATCTTTGTGGAAGTTAAGTAAAGTCTGTTGTTGTTATTTGTGACTGTCAAGAGTGTTTGTGTTGGAGTTGCTATCTGTGATCATCATTATTATCATCACCATACCATCTGCTTACCAACCATATCCTTCCTGTCTGGTGGTTTTATGTTACATGTTTTAATAAACATCCATTTGGTCTTACGTTGTTGTTCTAGTCTTCTGTGTACCATAACAGGTATAAACAGTCACTGTTAACAACATATTTTACATTTACTAAATAAATGTTAACATCACATTGTAATTTTTATTATTACCCTATTAATGCATTTTTCCAAAAATATTATTTTGAATTAAAATATTTTGAGGACCCTTGGTAATACCACCTCAGACCTCAAAGAGGCCCACAATGCCCGTTGAAGACCCATGCTATATTACAGCTTTATATAACTAAGTTATATTTACTTTTACTATAAATAAATACACTTACCATGTTTAACTATTCTTGAATTAATACCAACAGATATCAGGATCAGTGCAATTATCTAGATGTCAATACAGCATCTGTTCAAAACAGCCTGTTATTGACGTTCTATGCACAGTGTCAGCATGTGAAGTCCATTTTAATTAAAGCTATATTTCTAATTATTTCTCTTTAGGGTGCAGCTTAAAACAGCTTTTCTTTGGTTTTAAATGTTTAAAGTCTACATTCTGGTCTACAAAAGTCTTCTTAAATTAAAACCTTTTTTAACAAAAGATTAATCTGTAAACATTAATCTAGAAGCATGTAGACAGTAGTGCAGCTCCCTATAAGCAGAGTATGCAGCTTTTGTTAATAGACATCTGCTGTTTTCTTAAATCTGACTTTTAATTTACAAGAAAGACATTTAGTAATTCTGCAAAATTGCTTGGACTTATACTGACATGTAAGATTAGCTTTGTCACAGTAGATTAAGCTAAAGTCCATTAGCTACATATAATAGGCTATAATATATAATTGCATATTTGTATAATTGTAGTTTGTGTTGCTGTCAAAATACAATTATAAATGATAACAATAGCATTTTTAATAAAGTTGTATTCTCACACATACTATAGTTGATTTTGTTTTTGTTTTTTAACTAAAGGGGTCACCACTGTAAAAGTCTGCTTAGGGCACCCATTTGACCAGCAGTGGCCCTGTATGTAGACCACATGCTTAGATGATAATTTCTCAAGAAGTATATCAATGTCTACAGGCTAGCACAGTGAAAATTCACTTTTCATAAGATAACACATGTTTTCTAAGTAACTACTTATCTGGATATGGGCTTATTTTGATCACTTCCTTCTTTTTACCGTACAGTCACAAATAATGTTGGAAATAATTTGATGCACTTCTAACTTCTTGAAGTGACAAACTATGTTTCTAAACAGCGATCATTATCAAAATATAAGATAGAATACTTTTTTAAGAAAACCCCAAACAGTCTGTTGTCCCTTTTCCAATCTTGAAATAAAATGACATAAATAATAAAATATATTTTTAAAAGTGTAGTTTTTACCTCTTTGAAATGTAGCCCACATACTCACGTTCATGATGATTTGATCACTTTCTTCTTTTCAGCCCACAACACAATTTTAGAGAAAGAGCCCTATTAAGGTATTTACTTGTATTTAGTTAATAATTTGGACGATTTTAAAGATATATTGGTTTGTTATCAACACACACACTGTACATAGTGAAAAGTTGTATCAATGTAAAAAATACTTCAATTGGTAACACTTAAAAAATTTATTTTTTTAAACATATGTTTATGTAAACAATTTACATTGAAAAAAAAACATTTATTAGATGTAATTGAGTATTTTTTTAACTTGATCCTACTTTTTAATTTTACAGTGTTCAGTATAAATAAAAAAGTCCTTGCATTAACATATTCATGTGAGTGCACATCCAACCAAGTGGCATTTATTTTGGAAAAAATATCATGCAAACATATTTTTTAGGCAAAAGGTCTGTTTTTCTGTACACTGTAAATAAGTTGGTTCAACTTAAAAAAGTAAGTTTATTTGTTGCCTTACAATTAATTAAAAATTATTTAAAAATAATAGTCAGCATTAACCGTTTTACACAATTTTTATTTTTGAGTCAACTAATATTTAACTTGAATAATTTTTTTAGGCAACCAGGTAACTTACTTTTTAGGTTGAGCCAACTAATCTCTTTTTACAGTTTATATCAAGCAGACTGCAATAAAATTCTTACATGTAAGCTTTTCACATGATCACACACACTGTCAAAAATAAAGGTACAAAGCTGTCACTGGGGCAGCACCCTTTAAAAAAGGTCCTAATATGTACCATTTACATAAAAATAGGTATATATTGGCAGTTCAAAGTACTATTATGCACTCTTTGGGTACAAAGATGTGCCTTTTTGAAAGGGTACTGTCCCAGTGACAACTTTTGGACTTTTCCTAGTGTACATTTGTATAAGAAACATTCAGAAAAATTTTAAATAGACAAATAAATATATGCAATATATAAGTATAAAATATTTGTAATAAATGCAATGTAAAATAACAATAATATTGACAGTAAATGCATTGTTATACAATCAAAATACGTAAAACATTACTCTAATTACTTAATTACTGTAATATCTAAAATATACTGAAAGAAATGGTAGCATAGGTGATCAAACAGAAAAATGTTCATGTTTATTTTGATTACCATCACATTTTATTAAAGTACATGTAAGTTCATGATATTAAGATGTATACCTTTCTTATATTCAGTCATCTTGCGTTATTGAGTCCCTCCCTCTAAAGTAAAGTATAAAAGACAGGACTCCTCATTGACCATCACACAATCTACACCGAAGTCCTAAAAGTGAAGATTTGACAAAAGGTGAGTTTTTGTAACATTAACTTCAGCCGTGTACATATGAGTGCAGATGTGTCACTTTTCCTGTTAATTCATTTTCAGATTCATCATGGCAGTCATGAGAGCTCTTGTGCTTCTTTTCTTGGTCTTTTCTTTTGAGAGTGCAGCAGGTAACCAAGACGTTTACCAGATTTACCAAACCCTGTAACCAATATTCCAGATTAAATTCTAATAAAATTCCTATTAAATGTTCCCATAATACTTTGAAGGAGTATTAAATTTGTAACTTTAAATAAAAGGATAATGGTAGCGACATTTAAGGGACTCATACACAGGAACTGATAATGTGACTTAATATTATATTACTAATATTTTATTCACTGTATAGCTCATCACTGCCATCATGGATGGCAACATTTTGGAAGGCATTGCTACAAATTCTTCTCTGAGTCAGTTAACTGGGTCAGAGCTGAGGTACAGTTATCGAGTTATTTTGTGTCCTGTCATGATCCAAGCTAAAACAGATAAGATTTTATATTTGCAATAAAATAATCTTTCTCTCTTTAGAAAAACTGTCATTCTATTGGTGGAAATCTTGCATCTGTGCACAATACAGCGCAAAACAACTTTCTCCTGAGTATTGTGCCTGCTAACAGACGCACTTGGATTGGTGGCCATGATGGTGAAATTGTAAGTCATTTTGCTCTAAAATGCATACTCCTTAGTCTAAAAGAAATGGTTTTAATATAAAACTGATTTTTGGTTCTATAGATACAATATCTCATGCTTTATTGTTACAATATAAATGAGAGAATTATATCATTAATGGCATGTGAATATATTAGTAAACCCTTTCTACTGACTCTCCTCATAAGGATGGACAATGGCTGTGGACTGATGGATCTCGATTTGTCTTTACCCACTGGTGCTCCAAAGAACCTAACAATGCTGGTAGACCTGAGAACTGCCTGGAGATAAACCATACCAGTAAGAATGTCTTCTATAATTATTGTTTTTATTTAAATCTACACATTTTATAGCATTTAGTACAAAATAGGTTAGTTTAGTTATCAGAAAATGTTTTTGAAAATGTTGTTATGTTGCAGCCTGATAGGACAATTGTTTAAATCCATTTTTATCTCATTAATCTACACTCAGTATCCATAATGAAAAAGTGAAAACAGACATTTTAGAAATATCTGTAAATTTATAAATTATTATAAATTATAATAATTATAATTATTATAAATTATAAATATCTCATTTACATTTAAGTATTTAGGCCCTTTGAAACAACAACACATGAAATTTTGCTCAGATGCCTCCCATTGCTCTTGATCATTACTGAAATGAAACGCCTCGTTTATCCACCAGTGTGGTAAATTAAATTGATTGAACATGATTTGTGAATACATACACCTCTTTATAAAAGTCCTGACAATGCATATCAGAGCAAAAATCAAGTGAAAAGGGTCTGAAAACTTTCTGAATGCACTGTATATTTTTCATTACTGTTTTATGATTATATTTAAAGTACACCTAATGATCAGTACTGATTTTATTTTCATCTTATCCGACAGATAACCATTGCTGGAATGATGAGTCCTGTACATACACAATGGGCTACATTTGTGCCAAACCTCTGTGATCAGGAAAAATCTATCTGTTTCAGAAATATTATGATTGTACTACATGCCTATACATTTTTTTTCTCTAATCTTATCTTTTAAATCTTTAAAATATCTCTGAAATTATCTTTAAACATTACTGCACCTTTCTGAAAACTTCTTAAATCAATAAAAGCATTTATAAAGCATTGTGGAGTTACAATTTAGTCATGTAAAAAATAGTGGTTGTTTTTACAATTAAACTATATCAAAAAACTATTTATTCATACCTATGTTTAAAAATTTTACCCTATGGCACTAATATCTGATCATACTTGTTAGCCAGCTTACAAACAAAACAACAGTAGAGAAACAAAGAGAAATATGCTAAGTAAACTGTAAAACAAAAATTATAATTGGTTAAATTCCACAAGATGCACGTGTGAAGTTTGAGATCATGAGTCAAATCATTCTGCTTCCAAAGTACACTGATTACTATATATATATATATATATATATATATATATATATATATATATATATATATATATATATATATATATATATATATATATATATATATATATACTATATCTACATACAGTATATGAAACTGCTCACAGTTAAGGGCATTACAAACAAGCAGTGTTGCACATGGTCAGGTTTTGAACTTGGGTCTTAACACATTACAAAGACACATTCATAGACACTGTGAGAAATGCAAACCTAGTGCAGGGCACTCGGCAGAAAAACTATGAGGGCAAACTTTTTTGACTTTAGAAGTATTTCCAATAGTTCATGAAAATGTATTAAAAACATTACACATTCAATTCCAAATCAAAGCATTAGCCAACTTTACAATATCTTGTTCTTTTAAAAAGAATAATTGAATATTAAGCTGTTAAAAAAAAATAGCAGTGTCAACTATTTTACTCACACTTATAAATTGAAGAAATTTCTTAAGATTTTAGTTCACTTTAAACTATTAAATTACTAATTTACCAATTTAGTTCAGTAAGCCTTGTTATAACCGTGGATAACTGCTGCACATCTGTGTCAAATCAAGTCAACCTACTTCTGGCGCCTAACAGGTATTTCAGCCCAGGATCCACAGTTCCTGCTAATTTTTAGGTTTTGTTTCAAGAACTGCATTTGGGGAAGAGATCAAAGGATTGAGCTGGACACTCCATACCTCAATTCTTTTTGTCTGGAACCAAGATTTTCCTCTTACTTGTGTGTTTGGGGTTGTTGTCTTGTTGAAACACCCTTTTAGACACATTTCCTCTTCTGCAAAGGGCAACATAATCTTTTCAATATTCTGATGTATTCAAACTGATCCATGTTCCTTGTATACATATAAATGGGCCCAACACGGTAGTATGAAGACATCCCAATACATGATTTTTGCACCACCATGCTTAACTGTCTTTACAGTGTACTGTGGCTTGACTTCAGCACCCGGGGGTCAACGAGGTTCTGTCGATAACCACTAGACATCAAAAAATTTATTTTACTCTCATCAGAACACAAAATATTCTGTCATGTTTCTTTGGTCCAGTTGATGTGTTGATGTGATTCTGCACATACCTTTCTTTAACAACGCTGCTTTACAGGGGCTTCTTGCAAACAGCTTCAATCAGATGTTTTCTATCTGTCACAGTACTTACAAATCATTTTAGATTAATCTCTGATGAAAGGTTGAATCTCTGCCATCTTGACTATTCATCGATCTGTTTTAACAGTAGTTGCTTGTTTTATTCCACGTGCTTTGGAGTTGTAAAGCATTTGACATCATTTTAGTTGAGCATCTTAAACTTTGCTGCATATCTCCCCTCTCAAATCAACTTTTTAATCAAATGGCATTGTTCCTCTAAGCAATGATAAAATGGTCCATTTTACTCTAAAATTCTGCAGCAGATATATTTCCTAACAATGGGTAAAACATTTGCTTCCCTTCAGATTATACCTTCTTAAAATAAGAATAAATTTTAATCTATGCAAAGGAATATTCTACTGTAAATTCAGCATTATAAACAATATCTGTGACATGATAATGATTGACTTACTGTAGGAAGTGAAGGGAATGATGTTTTTTATAGCATGTGTTTACATTTACACATTTATATTGAAAAGAACATCGAGTGGAAAGGGTGAAGAAGTTATCACATTATCATTATTAATGTTTCTGTGTCCACCCTCATGTAAGTTTTCATAAAATGTATACATGTTAAACTAATTTAACTGGATATCCTGCTCTTTGGTAAATTATACACTTATTTTACTAAGAAGCATGTAGACCACATGCTCTAATAATAATTTCTCAAGAAGTATATCAATGTCTATAGCTCATTGAAAACGTACTTTTCATTATATAACACACGTTTTCTAAGTAACTACTTATAGATATGCGCTAACTAAAACATGCTTATTTGACTAGCAAATAGATCACATGCTCACATGATCCTATTAATTTAATCACTTCTTAATTTTCACCCTAAATACTGTTGGAGATGATACATTTCTAACTTCTTTTTCTAAAAAGTCATCATTAATCTGTATCAAAATAAAGGCGAGAATACTCCTTTAAGAAAACCCCAAAACAGTCTATTGTCCCTTTTCTAATTGTTGAATCCAAAAAATAAATAAATAGTTAAATATATCTTTAACTAAAAGTTGACATTTAAAAGTGCACTAAAAGTGCATTTAGTTTTTACACCATCATGATGTTTTGATCACTTCCTTATTTTTAGCCCACAACACAATGTTAGAGAAAAAGCCATATTAAGTTAATATTATTTTAAGTCAGTTAATATTTTAGAGGATTATATACCGGTATGTTGGTTAGTTATCAACACAAACCCAAAACTCTACTTAATCCTTTCATGTTGTGATACTTAAAAAATCAATTTAATAATATGAACTTAATTTAATCTTTTTCATTCAACAAAAAGTGTGTCTTGTCAGCTTTACCTAAAAATTATTTGTTCAGCCAACATAACATTGTTGCATAAAAGTAACAGATTAACAAAACCAATACGTTCTTGCATGTCATTGGCTGAGTATTTTGCAGTGTATTATGGGTAATTGTTGTTCTGGCACCCTCTTGCAGAAGTGTAGCACCATAAGATAGGTATGTGAGTAATAAGTGGCCAAGCATGAATCAATGAACTTGTTGTGCTATATTTTAGAATGGATGGTTTGAAGTGTAACATTGCATTTCAAATATGTTTGTGATAAACTGTAACTAATAAAGGTCTTTATGGTGAGTTGTATTGAGCAGCTGCACTCTGATTGATTAATTTGGTGTTATGGACTTCTAAAATCCTAATTAGTTTATAAAATGCCATTATTCAAATTTTTGTCATCATTAACTCTTTTGCCGCCATTGACAAGTTATCTAGCTATTATTCACCAGGTGGCGCTCTTTCGCAGCTTATAAAACCTGGAAGTATCGGCCTAGGGCAAGCAGCTGCATGTCTGTGTATGTTTTGAGGATCACTCTGAAACTGATCTCTAACAAAAGTCCTTCACAAAAATGCTTTTTGCTCAAAATTTGGTGTCTTTAAAGAATACGACCCATAATAGAGAGGTGATAAAAAGAGAACTAATAAAGGTAGGATGACACAGGGAAGAACATTTTCTGGAAGGCATTAAACTTTTGTGAAAATCATGAAAAATGCTGGCGCTGGCTGACAACTTAAAAAAAAATGCTGGCGGTGATTACATTTTTCAAGTACAATTAACTCAATTGTTAATTGTACAATTAATCATCCCCCAAGAAGACAAAAAAGAGCCTCTGGCAAGCAGCACAATCCTGGGACATGAGGGTGGACCTGGGAAGGAGACTTTAGTCTTCCTCCAGGTTGTGCAAACACCGCTGAGTCTGGAGGTGGTCTTATGGTCTGAGGTGGCAAGGAAGATAATTATGATTTAACTGACCGGCCCATTTTGTGGTTCAGAGTCAAAACACTCCTTGTAAATTGGACTCCACCTGATGACATTTTCTCTATAAAGTTTCTTTACAGTCTGAACAGCAATGTAATTTACACAAATCACCACAGGAGGGCGTTGTTCATTTCACTCCTCTACTTTGAGTTTAAAAATCTTAAATCTATCCAAACTATTCCTGGCGTAAATGTGGGCGCCACCATCTGTGAGCTCATATGGGTAAAACTTCCGGTGAGCCACTTCAGATAATGGTAGACCTATTACGAGGGATACGAGTCTGCCGTTTTGACTGCCATTTTAATGCTTATTATGAAATCCAGGAAGACAGGCATAACTTGTGGGCTAGTTGCCATAATAGCTGTTACGGCATAATAACCGTTGCCCTTGGGCGTTTTCTCACGAGAATATTCACACAATAAATTTTTGTGTAACAGACAGGCACTGGCAACACTACACAGCTAAGTTAGCAAGTCAGATAGAGAGAGACAGAGAGACATCACATCAACTTAACTTGCTCTTGCTGACATGACATCAAACTTAAAGAGAACACAAGTTTACCTGATTGCTGTTCTCTCTTTTACCTCTCGTTTTGTTTCCTTTTTTTCATGGCCAGATGGATAGCTCCGCTTCATATTGTCATCTCAGTCAACAGTAACACGCGCTGTAAAATGAGGCCGGGAAGGCGGGGCCTTACGTATTTTGTGGGGCCCTATGCAGCCTGCTTAGTAAGCGTAGGGCCGATCGGCTCTGGATCCCCAAGCTCTTCGCGATAAATTTAGCCATAAATGCCTCTCTGTGCTTACCAGAGCAGACATATAACGGCCGATAGCGCGGAGCCGTTTGTTTAATGGCACCGAGAGACAGATCTGTAGCCCTACGCAGCTCGTCAAATGTCTCTTTGTCTATCGTCTTGCCTGCACTCAAATCCAAAAAACAGGTCAGCCTGGTATGTCTGTAATATCGCCATAGTATGCAGCGCAGCACCAGCCGGACTAGGAAATAGATCACATGCTCTGATCATTATTTCTCAAGAAGTATATCAATGATTTCCATTGAAAATATCATAAGACGAGACATGTTTTAACTTATCTAGATTTACACTTAACTAAAACATGTATGTATTTAACTAGCAAATAGATCACATGCTCTGATGATTATTTCTCAAGAAATATATCAATGATTACAGGCTACAGTGAAAATATCATAATACGAGACACATTTTAACTGACTTATCTAGACATGCACCTAACTAAAACAAACGTTTATTTGACTAGCAAATAGATCACATGTTCTGATGATTATTTCTCAAGAAGTATATCAATGACCAAGGAAAATATCATAAGACAAGACACGTTTTAACTGACTTATCTAGATATGCACTTAACTAAAATATATATTTATTTAACTAGCAAATAGATCACATGTTCTGATGATTATTTCTCAAGAAGTATATTAATGTCACAAGGCTACAGTGACAATTTAATAAAAAACACACATTTTCTAAATATTAACACATTTAATTGACATATCTAGATATGCACTTAACTAAAACATGCATTTATTTGACTATCAAATAAATGACAGTAATTTAATCACTTCTTTCTTTTCACCCTAGTCACAATTTATGTTGAAGATAATGTGATGCACTTCTAACTTCTTGTTAGTGACAAACTAAAAAAATTCTAAACGACAATCCTTATCATGTCACAGACTGAAGTAAAATATAAGATAGCATACTACCCTCACCCTAACCAATAATATTTTTTTATTTCAGTTATTTGCTGTTTTTTCTTTTTTTTATAGGAGTGATTTGACTCTTGAAAACCTATTTTTGGAAATGGATTTTGGTGCAATTAAAGAAGCTTTTGAGTTTTTCCTTTATTGCTGCCTAAAGTTCAGTCCATCTTACTACAAACACATACACTGTAAATAATGAAATGTTGAATTAACTTAAAAATACTTCAAATTGTAAGACCTAAAAATATATATTTTTTCAACTTCTATGTTTTAGTAAAAATAAATACTAATTTTAAGTTGAAAAAAAAAATGTATTAGGTCATTGCATTTACATAACATATTCAAGTGACTTTTATTTAGAAAAAAACATTGACTTGCAGAGCATGTAGTCTTTAATATGTGCTAAGGATGCAGCACAAAATTGATAATTTGGTCATTTTAAACAGATTCAAAGAAAGTAACAGATTAATGGATGCTTCTTTGATTTTAAGTTTGCATGCAAAATCCATTTGGCTCAAAAAACCGAGGGGGCACGTGCCCCCTCAGTTTCAATGGGCATGATGCCTCTGCATTTAAGAAACACTAAAACTATTAAAATAAACAAATCCATAATTGCATGCAATATATTAGTATAAAATACTTTCAATAAATGTAATGTAAAATAACAATAATTTGATGTAAAGACAGAGTTATGCAATCAAAAACGTGTAATTAATATCAACATATATTGAAAGAAATGGTAACATAAGAGATGAAACAGAAAATTGTTCATGTGTCAGATCATGATGTTTATTTTGATAACCATCACATTTCATCAAAGTACATATAAGTTCATGATATTCAGATTTACCTTACTTATCTTCAATCATCTTGTTATTGAATCCCTCCCTCTGAAGTAAAGTATAAAAGATAGGACTCCTCATTGATCCTCACACAATCTACACTGAAGTTCTGAAAGTGAAGATTTGACAAAAGGTGAGTTTTTATAACATTAACTTCAGCTGTGTATATATATGAGTGCAGATGTGTCACTTTTCCTCTTAATTCATTTTCAGATTATCATGGCAGTCATGAGAGCTCTTGTGCTTCTTTTCTTGGTCTTTTCTGTTGAGAATGCAGCAGGTAACCAAGACAATTCCCATAAAATTACCAATTAATGTTCCTAAAAAAAACTCCTATAAAAGGAGTGTAGTTTAAATAAAAGGATAACAAAAGCAACATTTAAAGCACAGAAACATACATGTGACATCAATATTATATAACTAATAATTTATTCAATGTATAGCTCAAGAGAAATGCCCAAATGGATGGACACCTTTTGGTGTGCAATGCTACAAATTCTTCTCTCAGTCAGTTAACTGGGCCACAGCTGAGGTACTGTTATTTAGTTAGGCCTATTGTTCAGTGATACTCAATGTCTTGCATGATTCAAGGTAAACAGATTAGATTTTATATTTGCAATAAAATAATCTCTCTCTCTCTCTCTCTTAGAAAAATTGTCAATCAGTTGATGCAAATCTTGCATCTGTGCGCAATACATTGGAAAACAACTTTCTTCTGAATCTTGTGCCTGCTACCACACGTGCTTGGATTGGTGCCCATGATGGTGAAATTGTAAGTCATTTGCTCTAAAATGCTGATATTGTTTGTCTAGTCTGAAATTTTTATATAAATAAACAATTGCTTATGTTTTATTGTAACAATATAAATGACTGAATTATATTATTAATGGAGTGTGAATTGTCACGAACAGACGACTTCGACAGATAAACAAAAATAGAGATGTTTTATTGACAGTCTTATATAATTTAGCAGATACTTGGGAGTGTCTTGATGATAGTCATAACACACACATACACACAAACACAAACACACACAAACACAAAATACCCGGATGACCTACTACTATTGGCAAGATCCCAAAGTGTTCATTAGATGGACACTTTGCTATCCAATGAGCCCCCGGGAAAGAAGTTATCCAATGAAGAAGGAGACGGAGGGCACTGTTTTTTATTCAAAAATGTCCAAAATATGAATATATTAAACTCTCTACTGACTTTCTTCACTTATTAGGATGGACAATGGCTGTGGACTGATGGATCTCAATTTGACTTCACCAACTGGTGCTCTGGAGAACCCAACAATAATAGTGGTGCAGAGAGCTGCCTGGAGATAAACTTTTACAGTAAGAATGATCTCCTATCAATTGTGTTTTTATTAAAATTTCATTTAAGTATTATGACCCTTTGGAACAACACTTGGAATTGACCTCAGATGCCTTCAATTTTTGATCATTGCTGAAATGTTTCAACCTCATTTTTCCACCTGTGGTAAATTAAATTGATTGAACATGATTTGTTAACACATACACCTCTTTATAAAAGTCCTCACAGCTGACAATGCATATCAGAGCAAAAACTGAGTGAAAGGGATCTGAATACTTTCTGAATGCACTGAATTAATTTTATTATTGTTTAATGTTTTTTATTCAAACTTCAACAGTAATGATTAAGACTGATTTTATTTTCATTTTATCCCACAGCTAACCGTTGCTGGAATGATATTTATTGTGCAAACACAATGAGCTACATTTGTGCCAAACCTCTGAGATCATGAAAAATCCATATGTTTCAAAAGTACTATGATTGTACTACATGCCTATACATTTTTTCTGATCTTATCTTTAAAATCTTTCAAATATCTCTGAAAATATCTTAAAAAATTACTAAACCTTTCTGAAAACTTCTCAAATCAATAAAGCATTTATAAAGCAAATTGTTTGCATTGTGTTCAAGGGCACACAAAGACACATTCATAGAGACTGTAGGAAATGGAGGGCACACGGCAAAGAATCTTTGAGGGCAGTGGGTTGAGAACAAATGCTGTAACATGATTCCTTTCATTTAGTATTTCCAATTAGTTCAGTTTATAGTTATTGAGATAAGAAACACACATATACAGTACTATGTGTGTGTGCGTGCGTGCGTGCGTGTGTGTATATATACACACTTCCCAGTGTACAAAGGAGAATTCACAGTGTTCACAGTGGGGGTTGCATATTTATTGTATTTTTTGTAATTCTGTAACAAAGATAAACACCAACATCAATAGCTGTCGCACATGTGACCCTGAAAATCACTCACAGAAGGTCTCAGCTTACAAATCACATTATATGAAATTCATTTATGCATACAACTAAGTTACTCAACATATATTAAATATTCAAACACATCAAAATCAAACAAGATACTTTCATTATTCAAATGAACTCACATTAAACTATTCCAACTTTGTATTGAACTTCATTCTAACTGTAATGCAACACCATTAATAAACTAGATTAATTGAATTTCTCTCACTCAAAGTTACTTTAAAGGGACACAAGGCAGCATTTTTATGTTAATAAATCATCTTCGTAAGTCGGTATATGGTTAAATGACTCATTACATGACGAATGAAGACTCTCTCGCCCGCCCCTACCGTCTGTAGGAAGAATACCCCACTTGCAAGTTCGCTGTATCCGACCCGGTGTCCTTCAGTCTCGTATAGTCTTAGATATAGAACGCATTTACTCCCAGACACTAGGGGGAGCCTGTAGAGAAATAATACTCAGACTTGCCTTGTGTGCCTTTAATATATGACACAAAATAAGCAACAGAAGGATTAAAAATTAGAACACATTTCCATCAGCTTACCTGTAACACAGATAAACACCATCATCAATGGCAGCGCACATGTGACCGTGAAAATCACTTACAGAAGACGTGTGTTCGACTTCATGCGGTGCTGAGCACACCGATCGGCTGACTTGAAGCAGTGCATGCCGGTTAGTAAATTGGTGGCCTGTACAAGAAAACGCCCAAGTGTTCAGTAAAGCTTCACATAGAATTAGGCATTCTTACTCAAAGCTCACATAAAGTACTCAAAGCTCATGGACTGCCCCTTAACAATTCAAACGTTAAACATGTAAAACATTTTACAAATATCTCCAAAAACCCCCAATGTTAATCACAATTTCACTTGAATTTAACATTCTCACACTAAGTAAGAGCTTATAAAACTACTTTAAACATCTTACAAATATTTTCAAAATTGCCGTACAGCTCATGAAAATGCCTTATAACGGTTTAAACATTAAACACCTAAAACATTCTACAAATTAAAGGCATAAAGTCTCACAAATTTTCCAGTACAACCTGCTTGCTGGAAAGGTCTCTTGACATGATTCAGCTACTGCTCAGAGTTTCACGAATTCCCATTTTCATGTCACGTGTGTAAATATCCAAAGCCTTCCCAGATTGGTACTCTGTAAGAAGTAAAAAAGTATCACTGAGCGTACATGTACCAAATGAAGCCAATGTAATAAATAAAACCAGATCAATATAGAATATCCTCAAATTTTACACTTCTGAACATAGAAAAACGGCTGCTCTTAGCTATATTGCTGTTCAACGTTATGAACATAAATGTTTTAATATAGAAGTACAGTTAATTTGGTCTGTTTGGCCTTTAATGTGAAAGGGGCTAAAAAACCAAAGGGGTCATACACTGTGTTGACAACATAGAGTATACCTCTTCTAGTGAGAGTCTTCTGTTTTTATGTCGAAGTTCAATGAAAACATACAGTGAGGAAAATAAGTATTTGAACACCCTGCTATTTTGCAAGTTCTCCCACTTAGAAATTGTGGAGGGGTCTGTAATTGTCATCGCAGGTGCATGCCCACTGTGTGAGACATAATCTAATAATCTATTTGAACACCTAAGAAAGTCAATGTTAATATTTGGTACAGTAGCCTTTGTTTGCAATTACAGAGGTCAAACGTTTCCTGTAGTTTTTCACTAGGTTTGCAGGAGGGATTTGGCCCACTCCTCCACACAGATCTTCTCTAGATCAGTCAGGTTTCTGGTCTGTCGCTGAGAAACACGGAGTTGGAGCTCCCTTGAAAGATTTTCTATTGGGTTTAGGTCTGGAGCCTGGCTAGGCCAAGCCAGAACCTTGATATGCTTCTTACAGAGCCACTCCTTGGTTATCCTGGCTGTGTGCTTTGGGTCATTGTCATGTTGGAAGACCCAGCCTCGACCCATCTTCAATACTCTAACTGAGGGAAGGAGGTTGTTCCCCAAAATCTAGCAACACAAGTCCCCGGTCATCCTCTCATTAATACAGTGCAGTCGCCCTGTCCCATGTGCAGAAAAACACCCCCAAAGCAAGATGCTACCACCCCCATGCTTCACAGTAGGGATGGTGTTGGGATGGTACTCATCATTCTTCTTCCTCCAAACACGTTTAGTGGAATTATGACCAAAAAGTTCTATTTTGGTCTCATCTGACCACATGACTTTCTCCCATGACTCCTCTGGATCATCCAAATGGTCATTGGCAAACTTAAGATGGGCCTGGACATGTGCTGGTTTAAGCAGGGGAACCTTCCGTGACATGCATGATTTTAAACCATGACGTCTTAGTGTATTACCAACAGTAACCTTGGAAACGTTGGTCCCAGCTCTTTTCAGGTCATTGACCAGCTCCTCCCGTGTAGTTCTGGGGTGATTTCTCACCTTTCTTAGGATCATTGAGACCCCACGAGGTGAGATCTTGCATGGAGCCCCAGTCCGAGGGAGATTGATAGTCATGTTTAGCTTCTTCCATTTTCTAATGATTGCTCCAACAGTGGACCTTTTTTCACCAAGCTGCTTGGCAATTTCCCCGTAGCCCTTTCAAGCCTTGTGAAGGTGTACAATTTTGTCTCTATTGTCTTCAGACAGCTCTTTGGTCTTGGCCATGTTAGTAGTTGGATTCTTACTGATTTTATGGGGTGGACAGGTGTCTTTAGAGGCTGTTTACACTTGGCATTAACATGCGTTTTCGTCGATCGGATCACAAGTGGACGACGTTAATGCCAGGTGTAAACGGTGTTCAAAACGTTTTGAGCTCGTCCACTTTCGACCACTTTCAACCACATCCAGAGGTAGTCGAAACCCCTTTCGATCGGACCGCTTTGGAGTTGCGGAACGCATATGTGGTTGAATGCGTTCGAACAGCCACACGCGACCGCCTTCTCTCCGCCCATTTATCTAATCTGAGGTATTAAACACAAGTTTTACGTCTTTTTTCGACTTCTGGCGTAAACATACGGTGAACAGCGCTATTTTTAGCCTTTCATTGATACAACTAAATCGGCTGATCTCCGTAGTTTCGTTTTGAAAGCGTGTGAAAGTTGCGCGATCCTATTTCATCAATTGCGCTGAAAATTCAGAGAAAGCTCCAACATATAAAAGTACAAAACACTATGCAGCATGTATACTTTCTAAACAAGCAGTGGACTCCGACATAATATAGTTTGCGTCCATATAAACTCATAATTACTCCCGCTCGGGTTTGAATGACAGCAGAGAGACTCGCCCACCGTCTCACAGACCACCCCCTCACAGTATACAGGACAGATGCGGTCGAAAGTGGACAAAAGAGACGGATTTAAATACCAGGTGTAAACGTAATGTGTCTCTCTCGTCCACTTGTGATCCGATCGATGAAAACGCATGTTAATGCCAAGTGTAAACAGCCTCTTATTCAGCTAATGACCTCAAACAGGTGGATCTAATTTAGGATAATAAATGGAGTGGAGGTGGACAGGGGTGTCGGACTGGGGGAAAAACAGTACTGATTACCAGGGCCCCAAGGGAAGAGAGGGCCCGAAGTCTGGAATATATTTTATTTTATTGGATATTTTCATTTCCTAATTACATTTAAATACAATTTCATTTTCAACAGCAGAAGATCATGGTGGTAGATGAAATCACCAGACTGGAGCGCTTCCATTTGAAGGCAATATCCCAGGGCACACAAGGAGCCTGGACAAGATGGGATGCTACCATCAACAGGCGCGTTACCTGGGCAGACATCTGGAGGATGCCTCAATCCAGGCTTAGCTTCCTGCTGAGGGCAACCTACGACACCCTCCCATGCCCTAGGAACCTCGCACTGTGGTACGGTGATGAAGTAGGCTGTCAATTATGCGGGAGCGTTAAGGCAAGCCTCCAACACATTTTGACAGAATGCAGAATGGCACTGACTCAGGCGCGCTTCAGGTGGCGCCATGACCAGGTCCTGATGAAATTGGCTGAGATCCTGGAGAGTTGTAGGGTAGCAGTAAATTGCTTACCTGCGACAAGAGAGCATGCCCTGGCATTTTCTTCTGCCCAGAAGAAAAACAGCATGCTTGCTCCTGAAAAAGAGTGGCAGATGTTGGCAGTTATCTATCCTTTTTTTTACAGTTAAAATCAAATGAAATGAAAAATACACAGCTGTGGACGTTGTTTACTTCATTAATGTGTTTTACTGTGTTAATGGAATAAGGATGCGAGTAGGATTCGGTATTCGGGTTCGGATTCGGAACCCAAAACATCTGGATTCGGTGCATCACTAGTATAAATAATTAAAGTCTGTTAAAAAAAGCTTATTGATTTAGTTTAGTCAGTCTGCTATGTAGGGGTGTCCTCGACTAAGGATTTACATATTCGAATCAGAATTTTCGAATCTTTCCATAGTCGACCGATAGTCGAATCGTCTATGTTTGTGTGCATGGGTTGGGAGGGGGCCAGACCAGGTACAAATTGGATAACTTTTATTTTCTTTCACAAGCAGCACACATAAACAACTGTCTGATAAAGTGACCAAAACTGTCTTTCAAGTAATAAACGAAGACAAAACTGACGATGCATTTATATATATATTTTTTAAGGTAAAATGTAAGGCAACATTTGTTTAATTATTCCTCATAACATTTTAAAGCCACGATCTACAGAACATCACACAAAAATACATTTTGATAACTAAACCTAAAAAAATAACAAAGGTGATCCTGCCTTGGAAACTCCGGCTACAATTAAGTGTTTTTATTTAATTTGGACATAGCGCCTCAAAGAAGTCATGACCAAAAAAAACCCGACAAATGAGAAATGACAAATAATTTGTGACTGTAAATGATAAAAACTAATCTTTATATACAATTCATTAAACTTTAATTTATAACAAGAAAAACACTGAAATTAATGATTTTATAGACACTACGCGTTATTATTTAGCACAGAAATACCTGCTTGCTTGATTTGACTTTGATCATCTCTGTATTCACTTTACATACAGAAAGACCGGATGATATTATTTATTTCAGGAATCTCTTTGCTATCATTTGAAAGTGAACACCGACTGACCATAATATTAAATCACAAGAAAGACATTCGTGTCAGGCAGAAATAGGTTCGGTGCAGATTTCCGTTTCATCACCGAAAAAAAAAAAAAAAACGGCTTACCTGTTTTGTAGTTTAACTTTAAGATAGACAATATAACCACTCTGTTTTAAATACATTTTAAAAAACTTATACTCGTCGAAAAACATCCGTTTTTTAATGTTTAGTTTGATGAACTCCTAAATATGAGACGCAGAGCACCCGTTCGGCTAAATTACATGCGCAAGCATGGCCAGCCTACCAGCACGCAATAGCGCAACATTGATACAACGAAAGCTATTTCGTTATTTTTAAGCTATCCAAAATTTACATACTTAAATTTGATCGGAATTTACGTTTATAATAAATACAATTTTTTTTAATAAAATAAGGTCAGAAGTAACAAAGTGCAGAACAAATATGCAAAATGCCTCAAGTGCACGGAAACAAAACACAAGCCAAATAGTTAACTCAGATAACCCAAAGTGATTTATAAATAAAATAAAATATATAGAAATTATTAAAAGAACGAAAGTCATAGTTTAATTTGCCAGCTTTGTCTTTTAAATGTCGAAACAAAGAGACAAGGCTTTATTAACATAGAGACCTCTTATGGACGTGAAGCCCGGTCACAGGGGTTGTTGGATTTATTAACGCATTTTAAAAATATTTATTGAAAGCTGCTACTTCACATATTATTTGCAGCATTATCATAATATGCAGTATATTAATATATTGTGAGAAAGCTGTTATATGTGAAATCAGATAATGTGTGCATCCATATCCAAAATTGAATGATCCTTTCATAACACATCTGCGACGATTCGACTATGAGATTGGTAGTCGAATCAGGCTTCTCCTATCGATGCATCGAATCTTCGACTATTCGGGGTCACCCCTACTGCTATGTTATTCCAACCATTAAACATGATCGGGGGCTTTCGTAAACATTTAGTTTGTACGCAGAGTTATGCTTTAACCAAGTTTTATGATGCAACACAAAAATATTTAGAAGTGCATAAGTTGTAACTTAGTGTCCCTTTACGTCGCAACTAAGTTGTAACTTATGCACAGCTGGTGCAACTGGCACCTCCTATCCCTCCAGTGCATTTCAAAAACCGAACTAATATTATCAACAGAGTCCTGCAGGAACATGCAAAGCATTACAATAGGTTATCTTTATATTGTAGTAAAAAGTATACTGTAGTACTTTTATTAAAAGTAATTTGGTAAAACATTAATAATTAAACCAGGGCACATGAGGAGGAGCTAAACTTTCTTTATGTAATGCAGTCTTTTACAAGTACAGACACACGTTTATAGGGCTGTAGCATTAGGGCTCAAAAATGGCTTATATTTCTAAAAACCTGCAGCACTCACTCGGACAAGCAAAAGTGCAAACATCTGCTCACCTGGCGCTAGACCCTGGCACTTTTCCACGTCAAATATGTTTAATTAATATGAACATGCTACAGATGTTTGTGTATACATTGCACACTCTACAATCAAATGGTTAAACTGGTTAAACTGGTTAAAAAATTGCCAATACAACAAAAAGTTATAACAGCATATCTAGCATGAATAGTGTGTGCAACATAAAGGCAACATTACAAAGAATAAGAAGACAATACCAAGTTATACAATCATATAGTAAAATTTGGAAAATATTTTATATTGATAGTTTTTAGTCACGTGACCTACCAGTGGAGTTGGGGGCAAGAAAGCTGCAGTTTACATTGGGCTCTCCATAGAGAGGCAGCACAAGCCGGTAAATTTTCCATTTGTTTAAAGCCTCGATTATTTGAATAACCTCTTAACAAAAGAAAAATCAAGATATGAACAAAAACTACTACAAAAATGTTTTGGGCACTTACGATTATACACAGCACCTGATTCCATATTTATTATATTATCATATTGTATTGTATTATAATATATATTAAATCATATTAATGAAAAGCAAGTTTAGACTCTGAGCACAAGTTTATTACTCAACAAATAATCTAATAAAAGTGCAAAAGAGTTTACAAACATTGCATTTTCACATGACAAGTTTTTTGCTAACTTTGCAGTTGGTGTAACTAATAAATTGGTTGCCTTAGTATGCAACAACAATCCAGGTAAGAAAATTAGGTAAAGATTAGATTTATGACTAAAAATACAAAGATTGTTTTAGTCTCTGACGACATTCTGTAAGCACAGCCCAGTATCGTCTCCTTGTCGGTTAGTGCATTTTATTGCACAACAACTATACAGTATAGGTGATAGGGCTCTCTTGTCCGCCAAGGGGGCGTTCCCTTAAGTGTGTGATGACCACTGATCTATACTGTATAAATGACTGGATTGCGCATAGAACGCTTAACATAACAGAGTGAGGTGAAGCCAGCGCAGAGTTCAAGCGGCCATCTTGGTATACCCAGCCGACAGAGGGTGTCATTGACTTCCATTCAAAATCATGATCTAATTTCACCCGCTTTACAGCGTATCAGTCACACAAGGTTCATTTTTAAGATATGTGTACGTAAATTAATTGTTAATTCTGGTGTTATTTGCAATGTTTATGTTTTAATCGGGCAGGATAATGGATTTATAAAAAACGTTAAGGTGTGTGTGTGTGTGTGTGTGTGTGTGTGTGTGTGTGTGTGTGTGTGTGTGTGTGTGTGTACCTGGTAATTATCACGTTGTGGGGACCAATTGTCCCCACAAAGATAGGAATACCAGTGTTTTTGTGACCTTGTGGGGACATTTTGATGTCCCCATGAGGAAACAAGCTTATAAATCAAACAAGATGATGTTTATTGAAAATCTAAGGTACAAGAAAGGTTTTTGTGATGGTTGGGGTTAGGGAATGGGGCAGGTAAGGGGAATAGAATATACAGTTTGTACGGTATAAAATGCATTACGTCTATGGAATGTCCCCACAAAACATGGAAACCAGAATGTGTGTGTGTGTGTGTGTGTGTGTGTGTGTGTGTGTGTGTGTGTGTGTGTGTGTGTGTGTGTGTGTGTGTGTGTGTGTGCTGCATTCTGTTAATGACACGCGTATAAATAAAAAAAGTTTTACATTAAGCTGCACGGTCAGCGTTATTTCTCTGAATAAGTTTATGTAACTTGTAAAGATAACATAATTACAAAGCCAGCAAATTATTGCATGCACATATGGTACAAGGCATGATTATTTATTTAGATTTCAGAATGAGCACGTTTATTGTCATTAATACTAAATATGCTGTGCTCTGTCTGCTGATCTGATACTGGAATAAAGATGAATGTATAATAACTGTTTAAAGAGCAAAATATACAACTTTTAAGTAAATATATGGGCTTAGGACGTTTGCGTTGTAATAATGTACAGGGAGACTTCAGATATAAAAACAGAGACTAGTAAAGTGATGTTTTATCATTATAATCTGATAACGTCAATTGATTTAATAGAATGTTTGGGTATACCAACATGGCGGCGCGGTGGCTTCACAGCTGTGACGTCATGTGCAATCCAGTCATTTATATAGATCAGCGGTGATGACACATAAAAAATGTGAACACTTTGCATTTTTTTATCTAGTTTGATTGTTTTTGTTACAAAATAGTTATAAAAATAATTTAAATGAAGAAAAACTGCAAAAAAACAAATATCCAAGGCACTCGAGTGAAAATGTTAAAAAGCCTTTAAAACACCGGGCTACAAGTGAGGAGTTTTGTCGCAAAACGAGAAAACGCTTAGGTTACTCACGTAACCCCGGTTCCCTGAAATAACGGGAACGAAGCATTGCGTCAGTTAGCTGACGCTATGGGGGAAACTCCTGTTTACTCTGTGACTGAAGCCTATTGGTTAACGTCTGTACAAAGTACAGACCAATGACGTTTGAACCCGCGCGCGGGAGGAACGCGTCCTTATATAAGCGCGGTTCAATCGTCAGGAGCTCATTATATTCGACTGAAGCGCGCAGCCGAATAACACTCGCTGCGTAGACGTTTGTAGCACGGCAAGAGACGCAATGCTTCGTTCCCGTTATTTCAGGGAACCGGGGTTACGTGAGTAACCTAAGCGTTCCCTTTCAATACGGTTCACTTCGCATTGCGTCAGTTAGCTGACGCTATGGGGGAACGTAATCCCATCACGCCGTGCATACACAACGTACTGAAGTGCCTTACCGGAGAGACACTGCGTGTGGCCCTATACCCGGCATATTCACAGCTTAAAAAGCAAATGTGTAAGCACCATATAAATTGTTGACGCGCACACGGTGGGGTTTTAAACGCACCGGGGGCACATAACATAGCACAAGACGGCGAGGTACCGAGCGCGCCGCGGCTGTGCGAGATAAGTAAATTCAGAGTCACGTTGGTGAGCTCGCTGAGCGCACCGTGGTGTACACATAAAACGCATGAGCGTGCATGATTGAGCCGAGAGAACCTGCGCTCGTAGGGCAGGGACGTCTAAGCTGTACAATCTGACAACGTAGACGGCGAAGACCAGCCGGCCGCGTAGCAGATATCAAATATAGATATAGATACCCCTGTAGACCAAGTTCATGAAGAAGCCAAACTCGCAGAGAGTGGGCTCTATATAGGACATAGCTCATAGAGGGGCGTGAGCCAGTGCGATGGTTTCAACGATCCATCTAAATTACCACTGTTAGCAACAGACATACGTAGTGAGTGATCTGCGAAGCTCACGAACGGCCGATCTGACTATAATATGCGGCAGAACGGTTCGTAGCGTGGGATTATACAGATACCACAATAGTGTGAACCCAGGTGCACCCTCGAGCGCATCGGGATGCATATAGGTAGTATTATAGTGCACAGATCGGTGAGCTTTCCAAGCGCGCCGTAAATGTGTATTGACTATAAATTGCACGGGCACAGGTGAACACTTGAATACATCGTGAATGCATATAGATGAATCAGAGTGTTATAATGCACAGGCCGGCAAGATTCTCGAGCGCGCCGTCATGTGTTCTGATAATAAATTGTGCGCACACGGGTGAACTCTTCAGTGCACCGTGAATGCGTATAGATAAATCAGTGCACAGAACGCGCCGTGAATGTGTACAAATATGATTGATGAACGTAACGGTGGGCACCCGACGCACCGTGAACGTACACAGATGAACAACAATGTATGTGTCACAAATCATAACACAGCTGTGTATACAGGTGAGCTTTCCCAAGCGCATCTTATTGTATACCAAAATGTTATAGCGTGTACATGTGAGCTTCTCTAAGCGCACGGTGGACGCATATAATGCAAAACCATATCGTGCATACAGGTGAGCTAATGGGCGCACCTTTAATGCAACAAACCTCAGTAGTGCGAAGCAGGGATGTCGAAGCTGTAAACTGACAACGTGGACGGCGGGGACCAGCCGGCCGTGTCACAATTGTCAAATGAGAAACCTCTAAGACCATGCCCATGCTCTAAGACAAGTGAGCATAATTGTCACGGGAGGTGATAACGTCAACGATCCATAAATAGCCTGTATTGACAGGTGCTCTAGTGAGTGATCTGTGACGCAGATGAACAGCTGATCGTCTGATGTACGTCAGACGTATCTGTCATACAGGACCTTGGACAGTTCCAGAGCGCTGTGCCTCGGGCACCGTCGGCATCTGAGAAATGACAGGCTTATGAATAAAGTGAATGGCCAGCCGTAAAAGCATGGTTCGCTGTTACCGCCGCCGTCCGCATCTGAGAGATGACAGGCTTGTGAATTAAATGAATGGTCGGTCGTAAAAGCGTGGTTCGCTGTTATCACGGCCACATAGATATAGGTAGGGGAGAGAGCCGCCGTGCCTCTGTAGTGAGGAGAAAAGTGTTCCACCCACGATTCGCGGGGGGTATTGACTTTCAAATGT
Organism: Paramisgurnus dabryanus; assembly: GCF_030506205.2. NCBI lineage: Eukaryota > Metazoa > Chordata > Actinopteri > Cypriniformes > Cobitidae > Paramisgurnus > Paramisgurnus dabryanus. The sequence continues at coordinate 31,482,283 of NC_133337.1, read as the reverse complement.
CACTAGACAGAATGGATCAGACTTTGCATAAGGACGCCTCGTGAAAGGGGTCCTAGCAGCTTGTGTCAATGTGTCATAAGGCACGTAATGTAGGTCGTGTCCCACGGATGCCATCTCCGCACGCCCATCGTAATGGGTTAATATTGGTAGTTTAAGCATGAGATGCGTATCACTCTGATTGAACATAGCTTATAAAGCGATGCAATGAGTTTATAAAGGAGATGACTCGTCAGCTTGTTCAGGGGGCGAGATCTCAGTCTGGTTCGGTAAATAATGAAACCACCGTAGATTGCCCGACCGCATTATCACAATAACACGGTCGAGAGTGCTGCAGTGCTAAATCATCCTCTTAATGTACCGTATTCACAGTACAAGGTGATTTATATGAGACAAACGGCGTTCCACGTGCCGAAGGCTGATTGCCGTCGTAAAGCGTGTTCAATCCACAGCAAATGCTGGGCTAGCTCGTAATGACAGCACTTCATGCAGCAGTGTGTAACTTAAGCAAGCTTCCCGGCCGTCAGCTCGGGGCGGGACCTTTGCTTAGTCAAACTGAAGTGGACTTATGAACAATGCCACGATATTCAGCTTTCTGAGGCTCGTTAGAGGGGTACGTGCGCCCGTCTTAAACGAGATGCCGCGCGCGTCTGACTGTGCGCGCGCTTTAAGCTTTGAAACTTATTGTGGCGGGTAGCAAGCTCACTTGAGGTTGATATTACCCTTAATATCTCCGAGTATTGGAGCGGAGGTGTGAGCGTCTTCGGATCCGCTAATATAAATCAGCTATATGGCCGAAAAACGTCATAAACCGCTTGGCTGTAAGCCTTTGAGTGGCCGTCCGGAGAGGGCGCGATTCAAACGCTTGGAGCCATGCAAAAGTCTGAGGCTGTCCTTCCTCTAGGAAGAGAGAATAACAGCCGTAAGACCGTGCTCGTTTGCGCCATCAGCATCGTAGCGGAGAAACTGAGGTGGGCTGCGAGCGAATTTGGCAGAAAGGTGTTAGAGACACCGTACAGTCGTGGGGTGTCAATACACAGTATATGGCCAAACCGGGGTTTTTTCGGCTAGCGTCGATAGAATTATGGACAGCGGGCTGTGTGTGCGTATTACTGATTGCTTGTCAGTAAGGCGATAAAGTGTTTAGAGACACCGTACAACCGTGGGTGTCAATACACAGTATAGTAAGCACGGAAATTACTCTTTTTAGAGGAATTAAATACCGTTCGCCACTATAGTGAGGTCGCATAGCCGACAGTATTACACAGTATGTTTGGATAAACAGCACACAGAAAACATTTCAGGGCAGTCCAGCCGAGGCGCGACATAACCCCTTTTTCCCAGACAGTTTCGTTCTCTGTTGATGCAGCTATGCTGCGGAGACCAGAGCTCAGCCGTTCAGGTGCACAAGCCTCAGTAGTGACGGTGACCGAACGGCTCACGGAGCAGGGTAGTATGTCTAGGTAGTTTAATGTCAGACTGAACCCATCGCAGAGAGGAAGTCTGCCGCGAGGCCCGCAGTTTTGCCGTTTATTAAAAGGGCAGAAAAACCGGGTATATATATATAAGAATGTACCAATATTCAGCGCACTGATATAGGACGGGACTGAATAAAGGGAGGTATTCGGGCCTCAGTATATTATAAACAACTTCGTTCTGCCTCTGATTCCGTCTAAACCAGAGAGAAATTACCAGGCAGACGAAAAATGAGCTATCTGAAGTGAGATCGGCTCAGGCCAGTAAAGCTCTATAATAAGTGTTTTAGCGCTCCAATAGAGGCGTGTCCGCCTTATCGAGCAGACGAATGAGATCGTGCCGCTCCAGGAGGGGAGGGGCATGAAGCTCTCTTATAATGAGTGTTCTTGGTGCTCCAATAGCGGCGAATCGGCCCTATCGAGCAGACGAATGAGATCGCGCCGCTCCAGGAGGGGAGGGGCATGAAGCTCTGTAATCGTTGAACACTGGACAGCTGCATTTAGAGGCAGCGAGCCGTAATACCGCGTGCTAGCTAAGCCGTTAAGAGACCTCACCACTGTGGGGAAAGGAGCGAGGGACTCCGCGAGCGTGGAGCACGAGTGGCTGTGCTATGACAGAGACAGGGGCAGACCGCCCGTGTTTGCTTGTCGTATGCATCTATCCAGGTCTACGGTTCCCCGCTTGTTCATCTCAACAAGAGAGGAACGGCAGAGGGGAGCAGCAACACAGACAGAACAGCCATGCGTCGTGACGGTATCACCCGATGCACTCGGGGGATTAATATATGTGCCAGAGATCTCGCCACTGAATGTGAGAGGAGCGAAGGGACTCTGTAAGCATGAACGGTTGCGGTGTGACAGAACACAGGGGGGGTTAGTCCGTGTGTGCTTGTCTATGCATCCATCTAGTCTCATGGCTCGCCGTGTGTTCATCCCGGCGAGAGAGGAACAGCAGGGGGAGCACGAAACCTGGATAAGACAACCAAAGCATAAGCGCGGTCCCGGCGTGGGAGGTGCCAGACCGGTAACGCGCTCGGAGGAAATTCATAGCAGAGAGGCTCACCGAGCCGCTGTGCTGGACGCTATTACAACAGTGCCTGCTCTTTTAGCTTATAGCTTTATATTAAAAATATTGATCTTACCGGGCGGCCGCAGGGGAGACCTCGTCAGGCGTGTGTCCGCTGCACAGGGCTCGAACCACGGCAAGCGAAGGCTATCTTCGGTTCTCTGCCGGAAAGCGGCAGGGGAAGACGCTAGACCTGGACTCTGCTATCTTCGGTTCTCAGCCGGAAAACGGCAGGGGAAGACGCTAGGCCTGGACTCCGCTGCAGGGCTTTTGTCAACGGCGAGGTAAGGCTTCTTCTTTTTCTTCGGAGCAGCGAGAGGTTCGCGCTGAAGGAGAAAATAATGAGCTCTTGACGATTGAACCGCGCTTATATAAGGACGCGTTCCTCCCGCGCGCGGGTTCAAACGTCATTGGTCTGTACTTTGTACAGACGTTAACCAATAGGCTTCAGTCACGGAGTAAACAGGAGTTTCCCCCATAGCGTCAGCTAACTGACGCAATGCGAAGTGAACCGTATTGAAAGGGAACTTCGTTTTTAACATTTTTGTCAAAACATGTTTATTATTATGTTATCATGTTATTATTTTGTTTTATATGGTGCTACTTAGCTGTATTTTTTAAGTTATGAAGGTTTAAATCAAAACAAACCAACTGCAGTTTAATTGATATTAATTGGAATGCAGAACCAAAAACCGAGATTTCTCGTTTAGCAACGAAACTCTTCAAGTGTAGTGTATTAAAGGCTTTTTAACATTTCTTTTATGTTCATATCAAACATTAGAATTTTTTTTTATTTTGGGGTTTACTTAAAGGAGTAACCTAGCCTATTCACAAAAAGTCTGTGACATGATAACGATTGCCATTTAGAAACCTTTTAATTTGTCATTTCATTTGTAACAACAGTTGCAGAAATGTGTTTTCAATAACACATCAGGGAAGAACATTGAATGTAAAGGGTTAAGAAGTAAGTGCATTACATTAGAATTCTTTTCAACCCACAGACACAATTTAAGAGAAAGAGCCCTATTAAAGTATTTAGTTGTAATCTCTTTAGTTAAACATTCATTTGATTATTAACATATCCAACCAAGTTGCATTAGAAAAAATACCATGCAAACACACTTTTTGGGCAAATGGTCTGTCTTTATAGGCTATCAACCTTCACATGATCACAACCATTTGGTCTGTACATAAGAAACACACAAGAAATATTTTAAATATTAAACCTAAATCAATATATGCAATATATTAGTATAACATATTTTCAATACGTGCAATGTAAAATATCAAAACTTTAATGTAAAGACAAAGTTATACAATCAAAATATGTAAACACATATAAATGTATCTAAAGTATACTGAAAGAAATAAGCGGTTGCATAAGCAATCAAACAGAAAAGTGTTCATGTGTCAGATCAGATTGTTTGTTTTGGTAACTATCACATTTCATCAAAGTACATGCAAGTACACGTTCATGATATGCAGATTTACCTTTCTTATATTCAAATATACCTTGTTTTTACTGAATCCCTCCCTGTGAAGTAAAGTATAAAAGATAGGACTCCTCATTGACCCTCACACAATCTACACTGAAGTTCTGAGAGTGAAGATTTGACAAAAGGTGAGTTTTTGTAACATTAACTTCAGCAGTGTACATATGAGTGCAGATGTGTCACTTTTCCTCTTAATTCATTTTCAGATTCATCATGGCCGTCATGAGAGCTCTTGTGCTTCTTTTCTTGGTCTTTTCTGTTGAGAATGCAGCAGGTAACCAAGACATTTACAAGATTTACCAAACCCTACAACCAATATTACAGATTAAATTCACAGGTTCCCATAAACCTCTGAAGGAGTGTAGCTTTATGTAAAAGAATAACAGGAAGTAAAACTGATAATGTGACTCAATATTATATTGCTAATATTTTATTTACTGTATAGCTCATGACTGCCCATATGGATGGACACCTTTTGGTGTGAAATGCTACAAAATCTTCACTGAGACAGTTGACTGGGTCACAGCTGAGGTACTGTTATGCACAATAGCCGCTTTTGCACTATCGGGCCTGTGCGACACGGAGCCTATAGCCTCCAACCTCCAGCTGCGTAGCCAAAATCAAGACTGTCACTGTGCCTTCACACCGCCACCGATGAGAGCGTCAAAGTGTCCGGAAGTCATTCATTTTCAATGAGAGCCGGCGGCGAGCTCCGGCAAACAGCGACGCGGCGCATCATGTACAGCTGGGTTCCCCAAATCTTACCCTGAAGGGCCGGTGTACTACAGAGTTTAGCTCCAACCCCAATCAAACGTACCCACCTGTTATTGTGTAGTGATCATGAAGACATTGATCAGCTTATTCAGGTGTGTTTGATTAGGGTTGGAGCTAAACTCTGCATTGCTTCGGCCCTCCAGGGTAAGATTTGGGGAACCCTGATGTACGGTGTGAGCGTCGAGCAGAGTTGAAATCAGCTCAACTTTGTAGTGTAGAGCCCTGCTAAATTATGGTCAACTAATTATTTTGTTATATATTTTTTTAATTGAAGCTTTAAAAATGTTAAATGAGGAATGAGAATTTAAATTCATGTTCTGGATTTAATAATCTTGTGAAATATAAAAGTTCATAAATACTAAAATACTTTCTGTTTGCTAAATTAAGCCCCAATGAAGCACCAGCGAAGCATGATCATGCCTCGGAAGTTACAATGCAAACGCGCAGGCTGTGGCAGGCACTGGCACGCCCGCTTGAAGCCCTGTAGTGCAAACACGGCAATGATACTTAATGTCCTATCATGATTCAAGCTAAACTGATTAGATTTTATATTTGCAATAAAATAATCTCTCTCTCTCTTTAGAAAAACTGTCAATCTGTTGATTCAAATCTCGCATCTGTGCACAATACAGTGGAACACAACTTTCTCATGAGTCTTGTGTCTGTTGACACACATGTTTGGATTGGTGGCCATGATGGTGAAATGGTAAAAAAGTTTGCCTTGAAATGTTGATATGGCTAGTTTGAAATGAATGTTTTTATTATAAAACAGATTTTTTTATTGATATACAATAACTCATGTGTTTTTGTTACAATATAAATTACTGAATTATATCATGCATAAGTGTGGATACATTATTAGTAAACTTTTTCTCCTGACTCATCTCACTCATTAGGATGGACAATGGCTGTGGACTGATGGATCTCATTTTGTCTTTACCACCTGGTGCTCTGGACAACCTGACAATAATGGTGGTAAAGAGAACTGCCTACACTTAAACTATACTGGTAAAAATGTCTTCTATAATTATTGTTTTTATTTACAATCTAGCGTTTTGTATTAAATAGGCTTTTTTAGTTGTCACAAAATGTTACGTGCAGTGCATTCACTACATAGCGCTTTTCACAACTGTTTAATTGTTTCAAAACAGATTTACATTAATAGATGCAGGAGAAAACACCGAAAAATATTTTGGCAATATAGGCAGCAGAGTACAGCGGCTAAGATTAAACTGCACTAGCGAGCATAGTAACAAGGTAACGTATAGAAGAGGGTGCTAAGTTAAGCCAGTGTCAGCTGACTCTCTAGGGTTTAAAAAAAAGGTAAGAGAAAAAAACTCCTGGCTTTTTTAGTCAGGAGGGAAAAGTCCAAGGATGGAAAAAACCCTTGAGAGAGAGCCAGACATAATTGATATATTATATAATAGGTACAATTTAATAAAAATGTATGTGAATTAAAACATCTAAAATAATATGCCAGTGGTCAGTGGTTAGATCCCTTTACCTTTTCTGTGTTGTTATGTTCAGGGGCGTAGCCAGGACATTTTTCTGGGGGGCGGGTCAGCTTGGGCCAGTCTTTAGGTGGCACTTCAAAAAGTACTATTTTTAAACTCACGCACGGCATCACTCAGAGACAACGTTTTTCTCGCGGTTCGTCAGGCCATAAACAATGTATTGAACTTCCTTATGGACACTTATAATGTCCTTCTTATGTTCATATTCATTTGATGCTATAAATAAACTAGAAGAGATGATCAGTTTATGAGCAGCTTTAAATGATGCTCAGCGATCTGTCACGACACGTTAAAGGGTCACAAAACGGCATTTATTGTTTTAATTTCTTAAAAAAAAATGAACAAATTTGAAAGGTGAGACTTTGTTTAATATGTTTAATATTAAAAGTGACCGAAATGTAACCTGCATAGGCGGAGGGTGACACATTTTGTGCTGCGCTTTAAAAACAATTCACGTGTGCTCTCAGGTTTAGGACGTAACACGCAGTCTTTCCCTACAGAATCAAACTTAAAATGCAAAACCAAACTGTATATTTTTTTCCCAAAACCTCCAATGCCACCTGCCATAGCAACAAACACCTCCAAGCATAAACACTCCCCATACATTTATTAAAAAACAGCTATATGTTCAGAAAATGGTACTATTAAAATAAAGCAGGTATAGTGCGGGGTGATTTGGCATGGCAGCCAATAACAATAAATAGCCATTGCCTTACCTAATGAAGCAAAATCCCGTGTCTGGACCTCGCATCATCATATGTGTTAATGATGTCTTCAAACTTTAATTCTGTCATGTCGACTGCGAACTTGAATTTGACGCGTTGTTGTTGTTCTCATCCGTCTTGGTCTTGAAATATGTACCCGTGTTTTTTAAGCGCATACCGGATATGTCTTATAAAAATTAATATTTAATACAAATTAATTTTTAATTAACGTAATCACAATTAGATAAAAAAACACTGTAATGTATTACTTATATAGACTTTGTCTGTGAATAAAAAAATTTACTTTATTTTTGCGCTTGCTCACAGCATTCTCACAGCTGCTCTGTTGCTGATGACGGCCAGGATTCGTTGGGCGTCTAGTCAAACGAAAGGCTGAATCCTTGCATTTGCAGGATGCATACGTCATAAAACTATGTTATCTCAGACTATTATCAACTTAAATAGTCTGAGATTTACTTAATTCCTAGTAAATTGTTGTAATGCTTATGACCTGTGAATGCAATGCTCAGTTAACTGAAATAAACCAGGCTTGGTGATGTATGCCGTCTGCATATGCGACCACTGGAGGATGCAGCCTTCTGTTTGAGAAACTGCCGCTGTTTGGATTTTGAGAAAGAGAAACCTGTTTTGAGCAGTTGTGAGCATTTTCATGTAAAAGCAGCAGAAACCACTGCCTTTCAGATAGTGATTTGCATGGAAAAAATCGAATCCTAATCACTTATCACGGAGTCCGTGGCCAGGGGAAGGGCCATAGCTATGCCTTCCCCAGCCGCTCTCCCCCATGCTGGTCTGTCGGCGCGCTGTCAGTCTACTCTTTGCTCCGCGATGTATGCTTCACTGCGTGGTATAGTGGAAGATTTTCCCGAATTTTAGAAAAGAACCGCCCTCTTCACTTGCTCCCGATAAGGAAATGTGTGCACGAGAGAGCATGCATGAGCCTACCTCTTCTCGTTCACGCTCTGTTTACAAGTTGCTGTCGGCATGGCTCATACATTGAGATGTTTACCATGTCTGCGCGGTTCGTGACTTGTGCCAGGGCTAGCATCATAGCTTACATCAACTTTTACTAGCAGTGATTTTAAATGGATTCTCAAAAAGTATGCCAAACTTTACCTGTCGAGCAGAAACTTTGGGACTGAGGCATTAGTGGGAAGCCCAACCTGTGCTTTTAGCCCACGCCAGCATGTGAAATATTCTCCCAAAAACACTCTGCTCTTGTTTCTTTCTTTGGAGGCCTTTCTCTTCTTGTCATACAATTCGTAGACACTTTTTCTCTTGCGACCCTCAGGTCATTAAAGTCTTAGCATAATACTGTAGATACAGATGTGCTGAGACAAGTTGGAGCTAAACTCCGCAGGACACCGGGCCTCCAGGTTTTGGCCCCCCTGATTTAGACCCTTTGCAACAACACTTGAAATTTTGCTCAAATGCCCATTGATCGTTGTTGATTTAGGATTTTTTTTATTCAAACTACACCGGTAATGATCAATACTGATTTTATTTTCATCTTGTCCCACAGATAAGCATTGCTGGAATGATGCGCCCTGCTCAACCGCAATGAACTACATTTGTGCCAAACCTATGAGATCATAAAAAAAATGTATCTGTTTTTTAAAAGTACTATGATTGTACTACATGCCTATATATTTTTTTTTCAGATCTTATCCGTAAAACTCAGTATCTTACTGTACCTTTCTGAAAACTTCTCCAATCAATAAAAGCATTTGCAAATTGTGTGCATTGTGGTAAAAAAAAATCATCATCAAAATAAATACAATATAAAAACAAAACAACAATTAAGACAAAAAGGGCTTTTACAATTGAAATAGTTAACCACAGGTTATTTTAAACCCCGGGTTAATGGAATCTGGGCAGCATTCATGACTGAGGTTCCATGTAAGAGATTCCTTCACAGAAGTTTAACTTTACATTAAAAGACAAAAACATAAACATGGTCAAATTATAATGCAACCGCAAAACAGAATTGTTGTCTTGTAGATTTCTTGTTTGCAATGGTATAATGATCATTTATAATCATTTCTCAGTCTCTTTATTAGAATGCATCCAGAAAATACACTCATTTTGTATGCACTGAATATAAAGTTTTGAGTAGGCTATTTAGTGTGAGCTCCCCTTGAGCAATAGCAGGAACCTGCAGGCTCTCATTACCTTAAATGAAATGAAACCCTTCAGTCTCCTCAAAGAAGATCAAGATGTGTTTAGTGCTAAAAGAGGTCACATTTAATACAGGCTTTTGTTTGAAGAAGACATATTTGAAGAATATATTTGTTTGAAATATTTCCTGTATTATCTGTTTGTATCTTAAAGAGATACATAATATAGATAATATAATATGGATGGCCATTTATAAAGCCACATGTAAATATATATATCACATGCATTTCCACTTCTGACCTGTTTTTGTACATATAGTCAATGAGATTTTGTAGATCATCTCTGTAATGCTTTATTGCACTTCGCCACGCGCCTGTAATGGACGAATCATTTCTGAATGTCTGAAAGCTCTTATATTTTATGTGACTAGTAGTCTTTTAAAGGGATAGTTCGGCCAAAAATGATATTAAACCCATGATTTACTCACCCCCAAGCTGTCCGAGTTGCATATGTCCATCGTTTTTCAGACAAACACATTTTCGGATATTTTAGAAAATGTTTTAGATCTTTCAGTTGATTAAATGTAATGTTACGGGGTCCACCCATAGTCCACGACCTTCAAGTCCAAAAAAAGTGCATCCATCCTTCACAAATTAAATCCAAACGGCTCCAGGATGATAAACAAAGGTCTTCTGAGGGTAATCCGCGCGGTGTTGTTGTAGAAATATCCATATTTAAAACTTTATAAACTTTTACCAAAATAAATACCTTCCGGTAGCGCTGCGTAAGCTCTCATCCTGAATGCGGACGACTAAGATGGCGGCGCTACCGGAAGATATTTATATGCTGACTGACCTGCACCAGGTTTGCATTTCCTACAGTGTCTATGAATGTGTCTTTGTAATGTGTTAAGGCCCAAGTTCACTAGTCTTTAATGCCCTTAACTCCAAGCTTTCAGGTTATCAATTTGTTTATTGCCAAGGAAAATTAAATGAGGGAATATTTATTTGTTTTCAGGGGCAAATTTAGGATTTTCATTTTAGGGGGGCTCAGCCCCCCAATGAGAGTATAATAAAAATAAAAAATAGTTTGAATATGGTGTAAGCTTAAGCCTATATACAAACAGTGGCAGAACCAGAATTAAATAGGGTGGCCAACTTTACAGGGTTCATAGTCCACTAAAGAAAACACTGTGCAACCTGTATCAAAAATTATGAATAAATCTCATGATTGCTGATATTACCCCAGATTAGATAAATTCCTATACTGCACTGGCTGTATGAATTACTGGCACCTATGTAAACATAATGTAATGCTGAATTTTAAACTTTATTTCTCACATCTGGTTCCATGATGCAACCTAAACTTAACACTTTTTGTAAAAAAAGTGATTTAGCATATTTATGATAAATATGAATTAATATTTGTTACAAAATTACAGTTAGTCAGTCATAGCAGTAAGTGATTTTATCTTCTTTTCTTAGTATAAGACCGAATGCAATAACATTTTTGCATTTGGTTTGATCAATTGTTTACTATGATACTCACTAAGACATTTAATTTGAGACATGTTTATGTGTCTGTAAACCAAATAGACATGAACATGAAAGAATTTAGCTCTGTGCATGCGCACTATTGTTGGGTGGGAAGCACCTTGGGTTTTCAAGTTCAAGGCAGCAGTCCAGTCCATCACAGTTAATCTCATCATCATACTGTACATACAATGTAAATATCACTTCATGAATAAAACATAGAATTGAGTTTTGTTGTAAAACAGTAAAAAGAGAAAAAGAAAGCCCAACCCAAAAGCATAGACTTCATTCCTTACACAGAAAGACAAATCCTTTTTGACCCCTCTTTCATCCTATGATGAAATCATTATGTAAAAATTGCGGATGTTAATACTTTCTTAATAAATTTTTTTTATAACAATGTACAGCTGCAGCACGTCAAAAGAAACCCATAAATTAGCGGGAAATAAATTATTGGAGGGAGTAAAATTAACGCTTTAAATTTGGACACCCCCTTCTCTGCCACTTTATTGGAGTATTCCACTATATTGCATAGATGTGCTGAACACGCTGAAAGTCAAGCCGAAGTCTGCCCTGCTGCACTTTTCATATGAAATTTAAAGGGGACTGAAGCAATTACAAATCCATGTTCAGTTTATGGAGCTAACATGGCAAACATCTTAAAAATGGCCTACCGACGCCCCTGTTTGTTCTGTATAATTCACAATGTCATTAACTAATATGATACAACTAACAAGAATACAAGACAATGATAAATGATGATCTTTTCCAAATGTGTAGCAGTTATAACCATCAGAGCAGGAATGTAAGCAATGATGCTCTGACCAACACAAGCATGCTGTGTTTGTGTTATAACCAGATTTTGTTGATAAGCAACAACTTGAAAATGTGTTGACGATCATAGCCAAAAGCCATAAAAGTCCGACATGTGAGTACTGATGGGAACTTTTATCCAAAGCAACTCGACAAAGCAAAGTTTTCATAAACGCATACTGGAAAAAATAAATATAGTACAAGAGTAATTTAGGTTATATTCTTAATTCTCAAACAACAAAATTTGTTGCACACAAAATACCCCAAATAGTTTTATTGACCTGTTGATTCTAACTGTATCTTATATTATTTATACATATATTCATATTCATTAAAGATAATACAAATTGCCCATATGAAAACACATATACAGTCAGTTCAGCTTCATGGATCTGAGCGATGTTGAAGGCTGTAGTTCTGTAATTTAATCTTATCATGGATATGACTAATAAGGACCTGGGAGAGCAATAGGAAAACAGACGATCATCATGATATTTTATTGATCCTGTCAGATTATAAACATGAGAAGGTTTGACAGAAGTTACCTGTGCGATGTGTTTCATCATAACCTCCCATGTATGTGTGTTTTAAACCTCGGATGATGGTGTGGAGACTTCCGGTTTGTGACGTCACACTGAACAGATCCTGCATTGTAGCTCCGTCGAGTTCATCATCTAAAAGCTTTATTTTTACCATCTTATTCCTATTTATATAATATAACTTATTAGTTTTACATAGGAATACTTTACCGTGACGATTATTGAGCAGTACTACCACGTGAAACTATTTATCACTAATAAACACCCAGTTGTTAGCATATAGCCCGCTAGCATCCACACGGTGGAGGCTGAAGCTAGCATTTTCCGATCTAATGGCGGATTCATCTGATATATGCTTTTCTGACCTATCCTCACCTGAGCGGGAAGCTGTGGAGGAGTTGTTTCCCGGTTTTAGCAGATCCAAGGCGAGGTACAGCGCCCACTTCACCCTGCCTTCCGACGTCCACAAGCGATCGAGGCGCGCAACAAACGAGCATTCCACGCAATGCAGCTTCACGGACCGTGAACGACATGAAAGCGATCGGGAAGCTGTGGAGGAACCGCTGCCCGGCCTTCGCAGATTCAACAAGCCAAACATCACCCTGGCCCCAGACGTTCGCAGGCAACCGAGGCGTGTCACAACCGAACACCCCACGCGATGCAGCTCCGGGGACCGCGTTCGGGTAAACGAAGACGCCATCGCCCAGCATGAAAGCGGTAAGACTCCGCTTGTTATTGTAACATGTACTACTTGCCACATGTATAGTTTAGCTTCTGCTGTTAGCATAGAGGGGTTTACATGCACTAAGTGTATTGAAGTATTAAGGTTAACTGAGAAGGTTGCTGAACTAGAATCGCGCATCCGAACGCTAGTTGAGGATAGCAAAACCGCTAATGTTACTGTCGCAAATAATCTATCGAGCGAAAAGACTAATGGCTCGGTTCCGACATCAGATGCTAATATAAATATTACAAATACTGTATCGAGCGCGCATAGTGTTTATCAAAATACACATGGCTCGGTTCCGTCATCAGAGTCAAGTCGGCGTTCAAACTGGGTGACTGTTAGGCGGCATAGTCATATAAGGCGTCCTTCTAAGACCCATAACGTAACGACAATTTCTAACAGATTCGATCCCCTAAGGAGTACACCAGCTGAAACACCTTTTAAAAGTGCCCTGGTCATTGGAGATTCTATACTCAGGAACACTAACATTGAGGCACCAAACACCATAGTCGACTGTATTCCGGGAGCCAGAACGTCTGACATTAGATCCAAACTTAAAGTGCTGGCTAATGCTAAGCGGAAGTTTTCTAAGATTGTTATTCACGCCGGCACGAATGACACTAGGCTCCGCCAGTCGGAAATCACCAAAGATAATATTAAGGAGATGTGTGAAATTGCAAAAACAATGTCAGACAATGTAATATGCTCTGGTCCCCTCCCCACCTACCGGGGAGATGAAACACATAGTAGATTAGTATCTCTCAATGGATGGATGTCAAAGTGGTGCCCTCAGCATAACGTAGGGTTTATAGACAATTGGAAGCATTTCTAGGGAAGACCATTTCTCCTAACCCGAGATGGCCTTCATCCGTCATCGGAAGGAAGTGCTATACTCACTAAAAATCTGATCAATAGTCTTAATTCTGATATAGTCTGACTATCCAGGGTCCAGGTCAGGAAACAGACGGATCGGCTTAACCGTCCATCTGTTAGCTGCCGTGATATGTCAAGACCACTTATATCCCAGCACTTCGAGTCAATCTTACCGAAATATCAGCACATTTCAACTGTATCTGTTCCCCGAACAAATAAATACAGGGCACCGCTTGTTACATCTGGTACAAATCTGATTCAAATAAAATTAGAAAACAATACATTAACAGATGAATCTCGAATGTTAAAATTCGGCCTTCTTAACATTAGATCGCTTACCAATAAAGAACCTATTGTCAATGAAATAATTACAGACCAAAACTTAGATGTACTCTGTTTAACAGAAACCTGGCTTAAAGCAGACGACTACATTAGTTTAAATGAATCCACCCCACAAGACTATTATTATAAACACGAACCTCGATTAAAGGGGAGAGGGGGTGGTGTAGCTACAATATACAACACAATTTTTAAAGTAAACCAAAAATCTGAGCTAAAATTTAAATCATTTGAAGTAATGTTGTTAAATATGGAAATAACTGATCGTAACCACAAACAGCTTTCTTTTGCTTTAGCGACAATCTATAGACCACCGGGCCACCATGCAGATTTCCTTAATGAAATAGCAGATTTCCTATCTGAGCTTGTAGTCACTGTAGATAAAGCTCTTATTGTTGGTGATTTTAATGTCCATGTGGACAACCCAAAAGACGCGTTAGGACGTGCGTTTATAGATGTTCTAAATTCTCTCAATATTAGACAAAACGTGACAGGACCAACGCATACTCGTAATCACACATTAGACTTAATTCTGTCACTCGGACTCAATATTAATGACGTCGAAATATCACCTCAGAGTGATGCAGTTTCTGACCATTACCTTGTGTCATACACTGTACTTCTAGATAGGATCACTCAATCCACAACATGCTACCGACTAGCCAGAACAATTATTTCCACCACTAAAGATAGCTTTATTAGCACTCTTCCAGACCTGTCCCAAATGAAACATGTAGCAGATAACTGTGACGATCTAGATATTGAAATAGAAAACCTAAACAATGTCTGTTCTAACACATTGGATGCCGTTGCTCCCATTCGAAAAAAGAGATTCAAAGAAAAACCGCCAGCTCCATGGTATGACCATCACACAGCAGCCCTTAAAAAGGCAGCTAGAAAAATGGAAAGAAATTATAGAAGCACAAAGTTAGAAGTATGGCGCGCAGCATGGAAACAGAGTGTTAAACACTACAGACAGGCTATTAAAACTGCCAGATCTACATATCTTAGCAAGCTTATAAATGAGAATCATAATAACCCTCGTTTCCTCTTTAGCACAGTTGCGAAACTGACTAGAAACAAAGAACAAACAGAAACCAATAGTAAACTTCAACACAATAGTAACGACTTCATGAACTTCTTTTCTAACAAAATTTCGGCTATTAGGGAAAACATCGTAGCTACCCAGGCAGCCACCACTCTACCCATTAGTTCACTTAACACTAGACTACCATACGAACATCTTGATTCATTTAAACCTACTACAATAGATGAGCTCTCTAAACTAGTCACATCATCCAAATCATCGTCCTGTATATTAGACCCCGTTCCCACAAAACTACTTAAAGAAGTATTCCCTGTAGTGTCAACCCCGGTTCTAAACATCTTTAACTCATTGCTAGAAATAGGATACGTTCCAACAGCTTTCAAACTAGCAGTTATTAAACCGCTGATTAAAAAACCACAGCTTGACCAAGGAGAACTTAATAACTTTAGACCAATCTCAAATCTCCCTTTTCTTTCGAAAATATTAGAAAAGGTAGTGGCAAGCCAGTTACGCACATTCTTGACAAATAATAGTACATATGAAAAGTTCCAATCAGGATTCAGGCCCCACCATAGCACAGAGACAGCGTTGCTTAGAGTTACAAATGACCTCCTATTAACATCCGATCGTGGTGAAATCTCAATTCTTATATTACTAGACCTTAGTGCAGCATTTGACACAATAGACCACAGAATCCTACTCAATAGACTAGAAAACTATGTTGGTATCAGTGGTCAGGCGCTAGCCTGGTTTAGGTCATATCTAACCAATCGCTATCACTTTGTTTATGTAAATGAGGAAGAGTCATATCACTCCCTGGTTAAATACGGTGTACCGCAGGGATCAGTTTTAGGTCCTATCCTGTTCTCGTTATACATGTTACCCCTAGGAGACATTATCAGGAAACATAACATAAGTTTTCACTGCTATGCGGATGATACCCAGCTTTACATCTCCTCGCATCCCAGCGAAACACACACGTTTTCTAAGCTAAAAGACTGCATTAGCGATGTTAGTGACTGGATGGCACATAACTTTCTTAAGCTCAACTCCAATAAGACAGAGGTACTTATTATTGAACCAAATCGCTACAAACATAATATGTCAGATTACAAATTGCACATAGATGGCTGTACTGTGGTGCCATCTTCCACGGTTAGGAACTTAGGTGTGATGTTCGACAGCAACTTATCCTTTGATAGTCATATCGCCAACGTCTGCCGCACAGCATTCTTCCATCTTAGAAATATCTCAAAAATACGCCATATACTGTCTACATCTGACGCAGAGAAGCTTATTCATGCTTTTATGACCTCTAGAATAGACTATTGTAACTCGCTACTCGGGGGATGCCATTCAAATCAGATCAACAAGCTTCAGCTAGTTCAAAACGCTTCTGCAAGGGTACTTACTCGATCTAAGAAGTATGACCACATAAGCCCAATTCTGGCATCTTTACACTGGCTACCAGTTAAATATCGCATCCAATTTAAAATATCACTAATCACCTACAAAGCTTTAAATGGCTTAGCACCCTCATATCTTAGAGAATTACTATCAGAATACAATCCATCACGCACACTACGGTCGCAAAATTCTGGCCTATTGATTATCCCTAGACTATCAAAAGTGTCTAAAAGTGGAAGATCCTTTTCCTACTTAGCCCCTAAGCTCTGGAATGATTTACCAACCGATGTCCGAGAATCAGACACAGTCGATCATTTTAAATCTAGACTTAAAACTTTTCTCTTCAACAAAGCATTCGCATAATTTGTCTAGTAAAGGTTCTTAACTCGCAATAGTTTTTTTTCACGGAACAAAGCACTCACGGTCATAACACAGACCAACCAAATAAATAAATAAAAACCTTTTCTGCATGAACACTTAAAATGAATTGCATTAAATAGTTTGCCACCGTTTGCCACTGAACCTGCATTAACGACGACAGTGGGGCTTCCGGCCTTAGTCAAACGGTTTGGCACGTATGGTCGGGTTGCGATTTTGGTGCTTTCGTGTGTCTTGTGAATAGTATGCCATACAGACCCGTTTGCCACTGAACCTGCATTAACGACGACAGTGGGGCCTCCAGCCTTAGTCAAACGGGTTGGTATGTATGGTCGGGTTGCGTTTTTCGCGCTTTCGTGTGTCTTGTGAATAGTATGCCATACATACCCGTTTGCCACTGAACCTGCATTAACGACGACAGTGGGGCCTCCAGCCTTAGTCAAACGACCTGAGGACGAGACAAACAGACCCAGTCCCGGTAGATGTGAAAGTCGGCACACCTCTGATCTACTGGCTGTCCTTCAACGTTATGCCCAGCTGATACCTGACAAACGATCACCGGCAGAACCGCTTAATCTCCGCTAAATCTCCATTTCCGTTCTCCCAAGGGTTTTTCCCTCCCAGGACTTATTTTTCCTCGGATAAAAGCCCGGGGTTTTTTTTTCTCCTAGGGGGTTTTTCACCCCGGGGAGGCAGCCTTTTTGGGCTTTACCTAGCTTCCTCTTCTATACGTTGCTTTAGTAATACGTGCAATTATAATATTGAGTCATAGCCGCAGCAAATTTAACTGCTCATGCTATCATGTATTTTGTTGTGCTATCTGTCGTTTTCTGTGCTTTTCACTGCTTCTATTTATGTAAAGCTGCTTTGAAACAATTGACTTTTGTGAAAAGCGCTATATAAATAAAATTGAATTGAATTGAATTGATGACCAGGCCCAATGCAAAGTCTCCGGACAGAAATAGTCAGTGAGATTTTGTAGATTATCTCTGTAATGCTTCATTGTGCTGTTGAGCAATTTGGGGGGGCTAAAGCCCCCTTAAAAATGGCCTAAAGACGCCCCTGTTTGTTCTGTATAATTCACAATGTCATTAACTAATATGATACAACTACTAATAACAAGAATACAAGACAATGATAAATGATGATCTTTTCCAAATGTGTAGCAGTTATAACCATCAGAATATCAGCAGGAACGTAAGCAATGATGCTCTGACCAACACAAGCATGCTGTGTTTGTGTTATAACCAGATGTTGTTGATAAGCAACAACTTGAAAATGTATTGACGATCATAGCCAAAAGCCATAAAAGTTCGACATGTGAGTGATGGGAACTTTTATCCAAAGCAACTCGACAAAGCAAAGTTTTCATAAACGCCATACTGGAAACAATAAATATAGTACAAGAGTAATTTAGGTTATATTCTTAATTCTCAAACAACAAAATTTGTTGCACACAAAATACCCCAAATAGTTTTATTGACCTGTTGATTCTAACTGTATCTTATATTATTTATACATATATTCAAATTCATTAAAGATAATACAAATTGCCCATATGAAAACACATATACAGTCAGTTCAGCTTCATGGATCTGAGCGATGTTGAAGACTGTAGTTCTGTAATTTAATCTTATCATGGATTTGACTAATAAGGACCTTTGAGAGCAATAGGAAAACAGACGATCATCATGATATTTTATTGATCCTGTCAGATTATAAACATGAGAAGGTTTGACAGAAGTTACCTGTGCGATGGCCAGGCCCAATGCAAAGTCTCTGGACAGAAATAGTCAGTGAGATTTTGTAGATTATCTCTGTAATGCTTCATTGTGCTGTTGAGCAATTAAAAATGGCCTAACGACGCCCCTGTTTGTTCTGTATAATTCACAATGTCATTAACTAATATGATACAACTACTAATAACAAGAATACAAGACAATGATAAATGATGATCTTTTCCAAATGTGTAGCAGTTATAACCATCAGAATATCAGCAGGAACGTAAGCAATGATGCTCTGAACAACACAAGCATGCTGTGTTTGTGTTATAACCAGATGTTGTTGATAAGCAACAACTTGAAAATGTATTGACGATCATAGCCAAAAGCCATAAAAGTTCGACATGTGAGTGATGGGAACTTTTATCCAAAGCAACTCGACAAAGCAAAGTTTTCATAAACGCCATACTGGAAACAATAAATATAGTACAAGAGTAATTTAGGTTATATTCTTAATTCTCAAACAACAAAATTTGTTGCACACAAAATACCCCAAATAGTTTTATTGACCTGTTGATTCTAACTGTATCTTATATTATTTATACATATATTCAAATTCATTAAAGATAATACAAATTGCCCATATGAAAACACATATACAGTCAGTTCAGCTTCATGGATCTGAGCGATGTTGAAGGCTGTAGTTCTGTAATTTAATCTTATCATGGATTTGACTAATAAGGACCTTTGAGAGCAATAGGAAAACAGACGATCATCATGATATTTTATTGATCCTTTGTCAGATTATAAACATGAGAAGGTTTGACAGAAGTTACCTGTGCGATGGCCAGACCCAATGCAAAGTCTCCGGACAGAAATAGTCATTGAGATTTATTTCACGCATATGGAAATTAAGTAAATATTAGCCAATTTAAGACTGCACAGTTTCTTATATTTTTCAGACATGAATTGAAACACATAATCAGCAATAATCCCTTCAATGAGCTTTACACTGTATATTTTTAAAAACAATGATTTTGAGTTTGCAGCTGCTTCTGTGTGACCTGCAGCACGCATGCTCTTTCACTCTACTGTACTCCACTGGCATTAATTAAAAAGTTTATAAATTCAGTAATCTTTTTCTTTGAAATGCCATACATTTTGCCTTATTTTAATTATTATTTTCTAAATAAAACTTTTGAAAAAATATATTTGATAATTTGATTGACATAAAAATTTTAGGGTTGCTATGATGACAGTCAGGGTGGCTGAAGCCCCCCTGAAAAGGGTCTAGAACCGCCCCGTTCTGAAGTAAAGTATAAAAGATAGGACTCCTCATTGACCATCACACAATCTACACTGAAGTTCTGAAAGTGAAGATTTGACATAAAGGTGAGTTTTTATAACATTAACTTCAGCAGTGTACATATGAGTGCAGATGTGTCACTTTTCCTCTTAATTCATTTTCAGATTCATCATGGCAGTCATGAGAGCTCTTGTGCTTCTTTTCTTGGTCTTTTCTGTTGAGAATGCAGCAGGTAACAAAGACGTTTACAAGATTTACCACACCCTACAACCAATATTTCAGATTAAAGTCCCATAAAGTTGTTTCAATAAACCTAAAAGCGTTTATACATAGAAGCATAAAACTGATAATGTGACTTAATATTATATTATTAATATTTGAATCACTGCATAGCTCAAAATAAATGCCCACATGGATGGACACCTTTTGGTCTGCAATGCTACAAATTCTTCCCTCAGTTAGTTAACTGGACCACATCTGAGGTACTGTTATTTAGAAATTCAGAAATGTCTTGACATGATCCAAGCTAAAACAGATTTTATTTTATATTTGCAATAAAAAAAATCTCTCTCTCTCTCTCTTTAGAAAAACTGTCAATCTATTGATTCAAATCTTGCATCTGTGCGCAATACAGTGGACAACAACTTTCTCCTGAGTCTTGTGTCTGCTGACACACAAGCTTGGATTGGTGGCCATGATGGTGAAATTGTAAGTCTTTTTGCTCGGAAATGCTGAAATTGTCTGGCTAGTTTGAAATCAATGGTTTTAATAAAAACTGATTTTTTACAATAGCTCATGTTTTATTGTTACAATATAAATTATTGAAATATATCATTAATTAGTGTGAATTTATTATAAGTAATCTCTTTCTACTGACTCTCCTCATTCATTAGGAAGGACAATGGCTGTGGTCTGATGGATCTCAATTTGACTTTAGCAACTGGTGCCCTAAAGAACCTAACAATAAAGGTGGTACAGAGCACTGCCTGGAAATAAACCATACCAGTAAGAATGTCTCATATCATTATTGTTTTAGTTACAATCGTAATATTTTATACAGTAGCATTTAAAATAGGCTAGTTTAGTTGTCAGAATGTTACATGCAGAGCATTCACTATTGTCAGATCATTTTATTTTTTATATTTTATTTTTATATTATTTTATTATATATATATTCAGTACCCCATAATAAAAAAGCAAAACTGAATTTTAAAAAATGTCTTTGAATTTATTAAAAAGAAAAATCTGAAATATCATAAGTATTTAGAATCTTTGCAACAACAACACTTGAAATTTAGCTCAGATGTCTTCAATTTTTTGTCATTGCTGAAATGTTTCTACACCTGTGGTAATTTTTACTGATTTGACATGATTTGTGAACACATCTCTTTATAAAAGTCCTCACAGCTGACAATGCATATCAGAGCAAATACTGAATTCATCAATATTTCATATTTTGTTACAGTTTTATGATTTTTATTCTAAACTTCAACAGTAATGTTCACTATTGATTTTATTTTCATCTTATCCCACAGCTAATCGTTGCTGGAATGACGAATCCTGTTTAACCACAATGGGTTACATTTGTGCCAAACCTCTGAGATCATGAAAAATCAATCTGTATCAAAAGTACTATGATTGTACATGCCTATACATTTTTATGATCTTATCTTGAAAAATCTCTGAAATTATCTTTTTAAATTACTGAACCTTTCTGAAAACTTCTCAAACCAATAAAAGCATTTATAAAGCATATGTTGTGCATTGTAAAGTCACAACTGCATCATGTTCAAAGTACAGGTTGTTTTTACATTAAAACTATATCAGAAAACAATTGGATTGAAATGGATTTAAATGCTAATGGCACCAATATCTGATCATACTTGTTAGACAACTACTCTTACAGTTTAAACTTGCTGTCATGCTCTCAGGTTTTTTCCACATCAAATAATTCATCATCAAATTAAAATACAGTATAACAATACAGAACAATAAAATAAAACAACAATACCGAAACATTGAGAAACATGCTTGAAAACTTTACATAACTTTACATGAACAGTAAAACAAAAATGATGATGGATTAAATGCCTCTCATGTTATGAGAGGTCACAAGATGCAGGTTTGAGATCATGAGTCAAGTCATTCTGCCAAATTACACTAATTGTAAAAGGTAAGAGTTTGGTTCCAAAACGAGATAACTTTTTAATTTTTCAGAAATCTTATTTTTTTGGTTGTGCATTCCACTTAATACTGCAGTTGATTTGTTTTGATTTAACCCTTCATAACTTAGAAAATACAGCTAAGTAGCACATTAAAACACAGTAATAACATAATAATAAACATGTTTTGACAAAAAATTTAAAAACAGAGTTTTCATTTTGGAACCAAACTCTTATATATATATATACAGTATATATATATATACAGTATATATATATATATACAGGATATATATATATATATATATATATATATATATATATATATATACAGTATATATATATACAGTATATATATATATATATATATATATATATATATATATATATATATATATATATATATATATAAAATATATATATATACTGTATATACTGTATATACTCTATATATATATTTTAATTTAAATTTATATTAATTTAAATTTATATATACATTTTAAGGATGTTTCTTCACCTCGTTTTTAGCGAGGAGACAGCAGAAGTAGGGAACTGAGCAGCGTTCACGACTGGGGTTCTCTTCAGAACAATTAAAGTAGATGTTTTGAGACCAATCCATGTAAGAGATTCCTCCACAGCAGTTAAACTTTACATCAAAAGACAAAAACATAATCATGAGCAAATAATAATGAAATAGCAAAACAGATTTGGTAAGGATGGCCATATGACCTGTTTATCCATAGTTAATGAGATTTTGTAGATCTGGATCATCCCTGTAATGCTTCAGTGCGCTGTTGAGCATTTCTAAAACTTTGCCATGTGCCTGTAATGGACGAATCATTTTTGAATGTCTGAAAACTCTGAATGTCTATTAGTAATGAATATAAACGGCTTTGTGGGAAAAATACCCTTTAACCTAATTATCATGAGTCAGGTATTCATTGTGAAATACACTAAAAAGTGACAGTAGAGGGTGCAATTTAACTAAAAACAGCCAGGAACAAATCCAACTCTTGTCATGTCAGGTTCAGTATCTTTAAATAATATAATTACGTCTGTCTCTATAAACCCTTTACAAAAACACATTCATTTAATAGTACGGTAAAATATTATGTCCTACCTAAGACTAGTAATAGCCTACAGGTCAAATTTAGATCATGCAAATATGAAGTTCGTGAAGAAGTGACTTACATTGCATTACTAAGTATACATTTGGACACTTATAAACTGAAGAAATTTCTTAACTTCAATTTAAACTATTAAATTACTAATATTTAGTTGCATAAGCCTTGTTGTGGATAACTGCTGCAAATCTGTGCATGCACCTTCTGGCACCTAGAATAAGATGTTTCAGTTCAGGATCCACAGTCCCTGTCAATTTTTAGGTTTGGCTTCAAAAAATGCATTTATAATGTCACCTCACAGGTTTTCAGTGGGGTAGAGATCAGAGGATTGAGCTGGCTGTACAACCTCAATTCTTTTTGTCTGGAACCATATTGCTTGTGTGTTTGGGGTTTTGTCTTGTTGAAACACAAATTTCCCTTACTGAGGTTCAGTCGATTAACACTAGACCCAAAAATTTTAGTCTCATCAGGACACAAAAAATTACACAATTTTTCTTTGGGCCAGTTGATGTGTTGATGTTCTGCACATGCCTTTTTTTTTAACAATGCTGCTTTACGGGGGCTTCTTGCTCAGCTTCAATCAGACGTCTTCTGACTGTCACTGTACTAACAAATCATCTTAGATCACTTTTGATCTTTCTATGGGTGATGAAAGGCTGACTTTTGCCATCTTGACTATTCATAGATCTGTTTTAACAGTACACTCAAAAAAATTATTCATTGGATTAACTCAATAATATTGTGGGCATGATTTCCATCCAATATGAATGTGTACCCCTAACTCATAAAAAATTGCTTTACACAATAAAAATATATTGGGCTCTATCTTACACCCGGCGCAATGCAGCGCAATGCGCGACGCAAGTGTCATTTGCTAGTTTCCACCCTGCGCAATTTAAATTTTCACGTTTAGCGCCGCGTTGTTTAAATAGCAAATGCATTTGCGCCCCCTTTTGCGCCCATGGGCGTTCTGGTCTGAAAACGAGGTGTGTTCAGGCGCATTGTTGGCGCGTTGCTATTTTGAGGCAACTAAAATAGACTACGCCATTGACCAACAAAAACCTGGTCTAAAGTCTAAAGTCAATAGGTCAATGGCGCAATATGTTTTTTTGTTATTTAAAGCGTAACTAAACCCCTGGTCAGAGCCTGACTCCGCCCACTGGCAATATTTGAAAAATGCAAGAAAAGTGGGCAGATCCCAACGGAGATAGAGGGGACGAACTAAGCTCGTACCAAGTGTGTGGTGAGATCGTAACAAGGGCGTGGTGAGCTTGAACCTGCTTACGTCACGAGTCATTTTTTGGACCCAACATCCAATGGGAAAATTCAACTGCAGTAGCCACCGTTCAACCTGAAGAGGGCAGCACTCAGACGTTTTTACACCATATATTGCAGTATTGAAACACTTTATATCCAAATGTCAAAAAAATTACTAAAATTAATGAACAGCACTAATAAAGCATCGTTCTTACAGATCATTAACTAAAAAAAGTTGGTATAGGGTTTAGTTACTCTTTAAAGAGCGCATTAGGAATATGCGCCTAAATGGGACGACAACGCGGGTTTGCTTAACACATAGGCTACATGAATGCGCAGCAGCACAAAAACGCTTTTAAATATGAAAAATTAAAGGATTGAATGTAAAAGATTATTATTGAGTCTCTTGGACATAAATGAGGACCAATTATGAGACGTTAGAAAGCACAAAGAGCTGCTTCACCTGTAGCCTGGTAAGTAAATAAATGCTTTGCTTTAAAAACATGAATCTGTTTTTAAATGTTTTTTTTAAATGCTACCTCACGGATTTATGGATGACTCTGTACCTGTGGATATGGTTAGATGAGAAACATTTTTAAGTAATGATAAAAAAAACTGACGCTGTCCAAGTGCTGAACCTTGTGGATGTCAGGACTCTGCCTTGAAGTCTTGTTATATTTGTATTTTGTCATGGTGGCAGAGTTCTGGCAGTCCCTGGCCTTGTGTGGAGGTTCATGCCTTGTTTTTGTGTTTGGCATGTGCCTCCGGTGTCTTGTCCTGTGACCCTGCCCCCTCGTTCTCCTGCTTATTAGTAATCATTGGTTTTCTCCCATCACCTGTTCCCTCTCGTTATCTTGTTTGCTTTCTTCTATTTAATGTCAGTGTATCTTTAGTTCTGTGCAGGATCATTGTGTTGTGTCGTGTTCTCGTGTTTCACGTCATTCAGAGTCTAGTTACCCAGTCAAGTTGTAGAGTTATCTGTCAGTTTTATGTCTTCATGTTGTGTACCCCCTCGTGGGTTTTTGTTTTTGTAAAAATAAAAGTGTTTTCTGTTTTTTCCCCGACACCATCTGCTCTTGGGTTCATTTGTCCTCCAAACCCCCACAGTGGAGGGCCGTTTGTAAATTATTTATCTCCTGTTTGTTACAAATAAAGTATTTTTACTGTACAAACCTTTTCTTACATACTTGTAAATTATTTTTTGATGATATTGGATAGCCATACATTTAAAGCAATTAAAAGCCTGCTTTTTTACTTCCATGACTAAAAGAAAACGGGTTTTAAAGGTTTTAATAAAAAAATAATTTCAATACAAGTGAAAAACAACACAATTTTTTAACATTAATCTTAAACTGGGGATCTTCTTCCTCCGCTTAGTTTTTCAGTTTACAAAGTCCGTCATCTAAATTGGGATTAGACATAGCGCCAGCGCAACAGGCTTTTAAAGGGGATGAGAGCTCAGACTCTCATTGGTTTATTGCACGTTACGCCCAAAATACTCCCATTACAATAGGACCTACCCTTTTCGACCATGCGCTCAGCGCACAAACCATTTTTCCCGTCGTTAAATTAGCAAAAGTGCATTCGGACACGCCCATTTAGACGTTGCGCTGTGCGCTTTAGACAATGCGCTAAGATCGTTAAAATAGGGCCCATTGAGTAAGTCCAACTCAATTTAAAGTAAATGGCAAAACTCAATTAGTTGCCTCAACTCAATTTAGTGTAGTCTGAATAACTCGATTTAGCATAGTTTGAATAACTCAATGTAGTGTGGTCTGATTAACTCAATTCTGTTATTTTATATAAAACATTTTTATATCATACTAATTAGCATAAGCGCATGTAAGCATGCTAATAATAATAACATATGATATTTTGGATGAACATGGGAGAAGAGACTGATCTCCAAACAGGCAGTAACACAGAAATTATTTTTCCAGAAGCCAAACTCAAACTAATTGTGTTAACGCAATTAAAAAGAAATCAATAAATCATAGTACATATTCATATATAATATATAGGGCCCTATTTTAACGATCTGAAACGCAAGTGCGAAGCGCAACACGCAAGTGAGTTTGTGGGCGGATCTTGGGCGCTGTTGCTATTTTCCCGGCGTGAGAAATAACTCTTGCGCCGGGCGCAAATCAATAAGGGGTTGGTCTGAAGTAGGTTCATTATTCATAGGTGTGGTTTGTGCGTAACGTCAAATAAACCAATCAGAACGCTATCCAACATTCCCTTTAAACGCAAGGGCGCAAGTTCCATGGCGGGTTGCTATTATTATGACGGATTTACCAGGCGCACGCCAGGAGCGGTTTACAGCCGAGGAGACCCACGTTCTTGTACGGGGGAATCCCAAGCTTGCCAGCATTAATCGGGCACGCCGTGTTACGGGAGGTGGATCTGCCTACACATGACCTGACGCCAGCAGAGGACATCGCTGCGTCCACCCTCACCGCTGAAAGGGTTTGGGGGCTTTGAAATCGGACCCAAGAAACGCAAGCAAGCAAGCAACCCCAAAGTACACTTACAAATCAAGTTCATATAAATTAAGGTTTCTTATGAAAACATTTTAATTATTATTTACATAAAATAAACGTAATACAGCCACACAACAAACTTATGAAAATATTTTAATCGTTATTTGCCTGAGAATTTTTTAACGCAGCCACACAATAAATAAAAACTATCACCACAATGCTCACCACTATGATTCCCCTTATCTCATGTGTTAATATTTTTAAGTGTAACAATAGATGATTTGCAAAAATAACTGTTGCATCTGTGTAGATTAGATGCAAAGTGTATGCGCATTGTGCACGCTATACATTATGGTCAAGCATGCGCCCTTAAAATAGCATAATTTTAAACTTTTTTTTCTGGTCAGTGGCGCAATTGTTTTTTGAAACTGCTAAATAGCATCAGGGATGGTTTGCGCCGGAACACGGCTCTTTTTTTTGCGCTGAACCGCCCAGGGAGTGCAAGTTCATTCCCTAGTTTGCCGACGTGCGTCTGTGGAGGGAAAAACCCGCTGTGCACCGGTGCAAAATACGAATGATACATGCGTCACTGACAAAGTCAATTGCGCTGGGTGCAAGATAGGGCCCATATACTTATTGCTCTTAATAAGGTATTTTAAATTAATTGAACACAGTTTTATTGTGTCATTTCTAAGAAGGGCTTGAATCATTTTGTTTAATTCCATGTGCTTTGGGTTTCTGTTTAAATTTTTAAACATTTGAGATAATTGTTTCATCCTAAACATTGCTGCATTGTGCATTTCGTTATATTTTCCCCCTTCTTAAATCAACCTTTTAATCAAATTGCGTCGTTTGTCTAAACAATGATGAAATTGTCCATTTTACTTAGAGATTCAGCAGCAGATATATTTCATAACAATGAGTGAAACATTTGCTTCCCCTTCTTCTTAATAAAGGACAAAATTGAGCAAGTTTTTTTTTACAGAATTAACTGATTTTCTAAATAAACTTAACAATGCTATTATTTTGATCACGCCACTTTCAATAAATTAGTCTATAACTCAGAAAGGTAATATGGATATCATTACAAATGGGTCTATTGTTTTTCTATTACATTACTACATCTGTAAGTTAATCATTTCCAATAACAGTATTACTGGCAGCTGTAGATTTTAATGTATGTGATTTACTGGCAACAGTTTGTTCAAAGATAAATTAACATTAAACATTGTTCAAGACTTTATACAGTATTTACAGTACAGAATTAAACTAAAATATCAGCCTCATCCAAAGCATTTGGCCATTACTGTCTCTGCAGAGAACCAAAAACACCCTCATATCAAACACACAGAGTCTATATTATTTATATACAGTATTATATTGCCAAATGTTTTGGGACACCCCTCCAAATCATTGAATTCAGGTGTTCCAATCACTTCCATGGAAATGAACTCTTAATGCTTCATCATACCAAGATATTTTAGACAATTTAACTTTGTGGGAACAGTTTGGGGTTTGGGTTCCAACCTGACTGTGCGTCAGTGCACAAAGCAAGGTCCAGACACACTCCTAAACCTTGTAGAAAGTCTTCAAAGAAGAGTTGAAGCTGTTAAAGCTGCAAAGAGTGGGCCAACTCCATATCAAACTCTATGGATTAAGAATGAGATGTCATTCAGGTTCATGTGAATATAAAGGCAGGTATCCCAAAACATTTGGCAATATTGTGTATCTGAGAATGGAAATATATTAATTGACAGTTAAGAACTGAAACTAAAAGTTGTTTTTCTGGTCTTTTTTATTAACATTAGCCTATGCTGTTTTAGCATTGCATCACTGTGTAAAGCAGCTTGTGCAAAAATCACAGTCTTCAACCTTTTTCAGGCCAAGGACCCTTTAATATAGAGAGGAGAAGCAGGGACCCCAGGACATGTATCAAATTTAGACTAGATGCTTTGTTATGATGGTTATGTTAATAAGATATTAAAATAATCAGCGCATGGAGAATGAGATTGGTCGAGCCTGGTCGAGTTCGATAAAATAAAATGGTGGCCAAGAAAGTGGCTGCAGCACAAATTTAGTGTAAATAAATACATATTTTCACTTTTTACAGAAATTAGTATTGCAGTTTTCAAATATGTGATTAGTTATCAAAAAGGCGCTCTCTGTTTATAATTCAAACATGCTGCCTATGAAGTGTGTCTGAAAACGTTTCACTGAGCTGCCTTCATGCCTCCGAAGTCATTTCCTCATGAGGCAGCAAGGCAACAAGTCAGCTCCCTAAGTTTTCAGACTCAGCCCGTCACTGTTCGGTCTCGTCTCTTTGAATGCACTGTCCCAGACTCTCCCCTATACTCTTTTGGACTGTTCTCTTCATTCGTTGTTGATCTTTGTGGAAGTTAAGTAAAGTCTGTTGTTGTTATTTGTGACTGTCAAGAGTGTTTGTGTTGGAGTTGCTATCTGTGATCATCATTATTTTCATCACCATACCATCTGCTTACCAACCATATCCTTCCTGTCTGGTGGTTTTATGTTACATGTTTTAATAAACATCCATTTGGTCTTACGTTGTTGTTCTAGTCTTCTGTGTACCATAACAGTTATACACAGTCACTGTTAACAACATATTTAACATTTACTAAATACATTGTAATATGAACCTTTGTTTTAATCAAATTTTTATTATTAGCCTATTAATGCATTTTTCCAAAAATATTATTTTGAATTAAAATATTTTGAGGACCCTTGGTAATACCACCTCAGACCTCCACAGGGCCCATGACACCTGTTGAAGACCCATGCTATACTCCAGCTCTATATAACTAAATTATATTTACTCGTACTATATAAATACACTTACCATGTTTTATTATTCTTGAATAAATACCAACAGATGGATCAGTGCAATTATTAATAACAGACATATAAGGTAAAGGTAGACGTCAATACAGCATCTGTACAAAAAAGACTGTTATTGACGTTCTGTTCACAGTGTCAGCATGTGAAGTCAATTTTAATTAAAGCTATATTTCTAATTATTTCTCTTAAGGGTGCAGCTTAAAACAGCTTTTATTTGGTTTTAAATGTTTAAAGTCTACATTCTGGTCTGCAAAATAATTTTTTATCTAGGGCGCATTTGCTGCATGCTTCTTCTATTTAAGTAAACAGAAATTAATTTAGCCAGATTAGACCTTCTTAAATTAAAACCTTTTTCATCAGAGAATTAATCTGTAAACATTAATCTAGAAGCATGTAGACAGTAGAGCCGCTCGCCTATACGCAGAGTATGTACTATGCATCTGCTGTTTTCTTAAAGCTGACTTAATTTTTCTTAATTTACAAGAAAGACGTTTAGTAATTCTGCAAAATTGCTTGGATTTATACTGACATGTAAGATTAGCTTTGTCACATTATATTAAGCTAAAGTCCATTAACTACATAGGTAAAGATACTGAAATATAGGCTATAATTTAGAATTGCATATTTGTATAATTGTAGTTTGTGTTGCTGTCAAAATACAATTATAAATGATAACAATAGCATTTTTAATAAAGTTGTATTCATACAATAGTTGATTTTGTTTTTTAACTTAAGGGGGCACCACTGTAAAAGTCTGCTTTGGGGAACCAATTTGACCAGCAGTGGCCCTGTATGTAGACCACATGCTTAGATGATCATTTCTCAAGAAGTATATCAATGTCTACAGGCAAGCACAGTGAAAATTTACTTTTCATAACATAATTTAAAATAACACATGTTTTCTAAGCTTATTTTGATAATTTGATGCACTTTAAACTTCTTGAAGTGACAAACTATGTTTCTAAACACCAATCATTATCAAAATATAAGCCAGAATACTTCTTTAAGAAAACCGCAAACAGTCTCTTGTCCCTTTTCCAATCTTGAAATAAAATTAAATAAATAGTAAAATATATTTTAAAAAGTTGAAATTTAAAAGTGTAGTTTTTATTTCTTTAAAATGTAGCCCCATGCTCACATTCATGATGTTTTGATCACTTTCTTCTTTTTTAGCCCACAACACAATTTTAGAGAAAGAGCCCTGGTAAGGTATTTACAGTACTTGTCTTTAGTTTTTCTTTAATTTAGAGCAGTATATACAGATATTTTGGCTAGTTATCAACATACACTGTAAACAATATGTTGTATCAATAAAAAAAAAACTTAAATTGGTAACACCTAAAATATTGAGGTTTTTAAACTTATATGTTTAAGTGAAAAATGAAAGTTGAAAAAAAAACGTTTATTTGGTGTTAACCATTTTAGGTTTTTTAGAGTTGATCCAATTTTTCATTTTTTGTGTACAGAATACATTTTAAAAATAATTTGTTGCCTTAAAATTCATCTTAAAAATAACAAAAATTTTCTTTTTGAGTCAGCTAATATTTAACTTGAATGATTTTTTTTAGGCAACCAGGTAACTTACTTTTTAAGTTGAACCAACAAATCTGTTTTACAGTTTATATTAAGCAGACTACAATAAAATTCTTACTTGAATGATTTTTTCACATGATCACACATTTGTACAAAAGAAACACACAGAAAATTTTTAAATAAACAAATCAATATATGCAATATATTAGTATAAAATATTTGTAATAAATGCAATGTAAAATAACAATAATCTAACGTAAGGACAGAGTTATACAATCAAAATACGTAAAACATGTAATTAATATGTATAGTGTACTAAAAGAAATGGTAGTATTAGCGATCAAACAGAAAAGTGTTAATGTGTCAGATCAGCATGTTTTTTATTGATAACCATCAAATTTCATTAAAGTACATATAAGTTCATGATATTAAGATTTATACCTTTCTTATATTCAGTCATCTTGCATTATTAAGTCCCTCCTTCTGAAGTAAAGTATAAAAGATAGGACTCCTCATTGACCATCACACAATCTACACTAAAGTGAAGATTTGACAAAAGGTGAGTTTTTGTTACATTAACTTCAGCAGTGTATATATGAGTGCAGATGTGTCACTTTTCCTGTTAATTCATTTTCAGATTCATCATGGCAGTCATAAGAGCTCTTGTGCTTCTTTTCTTGGTCTTTTCTGTTGAGAGTGCAGCAGGTAACCAAGACGTTTACAAGATTTACCAAACCATGCAACCAATATTACAGATTGAATTTCCATAAAATTCCTATTAAATGTTCCCATAAAACTTTGAAGAAGTGTGACTTTAGATAAAAGGATAACAGTAGCAACATTTAAATTACGTATACACAGAAACATAAAACTGATAATGTGACTTAATATTATATTACTAATATTTTATTCACTGTATAGCTCATCACTGCCATCATGGTTGGCAACATTTTGGAAGGCATTGCTACAAATTCTTCTCTGAGTCAGTTAACTGGGTCAGAGCTGAGGTACAGTTATTGAGTTATTTTGTCTCCTGTCATGATCCAAGCTAAAACAGATAAGATTTTATATTTGCTAAAATAATCTCTCTCTCTCTCTCTCTCTCTCTCTCTCTCTCTCTCTCTCTCTCTCTCTCTCTCTCTCTCTCTCTCTCTCTCTCTCTCTCTCTCTCTCTCTCTCTCTCTCTCTCTCTCTCTCTCTCTCTCTCTCTCTTTAGAAAAACTGTCATTCCATTGGTGGAAAACTTGCATCTGTGCGCAATACAGCGCAAAACAACTTTCTCCTGAGTATTGTGCCTGCTAACACACGTACTTGGATTGGTGGCCATGATGGTGAAATTGTAAGTCATTTTGCTCTAAAATGCATACTCACTAGTCTAAAAGGAATGTTTTAATATAAAACTAATTTTTGGTTCCATATATACAATATTTCACATTTTATTGTTACAATATAAATGACTGAATTATATCATTAATGGAGTGTGAATATATTACTAAACTCTTTCTACTGACTCTCCTCACTCATTAGGATGGACAATGGCTGTGGACTGATGGATCTCAATTTGACTTTACCAACTGGTGCCCTACAGAACCTAACAATAATGGTGGTCCCGAGAGCTGCCTGGAGATAAACTTTAGCAGTAAGAATGTCTCCTATCATTATTGTTTTTATTAAAATCTTAACATTTTATTAGCCTGGTTCTACCAGTTGCTCGTTTACTTCATTGTAGGCGGGTTCTCTGTTAAAGTTCAACACTTTTGGATCTGCCCAGAGTCACTCCGAATCTGCCATAAGCAAATGCTAACGCGTGGTCGTGACGTATATCATGCGCCGAAACCAGACAGAAACAACAAGTCCGAATGATCAGACCAACAAAACTTAGCAAACATTGTTCTTGCTCTGGCTTTAACTTCTGTATATTCGTCAGTTTTGCAACAACGGTCCATTACTGAACTACAACTCAAACTGACGCACAACATCAACGTCATCGTTCTCAGCCACTCCCTGTGCTACAAAAATTTTATTTCTCGAAACACTAGAATAGACCAAAATCCAAGACGTAGTACTGAAGGAAAATGAAATTGAGCGGAAGCGCGTAGGAGGGCGCAGCCAGGCTAACATTTTATAGCATTTAATACAAAATAGGCTAGTTTAGTTGTCAGAAAATGTTTTCGAAAATGTTGTTATGCTGCAGCATGATAGGACAATTGTTAAAATTCATTTTTATCTCTAATAATTTTTATTCATTAATCTACACTCAGTACCCCATGATGAAAAAGTGAAAACAGACATTTTAGAAATATATGTAAGCAATAACGTACGAGAGGCGGCCCCTTCAGCCGTTACTTATTCACGATACAGCACTTGTCTCGAGTACCTTATTGCTTTTATAAAACGTTTGACAAAACAATAGAATCACGCACATCCAAATTAAATGCGGGTGCAGGATCAAATCAATAAATAAGTAACAAAAGAGAAGGATCCGCGCAAGGCCGGCGCTAGCTATAGGCAGAGTAGGCAAATGCGTAGGGCCTCAAGCTTGGAAGGGGGGCCTCCATAACTGCTAAGTCCATGTGCGCTGGTCTGACAATCACTACTGACAGCATTAAATAAAGTTTTAAGTTGAGTTCAACTTTATGCGGCGCCGCCGCCGCAAGAATTAAGTTTGTATTTAAAAAGGTTTGTATTTAAAGTCGAACAGCAAACAAAACTGGCGTTACCTAAAGTAAACTGTCTGTATATCTTTTAAGTCCTCTACACTTTATTTTAGTTTTCAAATCATGAAAGTAGTTTGTCTGTTTAACTTCCAGTGGCAGCTGATTTGTATGGATATTTAAGGTAGTTTATAAAAGGTATTGCAATAGTCTGATAGATAACTTTATACTGTATATTGGTTTAAGGACAAGTTCGGTATTTTAGACTTAAAGCCCTGTTTTCAGATTGTTTATGGTCAAATAGAACGGTTTTGACTGAAATTTCGACATTTTCGGCTGCCCTGAGAATTTTCGCGTGTTTGTGTTTCAGCTCAGACCTCTACAATGGGTTTAATGGTGCACTGGAACAATCCTTCCTAAAATGCATTAAACTTTCGTTCACAAAGACGTGAAACTCACCGAGTGGTAAGGGGTGTTCACTGGTATGCTCACACAAAAATCGCTCCAAAAGACGCATTCCAACAGGTTTTATCGTAGTTTTTACCAACTCCATTGACATGTATTAGATGTGCTGTGAGGTACGGTATTACTCCGCGCCGGGAACTTTGTTTCTATTCTTGCAATTGGCAAAGGCGGATTAGCGCCACCACCTGGGCTGGAGTGTTTATTATTCAAGCTCTAGGCGGAAGAATGTACGGGTGTGAGGCGTTTGGAAAAATAGGTCCACAAGTTAACAACGAATGCTAAAACAGCTGTTGGAAAGCATCTTTTGCAGCGATTTTTGTGTGAGCATATCAGTGAACACCCCTGACCACTCGGTGAGTTTCACGTCTTTGTAAACAAAAGTTTAATGCATTTTAGGAAGGATTGTTCCAGTGCACCATTAAACCCATTATAGAGGTCTGAGCTGAAACACAAACAAACGAAAATTCTCAGGGCAGCCGCATGTGTCGAAATTTCAGTCAAAACCATTCTATTTCACCATAAACAATCTGAAAACAGGGCTTTAAGTCTAAAATACCGAACTTGTCCTTTAAGTAAGAGGGAAATTCTTCTTTATACCAAGATAAAATAAAAAACAATAAAAGTTGTTCACCTGTAATTTTTTTACGGTTAGGGTTTTTGCAATGTACTGTTTTTTTTTATTTTACTCTTTGGAGAAAGCAAAACTGTTATCCTGTGTTATCACAAAAAGGTGGTGTTTTTAATAAATGTGACTGCCTTCAAATTTTTAACACATGTGGTTTTGCATAATTTCTAATTACATTTTAGCATAAAGTTAATCAATTTGTTGATAAAACTTAATAAAAAGTAAAAGTAATGGGGAAAAACATGTTTAATAACTGTAGTGCTCATCTGATTTCTTACGCAGTAGAATAACACGTTCTCACATTATTCTGAAAATTAGAGGGGTGTGAAGGGCCTCCAACATAAATTTTGCCTAAGGCCTCCAAATATCTAGAACCGGCTCTGGATCCGCACACCAATAAGCTCCCTTTCGCATATTTTATTGGAGTGACGTTTCGGGTCTCTACAACCCTTCCCCTAGGTTTTATAAAACGTTAACCACACAATATTAAAGTTAAAAAATTGGGGTAAAACGGTCTTAGCAGTGGTTTATTGTGAATAAAGCACAGCTATTGACCAATCAGAATCAAAGATTGGAACTAACCGTTTTATAAGTAAATTTATAAAAAGAAAAAATTGAAATATCTCATTTACATTTAAATATTTAGGCCCTTTGCAACAACAGCACTTGAAATTTTGCTCAGATGCCTCACATTGCTCTTGATCATTACTGAAATGAAACGCCTCATTTATCCACCAGTGTGGTAAATTAAATTGATTGAACATGATTTGTGAACACATAAACCTCTTTATAAAAGTCCTGACAATGCATATCAGAGCAAAAATCAAGTGAAAAGGGTCTGAAAACTTTCTGAATGCACTGAATATATTTCATTACTGTTTTATGATTTTTTATATTCAAACTTCAACAGTAATGATCAGTACTGATTTTATTTTCATCTTATCCCACAGGTAACCGTTGCTGGAATGATGCACCCTGTTTAGCCACAATGGGCTACATTTGTGCCAAACCTCTGAGATCATGAAAAATCAATCTGTTTCAGAAGTACTATGATTGTACTACATACCTATATATTTTTTTCTAATCTTATCTTTAAAATATCTCTGAAATTATCTTTAAACATTACTGAACCTTTCTGAAAACTTCTTAAATCAATAAAAGCATTTATAAAGCATTGTTGTGCATTGTGGAGTTACAATTTAGTCATATGAAAAGTACTGGTTGTTTTTACACTTAAACTATATCAAAAAAATATTTATTCATATCTATGTTTAAACAATTTTACCTTATGACACTAATATCTGATCATACTTGTTAGACAGCTAGTCTGCTCACAGTTAAGGGCATTAAAAACGAGCAGGGTTGCACATGGTAAGGTTATTTACGAGTGAACATGGGTCTTAACACATTACAAAGTCGGGCATTCGGCAGAGATACTATGAGGGCAAACTTTTTTGACTTTAGAAGTATTTCCAATAAGTTCATGAAAATGTATTAAAAACATTACACATTCAATTCCACATCAAAGCATTAGCCAACTTTACAAGTATATCTTTCTTTTAAAAGGAATAATTGAATATTAAGCTGTTCAAAAAAATAGCAGTGTCGAAATTTCTTAAGATTTTTTATTTTTTTTTATTATTATTTTTATTGGATTTTCATTTGTAATACAAAAAGAACAAGACATCTCACAAAAGAAAAAAGAAAAAACAAAAACAACAACAACAACAACAACATACAGCTCAGATTCTAAACAAAATATGACAAACCCATACATAACAGATTAGAGGAAAAAGAAGGGGGGGGGGTGTATATGAATATGGCAAACAAGTTAAATGTCTAGACATTTACACCATTACAATGTTCCTTGTAGTATAATTGGGTAAAGATGAGGTTCCATATAGTCCAGATATAGAGTCCACACTTTATGAAACAATGCTTGTTTTTGATGTAATATAAGACGCTCTAAGGGAATCATTTCAAAAATTATCTTATGCCAACCTTTAAGTGATGGAGACTTATCATTAATCCAATTTAGCAAAATATTTTTTCTGGCAGCAAAGGAAAGAATATTATACAATTTCTTGTTAGCAGATGAGACTATGCATTTATTAGGTATACTCAGTGTCAGTGAGATTGGGTCAAAATCCAGCTGCTTATTAAAAATCTTTTCCA
Organism: Paramisgurnus dabryanus; assembly: GCF_030506205.2. NCBI lineage: Eukaryota > Metazoa > Chordata > Actinopteri > Cypriniformes > Cobitidae > Paramisgurnus > Paramisgurnus dabryanus. The sequence continues at coordinate 31,445,110 of NC_133337.1, read as the reverse complement.
TTTCCTCCATCACCAAACCCCAATACCTTTGCAGTTTGTGACAAGACCACAGACAATGTGTTAAAGTGCCTACTTCAGTTTTACATTTTAAACACATGGGCGATAGAGAGGAATTAAAAAATGCCTGCAATGTGGAGAAATATGAAGTCTATGTATGATTTTAAATTGTATTTCTCTCATACGTGCACAAAGAGATATCCTCTTAGCATAAGACCAAATATCATCCCATGTTTCATCATCAATATCAATAGCTAACTTTTCCTCCCATTTAGTTTTGGTAATCTGTGTATCAGTAGAAGAAATTAAACACATAGCACCATAAAATCTTCCCAAAGACATTTTTCCCGAAGATAAAAATAATAACCTTTCAATAGAAGATATCTCACAGTTTGTAACAAGTGTTGTGTTAGTAGTAATATAATGTCTCAATTGGAGGAATCAAAAAAATCATGTTTAAACAGCTGGTATTTCTGAGTTAAGAAAACATATCCCCAAGCCTAGTAAGTCCCAAATTATACCAACGTTTAAAACCATCATCCAAAATTCCTGGGGTGAAATCCGGATTGTTTAATATTGGGGTGAAGAAAGAAGTCAATTTAGATCTACCTTCAAGCCTACAGACTGATCTCCATGCTTTCAGAGTATTAACTATAATTGGGTTATTATATATCTCTTTTATGTTTTGAAAGTTTTTAATTTCTTAAAATTTAAGTTCACTTTAAACTATTAAATTACTAATTTACTAATTTAGTTCAGTAAGCCTTGTTGTGGATAACTGCTGCACATCTGTGTCAAATCAAGTCAACCAACTTCTGGCGCCTAACAGGTATTTCAGCCCAGGATCCACAGTTCCTGTAAATTTTTAGGTTTTGCTTCAGGTACTGCATTTGGGGAAGAGATCAAAGGATTGAGCTGGACACTCCATACCTCAATTCTTTTTGTCTGGAACCAAGATTTTTTGTTGAATTGTTGTCTTGTTGAAACACCCATTTTAGGCGCATAGGCAACATAATCTTGTCAAATATTCTGATGTATTCCAACTGATCCATGTTCCCTTGTTACAATAAATGGGCCCAACACGGTAGCATGAAAAACATCCCAATTCTATGATTTTTGCACCACCATGCTTAACTGTCTTTACAGTGTACTGTGGCTTAAATTCAACACCCGGGAGTCACCTGAGGTTCTGTGGATAACCTCTAGAACAGAAAAGACCAATTTTACTCTCATCAGGACACAAAATATTCTGTCATTTTTCTTTGGTCAAGCTGATGTGTTGATGTGATTCTGCACGTCTTTTTTCAACAATGCTGCTTTACAGGGGCTTCTTGCAAACAGATGTCTTCTGACTTTTACAGTACTTACAGATCATTTAAAATCATCTTTGATCTTTCTAGGGTTGATGAAAGGTTGAATCTTTGCCAACTTGACTATTAATTGATCTGTTTTAACAGTAGTTGCTTGTTTTATTCCATGTGCTTTGGAATTTTAAAGCATTTGACATCATTTTAGCTGGGCATCCTAAACTTTGCTGCATTTCTCCCCTCTCAAATCAACTTTTAATTAAATTATTAAATAGATTAATTGTTAATCTATGCAAAGGAATATTCAACTGTAAATTCAGTATTATAAACAATATGATAATGGTTGTCACTCACAATACAGTAATGTTAACCTATGACATAGGAAGTGATGCAAATGATGTTTTTATAGCAATATGTTTAAAAACATTGAGTGTAGATGGTGAAGAAGTTATCCTGCTTTTTGTTAAATTATACATTTATTTTACTAAGAAGCATGAAGACCACATGCTCAGATGATTATTTCTTAAGAAGTATATCAATGTCTACAGTCTAGCACAGTGACAATTTACTTTTCATAAGATAACACACGTTTTCTAAGTAACTAATTATCTAGATATGCTTATCTTACCTAAAACATACATTTATTTGTCTAGCAAATAGATCACATCTTCAGATGATTATTTCTCAAGATATATTAATGTCTACAGGCTACAGTGAAAATTTCATAAGACGGCAAACGTTTTTAAATAATAAAAGTTTAACTGACTTAGGCCTATCTGTATATGCACTTTAAACTACAACATACATTTATTTGTCTAGCAAATAGATCACATGTTCAGATGATCCTATTAATTTAATCACCTATTAATTTTCACCCTACAGTCACAAATAATGTTGGAGATAATGTGATGCACTTCTAACTTCTTGAAGTGACAAACTAAAAAGTTTCTAAACTGCAATCATTATCAAAATATAGTTTAGAATATTCATTTACGAAAACCCCAAAACAGTCTATTGTCTCTTTTCTAATGTTGAATGCAAAAAAATGTAAATAAAAAGTGAAAAATATCTTTAACTAAAAGTTCAAATTTAAAGGAAAACCACCAAACACTTCCATGTTTTCCCTATTTAAAGACTGTTACATGAGTAGTTACACGAGTAAGTATGGTGGCACAAAATAAAACGTGGGAATTTTCTAAGCGGAATAAAATGGGAACTAGTCATTGCATTACGAAAAAAACATTGACTTGCAGAGTGTTTGTCTTTAATATGTGCTAATAGTTCACGCAAGTCCACATGTATGTTGGCAGGTTATCAACTTTAATTTAATGAAATCATAAATGTAATTGAATTACCAAACATATCCAACCAAGTGGCATTTATTTTGGAAAAAAAATACCATGCAAACACACTGTTACGTTTCGCTGCACTTACAAGAAGGACAACGAGATACAAATAACACTAAATCTTTAATACACAGATGACGATGATACATACAGTTAACACGAGACGAGAACCGACAATGGAAACACAGATGAAGGGGAATTTATACACAGAATATATCAAATGAAGAAGGATGGTGATGAGGAAGTCTGGAGCAGGAGCCAGAGACCAGCTGGAGGGAAGTCGCCGGCGGGAGGAGCGTCTCTACCCACCCTGAGACGGACAATGGGGATGACAGGCTGAAGGGTGTGTGCCTGGGCGGAGACGAGCAGCAAGAGAGCCCGGGGGGAGCCGAGGATCCGGAGGGCCAAGGTGGAGCCGTTGGGTCAGCCGACCGAGGTGGAGGAGGGGATCCAGACGTCCGTGGTGGAGTCAGAGCGAGGGAGCCCCCAGGTGAAGTCAGACGGAGGGAGGAGCCCAAGTGAGCTGGCGGGACGACGATGGACCAGGGTGGAGTCGGAGGGGTGAGAGAGCCTGGTGGAGCTGATGGATGGGTGGGACCCGACGGAGAGGAGAGAGGAGTGACCTGAGGCTGATGCCCAGATGATCATTTCCCAAGAAGTATATCAATGTCTACAGGCTACACTGACAATTTACTTTTCATAAGAAGACACACCTATTCTAAATATTAACAAGTTCAACTGACGTATCTAGATAAGTCTTATCTTCTTATGATCATATCTTAATTAAAACATACATTTATTTTACAAGCAAATAGACTCCATGATTCTAGTAATTTGATCACGTTCTTCTTTTCACTCTACAGTCACAAATTTGAAGACTTGAAACTATTAGAACTTCAGCTAGATTTTTTAAGCATTGACTTAATATAGGCTAATTCACTAATTCACCTGCTCATTAAGTCTTAATGATTAATTGTAAACAGGGGTGCTGTAAAGGGGGGGTAAACAATGACAATTCTCGGGGCCCACGAGTAAGAGGGGGCCCAGAGAAGCCCCCAAAATTGTGGTGCTAAAAAATATTTAATAGTAAAAGTGATTAACTTCAAATTATTCTATTTGCTGTTTCCTGGTATAAAAAAAATGTATTTGTTTAGGAAACACAAACGTCCGTGGGCCCCTTTCCCCCCTCTCAATTATCATAAAATTGTTCAGTAATCTGCCAATGGGGTAAGCAAAAAAATCTTGAAAATTTTTCTTAAACACTAAATTCAAGAAAAATTCAAGAAAAATTTGCTTACCCCATTAGCAGATTTTTTTGCTTGTTTTATGCACAAAATCCCTTAAATGTAATATTTTTGGTCTAAAAACTAGACTTATTTTCTTGGGTCGTTTTGCTCAAGAAAAACCATCTTAATTTAAGAATTTTTTGATATTTTACTGAAACAAGAAAAAATTACTAAGAATTTTTTTTCTTGAAAATAGATTTTTGCAATGCATAAGTTTAAATGTTACGGTTAAAATGACTGCTGGTGGCCGTTCTAGTGTTAAAAGTGCATGATAAGGGAACGTCTCGGTTACGGATGTAACCCTCGTTCCCTGAAGGAGGGAACGGAGACGTCACGTCGTGACCGACGAATTGGGAACTCGCTTAGAGAGACCAATCTGCTTCGTATACTACTAAAACGGCAATGAACTTGGCATTGAGATATTTGCATAATGCTGGCGCCGCCCCGCCAGGTGCCTTTATAAGCAGCAGGTGCAAATAGGGAAATTAGCTTCTTTTCGCTGAGAAAGCCGGGAGAAAGTGACCGGTCGATAAACAGCAGGGAGCAGCCCTGTGGCGACGGGACGTGACGTCTCCGTTCCCTCCTTCAGGGAACGAGGGTTACATCCGTAACCGAGACGTTCCCTTTCAGTCGGTCACTACGACGTCACGTCGTGACCGACGAATTGGGAATCCCTACCAAAACGCCACTGAGGGCTGACCTCTTCCAGTGTCTGCGTAAAGCCCTCCGGTTCCACTTAAGGAGAAGGAGAATTAGGTTTTAAGGCAGAAGGCCGGGCACTAGATGTTCCTTTAACCCCACAGTAGTGCCAGCGACTGGGAAGCGCCCTATCTTAGCGGTATAGGGACGCTGCGGAAGCCACCGCCCCGTTAAGGGCTATTGGTGGGCGAAAGTCAACCGTAGTTGAGGTAAAAATGACAGCCGTGGCTGTGTAAGCAAAGCAGTGCTCTGCTAAGGGAAACGTGGGCTGGTAGGATTAACCCCACGGAATAATACTCACAAAGGAACCCGTTGGGACACAATGTGGAGCCCAAGCCAAACACGTAGGTTCGTAAGAATACAGCTAGTGAGAGGCTGACAGCCAATGCTCCGCAACAAAGGCTGCCAAGGCATCGGAGGAAGAGCAATTCAAACCATTACGCATTTTTGCTCTGATGGCCTTCCATACTGAAACTCAATTAGGAGCCTCAGTTGGAGGCTGCAAGCCGACCTGCGAGTCTGCTCTCCGTGCCCTCCCTGGTGAGGAAAGAACACGAGAGGATACAGGCTCAATACGAACACTGTAAAATCTAATGAACGTATTAGGTGTCGCCCAACCAGCAGCTCTACAGATGTCTGTTAGCGAGGAACCACGAGCTAAAGCCCAAGATGAGGCAACACTCCGTGTGGAGTGCGCTCTCAAATTAAAGGGGCAAGGAATACCCTGAAGATTATAAGCCAGGGCGATAGTATCAACTATCCAATGAGACATCCTCTGCTTAGTGACAGCTTTCCCTTTCTGCTGGCCACCATAACAAACAAAGAGCTGGTCTGAGGTCCTGAGGCTTTGCGTGCGATCCACGTAGAGTCGCAGTGCGCGTACGGGGCACAACAAAGCCATGGTTGGGTCTGCGTCCTCCGGGGGCAGCGCTTGCAAGCTCACCACCTTATCTCTGAAGGGAGTGGTGGGAACTTTGGGCACGTAGCCTGGTCTGGGTCTCAGTGAGACAGCAGGACCAAACTAAAGCACGAATCGTCAACAGAGAATGCATGTAAATCCCCTACTCTCTTCATGGAGGCCAATGCTATCAGGGTCAGAGTTTTCATTGATAAAAACATCAGACTCGTAGACTGCAAAGGCTCAAAAGGGAGACCTGAAGGCTTCAGCACCATGGACAGGTCTCAGGCGGAAAGAGGGAGGGCGCGAGGGGTTTAGCCTGCGAGCGCCTCTTAAAATGTAATAATTAAATCATGCTGGCCAACTGATCTGCCGTTGATAAGTGAGTGATAAGCAGAAATAGCGGCGATATCAACTTTAATGGCGGAGGGACAGCCTACCATCTAACCTATGTTAAAGATATAAAAGCACAATGTTAATGGGCATTCTCTGGGGTCCTCGCGTTTACGAAGAGCACCGGGTGACGAAAAAGGTTTCATTAAGCGCGTAAGCCCGTCTTGTGGATGGTGCTCGAACCGTGTCGATGGTGTTAGATACCGCTTGCGATAAATCACCTAAACCTTGCGCGCGCTCAACGACCATACATGGAGATCGCACAGGTCGGGCGCGAGTGCCAATGTGCCCCTTCCTTGAGAAAGAAAGTCCTTCCTCAGGGGAATCCGCCAGGGAGGGCTGTCGCGAGGAGCATTAACTATGAAAACCAATTCTTGGTCGTCCAGTACGGACGATTAATAAAAGGCTCTCCTCGTCCTGCCTGACTTTGCACAGTGTCTGCGCAATAAAGCTCACTGGAAGGAATGCGTATTTACGCACCCCCGCGGCCAGCTGTGTGCCAACGCATCCACGCCGAGGCTGCCCTCGGCTAGTGAATAAAATAGGCGACAGTGGGTATCGTCCGGCGACGCAAACAGATCTATCTACGCACAACCGAACTTCTTCCAAATTAGCTGGACCATCTGGGGGTGGAGTCGCCATTCGCCGGGGGCGCAGCTCGGGAAGCGCGTCTGCCGCTGTATTGAGCGACCCGGGAAGAAAATGGCACGAAGGGACCTCAGATGCTTCTGACTCCAAAGGAGGAGATGACGAGCGAGATGCGACAGGTGACGAGAGCGCAAAACCGCCTTAACGGTAAATAACACAACAGTCGCAAAGTTATCGGTGTCGGCTTATACATCCTTCCCTCGCATCTCCATAGCGGAGCGTACAAGTCCCAGATATACAGTGCACCGCTCGCGGCAGTTGGGGTGCTATGCACACCCCTGAGACTGCAAGCCCGTCATATGTGGCTGATCATCCCGTGCTGAGGGCATTGCATGCTAGAGAATGCCAGGAGACCCCTCAGGGGCATATCTTCTATCGGAAATGCCGGGTCTACCACGGGGAAAAATTAAAATGACACGCAGGTGTAATGTTTACACGGTGTATGCCGGTGTGCCACGCTCTCCTCGAGACTCGATCGTAAGCCAACGCTGAAGCGGTCTCATATGAAGCAGCTCGGGCGGTGTCACAGCCGCAGCATGCCGTCATATGTCCAGGAGCTTCTGAAATTGTTTCAGAGGGACCGCGTACTTCCCTCGAATTAAACCGAGGCAAGTCAGAACTGACTGGTTGCGCGCTCTTGTAAAACACGCCAATTAGTCGTTCGAGTCTTATTTCCATACTGAGAAAAAGGATCCTCTGCACGGGGCAAAGTTGCTCTTTCCCAGTGGACCTGAAGACTTAAACGAGCGAGATGCCGAAGCATTAACTCTCTGTGTTCGCGCACGTCTGCCAAGAACGGGCTATTATAAGTCGACGTAGATAAAGCAGAATGCGAACAACGCTCTCTCTCTGATATTTTAATGCCGTGACTAGCACATGGAGACACGGAGAGAGAGAGACAGCTCGAATAGTGTACTTAGTATTAATATGCCCACCCCACGACGCAGAGCGAAAAAACGGTCTAAAGCGAGGGGAGATGGACACATAAAGTACACGTCTTACAGGTCTAAGGCTGCAAACCGATCTGAATATTGAAATACGAGCCTCGGCGTTATCATCCAAAAAGAACACCTTCGTAGAGCCGGTGCGTAAATCAAATCGATCGTAACCCACCGCGTATTTTGGGTACTATGAGATAAAGGCTGGAAAAACCCTATCATCATCATCTCGGTAAGAGGGACCGGCTCGAACATCCTTCGCCAACAGGATATCGACTTTTGCACGCAGTACATGTGCATCGGACGCTTTCACCACAGTGAAACGAAAGCCCGATTTTTGGGGAGTGCCGGATTCGTAACCGAGGCGGATCGTGCGTAAAACCCAACGAAACGGGCTGGGAACTGAAGCCAAGCACCCAGGCACCGTACGAGGAGAAATAACGACACTACCGAAGTACCCGCGGTGGGGCAGCGAAGCGAGACAGGTGGGACTGCCGGTGCGTCTGCTGTGACAGCATAAACATCTACAGTATGTGTGTGTGACACTGACCTGAGCCCGCTGAGGGTAACGGTCATCTGGTCTCCTCTACGGAGAGCGCAGACTCCGATGAGGGTGCTGGTGGTCCGGTCTCCTCAGCGGAAAGCTCGGACTCCTCAGGTCACCCGCTGGCGATAGAGGAGAGGTAGGGGAGCTGGTGTGAACCCGCTCACGGCTCTCTCGATCCTCCGGAGACCTAGAGAGGGAAGAGGAATGCACTCTTATGTGTGGTTAAGTGGGTACCGGCCGAACAGCCGGTGGAACATATGCAAACCAAGGATTTTCCACCCGACCCTCTATCGGGGGAAGGAGCTCCATCTCCTGAAGAGTGATCCTCTGCCAATCCGGGTCGCCCTTCACTGGCCACTTAAACTCCCGAATTTCACGGGAAGCGGCTAAGCGGGCGGGCGAGCTGCTGACGACCGGTTCCCCTGCGCTGCCGAGATGGGGTCCGAGGAGGGGAACGGAGGTGGTCGCCGCAGGACGCCGACGGCGAGAGGCAGACTGAGGAGCCGGCGTGGTGGACCAAGGGCAGCTTTCCTTCGCCGGGGCATGACCTAGGAGATCGCATCAGTCTGCGCAGCGGAGCTGTACGACTCCACGGCCTCGCCGAAGAGGCCGGTCTGTGAGACAGGAGCATTCAAGAAGTTGTTCTCGCCTGCGTCCGTCATGTCAGCCAGACACAGCCAAAGGTGGCGATCTTGAACCACTGTGGTGGACATCGCACGACTGAAGGTCGCGGCCTCCCTCGTAAATCCTTGGTGAACCTGTAGCAACGTTATTGCGTGCAGGGCTGAAGCCGCCTCTCCGCATGCCTGATGGACAGCGCCCGTAACCGGACGACTGTCTACAAACACGGGAGGGAAGGGTTGGGTGGTCCCTCCAGGAACGCATCCCGCTCCACTGAAGGGGTCCCCGCCCTTAGCGGCTCCGTTGGTGAGGGAGGTGAGGGGTGAAAGCTGAACGGCCGGACGGCCGCAAATCACGTCAGCTCTTCGTGCCGTCGGGAAAGAAAGGCACAGGAGGAGAGGACCGAGAGGCCCGAGCAGCTCCGAAGTACCAATCATGTGGGCGGGACGGTTCGGGCGGAGAGGGGTTAACCTTTCCAACTCTACCGTCTCCGCCGCTCGAGCGGGCACGGCCGCCATCTCCGGAACGACTCTGCCTCGGAGGAAAAATGGACACCCCTCTGATGCTGCAGAAGTGACGGGACCAGAAGGAGGTCCAATGGATTCGGCAGACATCGTAGAACACGACCCTGCAGTCTCCACCGGAGCCTCAACCGGCTGAGGATGAGAAGGCCGGTAGGTGGAGGACGCATCCTCCGTCCTACTCAGCGTAGTGACGCGAAGGGCGCCCTGCGAGCGCTTGACAGCCGCACCATGGCGGCGTCAGCACTGCAAAGGCGCGGACAGCGTTCCCGTAGAAACGACAGTCGTCTCCGCAATCCAAGAGGGTTATGCTCTCACAGAGAGAACAGAAACTCTCCACGAACGCAGCCCCGGAGTGCTCGATGCCTGAGCACGAAGACAGCGCTCGTGACCGTCACTGGAACCCTATACTTCTCGCATCCAAGATCGCACGGGCGAAAAGCTATCCTGAAAAGGACGCTGATCTCCGCATATACGAGAGAGTGGCTGCCTTTAAAAAGACACAGAGCTCTCACGTATCACTCTTTTAGGGAAATCACTCTTTAGGTGCTCAGCTGATGATGCGCACAGGGAAGGCAACGCACACACTAAACTCAAAACAAAAAAGATGCAGAGCCGTGGAATACTGCGAGCGTCCGCTGTGTTAGTACTGCTTGTCAATCAACTTCAGCAACCGTTCCCAGAAGAGCAGAGAGTAGCTTCTCAGTAGCAGATAAAGCCGACTTTCGAAGCGAAAAAGCTAATTTCCCTATTTGCACCTGCTGCTTATAAAGGCACCTGGCGGGGCGGCGCCAGCATTATGCAAATATCTCAATGCCAAGTTCATTGGCGTTTTAGTAGTATACGAAGCAGATTGGTCTCTCTAAGCGAGTTCCCAATTCGTCGGTCACTACGAAAGGGAACTCAATTTTCTCCCCATGTTAGGTCAAGAAAACGCTGGAAAAAATAACAATACACAGTTTTAGTTAAACGTTCAACACTGCAAAAATTGACTTTCTTACTTAGTATTTTTGTCTTGTTTTCAGTAGAAATATCTAAAAATTCTTAAATTAAGATGCTTTTTCTTGATGAGCAAAATGACCTAAGTAAATGAGTCTAGTTTTATGACAAATTAATATACAATTTAAGTGAAATTGTCCTCAAAACAAGCAAAATGATCTGCCAATGGGGTGAATTTTTTTTTTGAAATAATATTTCTTTTTTCTTAAACACTTAATTCAAGTAAAATTTTCTCACCCCATTGGTAGTCAAAATACCATAAAAGTGCATGATTTTATGTAAATTAATATGAGAAAAGTCTCAGCTGTGCTGGGGGCCCTGTCAAGATTCTTTTCATAGGGCCCAAAAACCTTAGCAGCGCCCCTGATTGTAAACAAACTTGGCTTGCTGTCCTCAAAGAGACCTCTGAACCTGAGCTCTGAACCCTCAGAGAGTGCGTTTACATGCAATTATGGCGTCTTACGCCAATTATGCTTAAAGGGCACCTATTGTCCGATTCACGATTTGGTTTGTAATTGTGTATTAGTACATGTTAACAATATGCAGAAGGTACAAGGTCTTTCTCTCTCGCTTCTCGATTCCGGCTCCGCTTGCATCTTCATCTTTGCCCAGCTCTGTGAATCTATCAAAATATCCAATGCCAGAGTCCAAAAAGCCCTGCAGGTTTTATTCCATAACGGGGAGACCACTGAATCATTCTGCCGAGAGAGAGAGAGATGCTTCTGATACTGTTGTCATTTTCTAGTTTGTTTCACCAAACCGCATCTCCGCTATTTTAAGGAGTACCCGACATGTACTCAAGGATTTTTTTTAACTCCTCAAAAAGAATAGAGAAATGGTGACGGCCCTAAAATCAATGTAGATATATATGCATTATAGTCCTAACATGCAAATTTAACTGTGTTTTTACCAGGTAGATCTTATTGGCTTTATCATTTTAAAAGTAGATCACCACACAAAAAAGTCTGGACACGCCTGTCCTAGGGTGTCCATGGCTAATTCAACAACACCCACAGCTCATTTGGGTAACCGGAGAAGTCAAGAGGTGGAGTTCTCGATGTATGACAACCTGTTTCCCTCAACTACCTCTGGTACGTCTCACATCACCCTCCGTCGTTCCTGTATGTACCACTTCCATAGAAAGTCCCATTCAGAATGTTTCAGTCGAGGGACCTCATGAATATAACTACTGGCCACTATCAATATTTAGTCATGCCGTATGGCCTAGTCAACACCCCATCTGTATTCCAAGGTTTCATGCATCATGTCTTCAACCAGTTTGTGATCATGTACATTAATGACAGCCTCATCTACTCCAGATCTATACCCGTGCATATCTAACACGTATCTGCAGTCCTACAAAGACTCGAGAGAACATAATCTTTACCTCAAGTGGGAATAAATGTAAGTTTCACAAATTGTAGATAGCATTCCTTGGTTACAATGTATCAGCTCATGGTATCTCCATGCATGAGGGAAAGGGAGATTCTATTCACAACTGACCACTCCCACATAACATCAAAGACTTGCAGAGATTTAGGATTCGCCAACTTAATACAGACTTACAGTATCATAGTCACTCCACTCACACCCCTCCTGCAAAGTCCCTATCCTGGTCACCCTTAGCAACAGATGAAAATTTAAATACTGCATTCACCAAAGCCTCTGTCTTATGCCATCCAAATCAAAGGTGACGCATCCATGACCCTATACTCCATCCATGTGCATTCTTCTCTAGAAAGTTAAATCTGGTGGAGGTCAATTACAACATCGATAACTATAAACTTCTTGCCATCAAGCTGGCACTTGAAGAATGGTGACACTGGTTGGAGGGTGATCGGTTTCCATTCACCGTCTTCACTGATCATAAAATCTCCAGTACCTCTGAGAAGCCAAACGGTTGAACCCTGTCAAGCCCGCTGGCTGTTGTCCTTCACAAGGTTTCATTTCATCATCACTTATCGTCCTGGCATGAAGAACAAGAAGGCGGACGCCTATCTCGTATCCTACACTCGAATAAGAAACCAAGTGAATCCTACTCTCCAACCTAGTGATCAGCCTTATCCAGTGGGCAGCTGAGGAGCCGAACGACGAACCGACTGAAGAGCCTCCGCCAAGTTGCCCACCTCAAGCACAATACTTACAACTGGATCAACCATTCATCAACTTATACTTCAATTTGTAACACCTAAAAAAGTACGTTTTTTTTTTCCAACTTATGTGTTTAAGTGAAAAAAGCTTACATTAGGTGTTACCATTTGAAGTATTTTTAAATTGATCCAAGTTTTTACAGTGTACAGTATAAATTATAAATGTCATTGCATTACATAACATATCCAACCAAGCGGCTTTAATTTGTGTTGGCTGGTTATTTACACATACAGTAAGAAATTATATATGGCATTGCATTACATAACACATCCAACCAAGTGGCATTGATGTAAAAAAAAAAAACAATACAATGCAAACACTTTTTAGGCAAAAGGTATGTCTGTCTCTAAAAAACGTTGGTTCAACTTAAAAAGTTTATTGCTTGACTTAAAATTTCGCACATTAGTTGACACAAACAGTTTTACACAAGTTTTTTTTTTGAGTCAACTAATATTTTTAATTTTAAGGCAACCAGGAAAAAAAAATTTTGTTGAACCAACAAATCTCTTTTTACAGTGCATATCAAGCAGACTGCAATAAAATTCTTACTTGAATGCTTCTTCACATGATCACACACATTTAAAAAACTCAAAATTTTGAAATAAACTTAAATCAATATATGCAATATATTAGTATAAAATATATGCAATAAATGCAATTTAAAATAACAATAATCTAACGTAAAGAATGAGTTATACAATCAAAATACATAAAACATGTAACTAATATCTAAATATACCGAAAGAAATGGTTTCATAAGTGATCAAACAGAAAAGAGCTCATGTGTCAGATCAAGATGTTTATTTTGATAACCATCACATTTCATCAAAGTACATATAAGTTCGTGATATTCAGATTTACCTTTCTTATCTTCAATCATCTTGTTATTGAATCCCTCCCTCTGAAGTAAAGTATAAAGGATAGGACTCCTCATTGACCATCACACATCTACACTGAAGTTCTGAAAGTGAAGATTAGAAAAAAGGTGAGTTTTTATAACATTAACTTCAGCAGTGTATATATGAGTGCAGATGCTTTACTTTTCCTGTTAATTCATTTTCAGATTCATCATGGCAGTCATGAGAGCTCTTGTGCTTCTTTTCTTGGTCTTTTCTGTTGAGAATGCAGCAGGTAACAAAGACGTTTACAAGATTTACCAAACCATGCAAACAATATTCCAGATTAAATTTCCATAAAGTTCACATTAAACTGGGTTCCCATAAAACTTTGGAGGAGTGTAAATTTAGGTAAAAGGATAACAGGAGCAACATTTAAAGCACTTATACATTTATATAAACATAAAACTGATGTGACTTAATATTATATTACTGATATTTTATTCACTGTATAGCTGAAGGCTGCCCAAATGGATGGACACCTTTTGGTGTGCAATGCTACAAATTTTTCCCTCAGTCAGTTAACTGGGCCACAGCTGAGGTACTGTTATTCAAAACTTTAAGGAAACTCAATGTCCTGTCATGATCCACGATAAACAGATTATATTTTATATTTGCAATACAATAATCTCTCTCCCTTTAGAAAAGCTGTCAATCCATTGATGCAAATCTTGCATCTGTGCGCAGTACAGCGGAACAAAACTTTCTCCTGAGTCTGCTTGTGTCTGCCACCACACGTGCTTGGACTGGTGGCCATGATGGTGAAGTGGTAAATAATTTAGCTATGTAATGCTGATACTGTCTGGCTAGTCTGAAATTAATGCTTTTAATATAAAAAATAGCTCATGTTTTATTTTTATAATATAAATTACTGAATTATATCATTATGGAGTGTAAATAGATTATTAGTAAACTTTTTGACTCTCCTCACTCATTAGGAAGGACAATGGCTGTGGTCTGATGGATCTCAATTTGACTTTACCAACTGGTGCTCTGGAGAACCTAACAATAATGGTGGTTCAGAGAACTGCCTGGAGATAAACAAAAGCAGTAAGAATGTCTCCTATCATTATTGTTTTTATTTACAATCTTAACATTTTAGAGAGCATTCAGTATGAAATGGCTATTTAAGGTGTCAGAAAATGTTATGTGCAGTGCATTCAATATGGTCAGATCCCTTTTATTATATATATATATATATATATTATGTTATTTTTTTTTTCAATTTATTATGTTGCAACCTGATAATTGTTTTAATTTATTTTTATCTCATGAATTTATACTCAGTACCCCATAATGATAAAGCAAAAAACTGAATAAAAAAACGCTGAAATATCACATTTACATTTAAGTATTAAGACCCGTCACAACAACACTTGAAATTTAGCTCAGATGCTTCCCATTTCTTCCTAAACATTGCTGAAATGTTTCTACACCTGTGGTAAATTAAATTGATTGGAAAATTATTTGTGAACACCTCTTTATAAAAGTCCTCACAGGTGACAAAGCATATCAAAGCAAAAAACATGTGAAATGGGTCTAAATGCACTTTATTTCATTACTCTTTTTTGATTTTTTGATTCAAACTGATCTTATTTTCATGTTATCCCACAGCTAACCGTTGCTGGAATGATGAGTCCTGTTCATCCACAATCAGCTACATTTGTGCCAAACCTCTGGGATCATGAAAAATCAATCTGTTTCAAAAGTACTATGATTGTACTACATGCCTGTACATTTTTTCTGATCTTATCTTAAAATCATTAAAATATCTCTGAAATGATCATTATAAATTACCGAAAACCTTTCTGAAAACTTTTCAAATCAATAAAAACAATCATAAAGCAAATGTTGTGCATTGTGGAGTCAGAATTTAGTCTCATAAAAAGTATAGGTTGTTTTTACGTTAAAAAAAAAACATATTAAAAAAACTTCTTTGTATCTGGATTTTGTAAAGTAAATGTTACCTAATGGCAATAATATCTGATCATACTTGTTAGACAGTTTAAACTTAATGTCATGCCACATCATCATTTCAACAGAAAAAATCATCATCAAATTAAATACAAAACAAAACAACAATAGAGAAACATGCTAAATAAACTGTAAAACAAAATTTATGATGGATAAAATGCATGTGTGAAGTTTAAGATCATACTGAGATGTCAAGTCATTCTGCTTTCAAAGTACACTGATTACATTAACTTTATGTTTTTCTCATCTCAATAACTATAAGCTGAACTTATTGGATTGCATTACCTACAGTGTCTATGAATGTGTCTTTGTAATGTGTTAAGACCCAAGTTCACTTCCAGCAGAGTTGTATAGTACTTAAAGGACTAGTCTACCCTTTTGCCATACTAAACTATGTTATTACCTCAACCTAGACGAATTAATACATACCTATCTTTTTTCAATGCGTGCACTGTACAGCGCGTTGTGAATGTGTTAGCATTTAGCCTAGCCCCATTCATTCCTATTGTACCAAAAAAAAGTTTTATTTTGTGGCACCATACTTACTGGTATAACTCCTCATGTAACAGTCTTTAAATAGGGAAAACACGGAAGTGTTTGGTGGCTTCCCTGTTTGGTACCATAGGCAGGCCAGCTGACAGTCTTGCCTGGGCCCGGGACAAGATAATCTTAGAGGGCCCCTCGGCCCCCCTACTTTTTACTGGTAACAAGACATTTGGCATTATCAGATTCATGACCCACGAATATTGCATTATTATACATTGTATTCAACATTTATATAGTAGTTAAAGGTAGTACTGACACTATATACTGACACAAAAAAACTTTTATTTATATAACGTCAACCCCCTCTTTTGAAAACCTCTATTTTCTTTTCTGTGCACCGGACTTGTGCTGAGTCTGACCGGATATTTTGAGCGTATACTGAACTTCAAATCAAATGACATCATAAAATTTTTATCAGTGGCCAAACCATTTTTGTGTTGGGCGGGGGGTTTCTTGACCACTATTTCAAGTACAGGAAGAAAACAAATAAAAAGTTTTATGTATCTCAAATATTAGATTTTTTTCCACAAATATGCCGATGACGTCACACGCCGATTAGCATATTTGTGGCATCATTGCGTCGTGTTTTACTCTTTAATCTGTCACATTATATTGCATTTTAACACAAATGAATGCTATTTTTACATATTATTTGTTCTGTTGTCTATAAAATAGTGACTAAACAGGACCCAGTAACGACCCAGTAACTCCTTGTTAATGTATGTTAATGTTACTGTAAATCCAATCAGCTCTTTCTTTAACTGCTGCTAAAAACGCGCCCTCATCTGACAAAATCATCATACATTTACATTGGCTGTACTGATGTTGCTCTTCTCATCAGTGTTGTTGCATTATGAGCGCTTTTTATTTTAAATACGAGTGGTAGTTTTATTGTATATCACGTATAGCGCAGACAATTTGTTGCAAATTCAGAAATATGAGAGAATACACGGTTGCTGTTACTACAAAACACGTGCATGAGCATACCGCATCATAGGTAAGGAGAGAGCTCGGACACAGACTCACACCAGAACGGGTATGTGTGGCAGTGGCGGCGTTTCACGAAAACCTAGGGTATGGCAAAAAATTTCGTACAAGAAGGCCATTCTCAAATAACGAATGAGACCACATAATATGTGTACATACTCCACCAACCTGTACAAAATCATACTATGATTGTTCGGACAACAATACGGAAGCAATACAAATGAAAAACAAAAATAGAAATCATGGTTGTTTAAAATGCTTTTCCAATGTTGTAATTCTTAACTAAGTGCAACTCCAGCAACAGATAAGTAAGGGATAATGTGGAGGCAGCAGGTAGTTATTGGGAAATAAGCCCCGACAGTGTGATCAGGACCCGACGCGAAGCGGAGGGTTTTGTATCACACTGAAGGGGCTTATTTCCCGATAACTACCGGCTGCCTCTACATTATCTCGCTTATTACACGGCTACTTGTCACATAAGAAAAAAAAACGGACATGAATATGAATTTGAAACATTTTATTGGCATATTTATTTTAAATTAACATGTTTATCCTTCCGCAAAACTTTGCACAGATGCATAAAATGATCGTAATGCCTTATTAAGATCCTCTGCTTCATACTTGTCTGTCTCCATATTTTCTCTTTTAGCCAGTCTTTGAGAAGTTTTAATGCCCATTCTGTATTTTCTTGTGTGTTGGCTTCGTAGCTGTCATGCTCTATTTTGTCAAGTTCAGTCTCAGTAGCTGTCTGTGTCTTGTCGTGGTTGTCCAGTGTTTGTCACAAGATGGCGCCAAACGCTTAGGTTACTCACGTAACCCCGGTTCCCTGAAATAACGGGAACGAAGCATTGCGTCAGTTAGCTGACGCTATGGGGGAAACTCCTGTTTACTCCGTGACTGAAGCCTATTGGTTAACGTCTGTACAAAGTACAGACCAATGACGTTTGAACCCGCGCGCGGGAGGAACGCGTCCTTATATAAGCGCGGTTCAATCGTCAGGAGCTCATTATATTCGACTGAAGCGCGCAGCCGAATAACACTCGCTGCGTAGACGTTTGTAGCACGGCAAGAGACGCAATGCTTCGTTCCCGTTATTTCAGGGAACCGGGGTTACGTGAGTAACCTAAGCGTTCCCTTTCAATACGGTTCACTTCGCATTGCGTCAGTTAGCTGACGCTATGGGGGAACGTAATCCCATCACGCCGTGCATACACAACGTACTGAAGTGCCTTACCGGAGAGACACTGCGTGTGGCCCTATACCCGGCATATTCACAGCTTAAAAAGCAAATGTGTAAGCACCATATAATTGTTGACGCGCACACGGTGGGGTTTTAAACGCACCGGGGGCACATAACATAGCACAAGACGGCGAGGTACCGAGCGCGCCGCGGCTGTGCGAGATAAGTAAATTCAGAGTCACGTTGGTGAGCTCGCTGAGCGCACCGTGGTGTACACATAAAACGCATGAGCGTGCATGATTGAGCCGAGAGAACCTGCGCTCGTAGGGCAGGGACGTCTAAGCTGTACAATCTGACAACGTAGACGGCGAAGACCAGCCGGCCGCGTAGCAGATATCAAATATAGATATAGATACCCCTGTAGACCAAGTTCATGAAGAAGCCAAACTCGCAGAGAGTGGGCTCTATATAGGACATAGCTCATAGAGGGGCGTGAGCCAGTGCGATGGTTTCAACGATCCATCTAAATAACCACTGTTAGCAACAGACATACGTAGTGAGTGATCTGCGAAGCTCACGAACGGCCGATCTGACTATAATATGCGGCAGAACGGTTCGTAGCGTGGGATTATACAGATACCACAATAGTGTGAACCCAGGTGCACCCTCGAGCGCATCGGGATGCATATAGGTAGTATTATAGTGCACAGATCGGTGAGCTTTCCAAGCGCGCCGTAAATGTGTATTGACTATAAATTGCACGGGCACAGGTGAACACTTGAATACATCGTGAATGCATATAGATGAATCAGAGTGCTATAATGCACAGGCCGGCAAGATTCTCGAGCGCGCCGTCATGTGTTCTGATAATAAATTGTGCGCACACGGGTGAACTCTTCAGTGCACCGTGAATGCGTATAGATAAATCAGTGCACAGAACGCGCCGTGAATGTGTACAAATATGATTGATGAACGTAACGGTGGGCACCCAACGCACCGTGAACGTACACAGATGAACAACAATGTATGTGTCACAAATCATAACACAGCTGTGTATACAGGTGAGCTTTCACAAGCGCATCTTATTGTATACCAAAATGTTATAGCGTGTACATGTGAGCTTCTCTAAGCGCACGGTGGACGCATATAATTAAAACCATATCGTGCATACAGGTGAGCTAATGGGCGCACCTTTAATGCAGCAAACCTCAGTAGTGCGAAGCAGGGATGTCGAAGCTGTAAACTGACAACGTGGACGGCGGGGACCAGCCGGCCGTGTCACAATTGTCAAATGAGAAACCTCTAAGACCATGCCCATGCTCTAAGACAAGTGAGCATAATTGTCACGGGAGGTGATAACGTCAACGATCCATAAATAGCCTGTATTGACAGGTGCTCTAGTGAGTGATCTGTGACGCAGATGAACAGCTGATCGTCTGATGTACGTCAGACGTATGTGTCATCCAGGACCTTGGACAGTTCCAGAGCGCTGTGCCTCGGGCACCGTCCGCATCTGAGAAATGACAGGCTTATGAATAAAGTGAATGGCCAGCCGTAAAAGCATGGTTCGCTGTTACCGCCGCCGTCCGCATCTGAGAGATGACAGGCTTGTGAATTAAATGAATGGTCGGTCTTAAAAGCGTGGTTCGCTGTTATCACGGCCACATAGATATAGGTAGGGGAGAGAGCCGCCGTGCCTCTGTAGTGAGGAGAAAAGTGTTCCACCCACGATTCGCGGGGGGTATTGACTTTCAAATGTCACTAGACAGAATGGATCAGACTTTGCATAAGGACGCCTCGTGAAAGGGGTCCTAGCAGCTTGTGTCAATGTGTCATAAGGCACGTAATGTAGGTCGTGTCCCACGGATGCCATCTCCGCACGCCCATCGTAATGGGTTAATATTGGTAGTTTTAGCATGAGATGCGTATCACTCTGATTGAACATAGCTTATAAAGCGATGCAATGAGTTTATAAAGGAGATGACTAGTCAGCTTGTTCAGGGGGCGAGATCTCAGTCTGGTTCGGTAAATAATGAAACCACCGTAGATTGCCCGACCGCATTATCACAATAACACGGTCGAGAGTGCTGCAGTGCTAAATCATCCTCTTAATGTACCGTATTCACAGTACAAGGTGATTTATATGAGACAAACGGCGTTCCACGCGCCGAAGGCTGATTGCCGAAGCGTGTTCAACCCACAGCAAATGCTGGGCTAGCTCGTAATGACAGCACTCCATGCAGCAGTGTGTAACTTAAGCAAGCTTCCCGGCCGTCAGCTCGGGGCGGGACCTTTGCTTAGTCAAACTGAAGTGGACTTATGAACAATGCCACGATATTCAGCTTTCTGAGGCTCGTTAGAGGGGTACGTGCGCCCGTCTTAAACGAGATGCCGCGCGCGTCTGACTGTGCGCGCGCTTTAAGCTTTGAAACTTATTGTGGCGGGTAGCAAGCTCACTTGAGGTTGATATTACCCTTAATATCTCCGAGTATTGGAGCGGAGGTGTGAGCGTCTTCGGATCCGCTAATATAAATCAGCTATATGGCCGAAAAACGTCATAAACCGCTTGGCTGTAAAGGGTTTGAGTGGCCGTCCGGAGAGGGCGCGATTCAAACGCTTGGAGCCATGCAAAAGTCTGAGGCTGTCCTTCCTCTAGGAAGAGAGAATAACAGCCGTAAGACCGTGCTCGTTTGCGCCATCAGCATCGTAGCGGAGAAACTGAGGTGGGCTGCGAGCGAATTTGGCAGAAAGGTGTTAGAGACACCGTACAGTCGTGGGGTGTTAATACACAGTATATGGCCAAACCGGGGTTTTTTCGGCTAGCGTCGATAGAATTATGGACAGCGGGCCGTGTGTGCGTATTACTGATTGCTTGTCAGTAAGGCGATAAAGTGTTTAGAGACACCGTACAACCGTGGGTGTCAATACACAGTATAGTAAGCACGGAAATTACTCTTTTTAGAGGAATTAAATACCGTTCGCCACTATAGTGAGGTCGCATAGCCGACAGTATTACACAGTATGTTTGGATAAACAGCACACAGAAAACATTTCAGGGCAGTCCAGCCGAGGCGCGACATAACCCCTTTTTCCCAGACAGTTTCGTTCTCTGTTGATGCAGCTATGCTGCGGAGACCAGAGCTCAGCCGTTCAGGTGCACAAGCCTCAGTAGTGACGGTGACCGAACGGCTCACGGAGCAGGGTAGTATGTCTAGGTAGTTTAATGTCAGACTGAACCCATCGCAGAGAGGAAGTCTGCCGCGAGGCCCGCGGTTTTGCCGTTTATTAAAAGGGCAGAAAAACCGGGTATATATATATAAGAATGTACCAATATTCAGCGCACTGATATAGGACGGGACTGAATAAAGGGAGGTATTCGGGCCTCAGTATATTATAAACAAATTCGTTCTGCCTCTGATTCCGTCTTAACCAGAGAGAAATTACCAGGCAGACGAAAAATGAGCTATCTGAAGTGAGATCGGCTCAGGCCAGTAAAGCTCTATAATAAGTGTTTTAGCGCTCCAATAGAGGCGTGTCCGCCTTATCGAGCAGACGAATGAGATCGTTCCGCTCCAGGAGGGGAGGGGCATGAAGCTCTCTTAAAATGAGTGTTCTTGGTGCTCCAATAGCGGCGAATCGGCCCTATCGAGCAGACGAATGAGATCGCGCCGCTCCAGGAGGGGAGGGGCATGAAGCTCTGTAATCGTTGAACACTGGACAGCTGCATTTAGAGGCAGCGAGCCGTAATACCGCGTGCTAGCTAAGCCGTTAAGAGACCTCACCACTGTGGGGAAAGGAGCGAGGGACTCCGCGAGCGTGGAGCACGAGTGGCTGCGCTATGACAGAGACCGGGGCAGACCGCCCGTGTTTGCTTGTCGTATGCATCTATCCAGGTCTACGGTTCCCCGCTTGTTCATCTCAACAAGAGAGGAACGGCAGAGGGGAGCAGCAACAGACAGAACAGCCATGCGTCGTGACGGTATCACCCGATGCACTCGGGGGATTAATATATGTGCCAGAGATCTCGCCACTGAATTTGAGAGGAGCGAAGGGACTCTGTAAGCATGAACGGTTGCGGTGTGACAGAACACAGGGGGGGTTAGTCCGTGTGTGCCTGTCTATGCATCCATCTAGTCTCATGGCTCGCCGTGTGTTCATCCCGGCGAGAGAGGAACAGCAGGGGGAGCACGAAACATGGATAAGACAACCAAAGCATAAGCGCGGTCCCGGCGTGGGAGGTGCCAGACCGGTAACGCGCTCGGAGGAAATTCATAGCAGAGAGGCTCACCGAGCCGCTGTGCTGGACGCTATTACAACAGCGCCTGCTCTTTTAGCTTATAGCTTTATATTAAAAATATTGATCTTACCGGGCGGCCGCAGGGGAGACCTCGTCAGGCGTGTCCGCTGCACAGGGCTCGTACCACGGCAAGCGAAGGCTATCTTCGGTTCTCGGCCGGAAAGCGGCAGGGGAAGACGCTAGACCTGGACTCTGCTATCTTCGGTTCTCAGCCGGAAAACGGCAGGAGAAGACGCTAGGCCTGGACTCCGCTGCAGGGCTTTTGTCAACGGCGAGGTAAGGCTTCTTCTTTTTCTTCGGAGCAGCGAGAGGTTCGCGCTGAAGGAGAAAATAATGAGCTCCTGACGATTGAACCGCGCTTATATAAGGACGCGTTCCTCCCGCGCGCGGGTTCAAACGTCATTGGTCTGTACTTTGTACAGACGTTAACCAATAGGCTTCAGTCACGGAGTAAACAGGAGTTTCCCCCATAGCGTCAGCTAACTGACGCAATGCGAAGTGAACCGTATTGAAAGGGAACAGTAATCTTTATTGATCTTTATTGGCGCGGAGCGATTTTACTCGTACAAGTAGTACCGGCTATGCGTTATTGTAATGGTTCTGTCTGTGTTTTCCCCTGTGTTTCTGTATGCTGTTTTCTCCATTGTTGATTGTTTGCTCCGCACACTTGTTTGTTACCATGGACATTCATTAGACTCATTCATTCCCTCTCGTGTGTTGTCATAGTTACTCATTGTCTCTGCTTTGTGATTGGTTCTTGTTTTACATATATACTCTGTTTGTTCACTTCCCTGTTGCTAGTCGTTGTTTAATGTTGTCACCTGTTAGCTCTGTGTTTTGCCTTTGTTTGCTCTGCCTTGTTTTGCCTGCCCGTTTTTGTGTGTAATGTGTTACTTTATTAAATAATTTCAAACTGCACTTGGATCCTCATCTCTGCCTCATCACAACAGAACGACTAGCCCCATGGATCCAGCAGAGATTTTGTTTTGTTTACGCCAGGAACATTCACCGCTTGAGGAATATGTAAATGTGTTCTTGGACCTCTGTAACCTGGTGGATTTTGGAGAAGTGGCGCTGAAGGACATTTTTCAGTCCTATCTTCGCCAAGTCCCCAGCCTGTTCATATGACGGCTGCTACACCGGTGTGTCCAGTTGAGGCCTGGGCAAACCGGTTGGTCGCGAGCCTAGCGGAGACCCCGATGGTGTCGGTTCGGGCGGCCGGCGTCATTAAACCACCTGTCTCCACGACCGGGCCGATCGGGCCAACGGAACCAGCCGGGCCGATCGGGCCAACGGAACCAGCCGGGCCGATCGGGCCAACGGAACCAGCCGGGCCGATCGGGCCAACGGAACCAGCCGAGCCAACGGAACCAGCCGGGCCAACGGAACCAGCCGGGCCGATCGGGTCAACCGGAATGACAGAGTCTGCCGGTTCAACCAATTTTTTCATTTTTGAGTTCAATGATTCACCTGATTTGTCTGAGTCTTCTGAGCCGAGTGAGTCTTCTGAGCCGAGTGAGTCTTCTGAGCCGAGTGAGTCTTCTGAGCCGAGTGAGTCTTCTGAGCAGAGTGAGTCTTCTGAGCCGAGTGAGTCTTCTGAGCCGAGTGAGTCTTCTGTGTCATATTGGTCCCAAGCTTCCCCAGCACCACCATGGGTTCCTGCTCTGCCGGCTCCGCCCTGGGTTCCTGCTCTGCCGGCTCCGCCCTGGGTTCCTGCTCTGCCGGCTCCGCCCTGGGTTCCTGCTCGGTCTCCTGTTCTGCCTGCACCGCCCTGGCCTCCTGATCTGCCTGCACCGCCCTGGCCTCCTGTTCTGCCTGCACCGCCCTGGCCACCTGTTCTGCCTGCACCGCCCTGGCCACCTGCTCTACCTGCACCGCCCTGGCCACCTGCTCTACCTGCACCGCCCTGGCCACCTGCTCTGCTGAGTTCACTCCATCCTCCACCACATGAACTTTACCCACCCTCCCACCCCTGTTGCACCTGGACTATTTCATTGCAGCTCAGGGAGCGTCTGGAAGCCGCTCTTAGGGGGGGGGGTTCTGTAATGGTTCTTTCTGTGTTTTCCCCTGTGTTTCTGTATGCTGTTTTCTCCATTGTTGATTGTTTGCTCCGCCCACTTGTTTGTTACCATGGACACTCATTAGACTCATTCATTCCCTCTCGTGTGTTGTCATAGTTACTCATTGTCTCTGCTTTGTGATTGGTTCTTGTTTTACATATATACTCTGTTTGTTCACTTCCCTGTTGCTAGTCGTTGTTTAATGTTGTCACCTGTTAGCTCTGTGTTTTGCCTTTGTTTGCTCTGCCTTGTTTTGCCTGCCCGTTTTTGTGTGTAATGTGTTACTTTATTAAATAATCTCAAACTGCACTTGGATCCTCATCTCTGCCTCATCACAACAGTTATTACTTTGGAGCGGTTATTATTTGAAAAGAACGAACCTGCAAATGTCTCAACTGACCAATCAGAATCAAGCATTCCAGAGAGCCGTGTAATAAAACAAGATAATATCAAAACATACTGTAACATCCCTTCACAAATCTTGTCATGACAACCACCAATAAACACTTAATAAACACACAATAAAGACTTTTAAATGATGTGATAGAGCACACGTAGTTAACCAACTAAGACTAAAACACTAAACAAAACAGTTAAACAGGGCTAAATGTAAAAAAAAGT
This sequence comes from Paramisgurnus dabryanus, assembly GCF_030506205.2. NCBI lineage: Eukaryota > Metazoa > Chordata > Actinopteri > Cypriniformes > Cobitidae > Paramisgurnus > Paramisgurnus dabryanus. Next base: position 31,420,198 of record NC_133337.1, on the reverse strand, counting down.
CTTACCTTTTGAAGTCGTGCAGTTTTTATTCCACAAGTGGCCATATTCAAAAATGCGCGCAAATAATTTATACAATTCACTTCGACAATACAATTTCCCAGTGGAACAGAACATGTTTATTTATTCATAGAGAACAAATCATATTACATATTACTAAAATAATGTATGCAATATGCATAGCGCAAGTGTGGGGGAGAACCGTGAGTCTGTTTGATTGTTAAAACAAAAATATTTTAATTGCGAAAATAAAGATTTTAACAGCAGTGGTCATCATGAGACGTCCTGCAGAGACTTCAAGCTGCGCTGCAAGAACGAGAGGCTGATGACATCAAAGTACCGCGAGGGTGAGGCGAGAAATCATCGGAAGAGTTTGCTTTCAAACCGCTCTCGCGACGTTGATGTCATCCGCATGTCGGTTCCTGTGTTATAGCATGAAGTCGAACACGCGTGTAAATTGTCCATTTTAGTGATGTACCAATGTTCAGATATGTTCTACTGAAAATATTTAAAATAATCTTTAAAAAGGATCATTTTATAGCCTGTTAATTTCTGTTGTTTTGTCTGAATGCTAGGGTATGGCAACTGCCATACCCTGCCATACGCAAACGCCGCCCCTGATGTGTGGTAATGCTGACCTTTTGTTAAGTCACTCATAATGAACTCGATCAGCCATATTCTCTATCAGTGACATCCGTGACTGTTGACGTTTACGCGAAAAAGAAAGTACACAGAGGAACGCGGAGTTAAAATACTTTTCACTGTTGAGAGAGCCGCGCTGCTTGCAACATGAGTGAGAGAGAGAGAGAGGGGAGGGGGCGCGCGCTGTTGAGGCACTGCATGCCACGAGAGAGGGAGGAGGGAGGCGCGCTGAGCGCTCACTACAATTAATAAATAGTAAAATTAAAATGTAAATGGGAATCATGAAAAATCTATTTGTGGCGGCCAGTGTTGATTCTGTGACAGATAAATCAATGTATGGAAAATACTAAATTATTCCATAGGTTCCAATTCTGGGCCCCCCCTCATACTGGGCCCGGGACAACGGACCCGTTTGCCCCCCCCCCCCCCCCCCCCCTTTCGGCGGGCGTGACCATAGGAATGAATGGGTCTAGGCTAAATGCTAACACATTCACGACGCGCTGTACAGTGCACGCATTGAAAAAAGGTGTGTATTAATTCGTCTAAGTTGAGGTAATAACATAGTTTAATATGGCAAAAGGGTAGACTAGTCCTTTAAGTATTTTTACTTTATACATAAAAGTAAATTTTCAATTATTCGTATTTTATTAGTGTTTTTCTGGTAACGCTTTAGATTACAGCCCGGAAAGTACTGGGTAAGTACAGCGAATTTACAGCGTATGTTTCTGTAATTATAGTTTACTTATGAAGTACGTACATGTAATTATAAGGGAACAATTTATAATATTTGGGGAATAAAGGGGTAACAACCAGGAAAAATACAAATAATATATGCAGTAAAGTACTGCGTAAGTACAGCGAATTTATAGCATACATTTCTGTAATTATAGTGTACTTATAAAGTACATACATGTAATTTTAAGGGAACAATTTATAATATTTTCGGAACTAAGGGGTAACAAGTCCCACTTTAATTTACAGTCCGCAGATGTTGTATTTACTCTTTAACTACGTGAAACAAGGGGGTAACAAGTGCCACTTTAATTTACAGCCCGCAGATTCTGTACTTACTCTGTTACTACGTGAAACAAGGGAGTAAAAAAATTTGACTTAGATTGTAACAACACAAAACAGTAACTACAGAAAATACACTCTTAGAAAGGATGTGTTAATTTTTTACACATCTTTGTGTTTTAAGTTTTTAACACATTATGTGTAATTTTAACACATTATATATCATTTTGTGTTGATTTTGTGTTAAAATATAACACAAGTTGTGTTAAAAGTAACACAAAATGTGTTGTTTCCATAATAAAACAGAGATGGGTGGATTCTGGGACAACGCATTTAGTGTGTCGTCCCAGAATCAACACTAATGTGTTGTTTTTAACACATTTGTTCTAAGAGTGTAGTTCTAGTTTTTCTTGCTTTTTTCACCAAAGTTGCCTTGCCTATTTTTAATTTTGCTTGATGACCCAATAAATTCCTGTACTCTTTTTCTTTATTAAGGTCAGTAACCTTTATTGAAAATTCTAAATAAATTGTATCGTACTAATAAATTGCATAAACACATTAACTGAATTTTAAGTTTTGTTTAGTAATCTAAAATACTTACTACATATATTATTTGTATTTTTCCTGGTTGTTACCCCTTTGTTCCCCAAATATTATAAATTGTTCCCTTATAATTACACCTACGTTATTCATAAGTATACTATAATTACAGAAACATACGCTGTAAATTCGCTGTACTTACACAGTACTTTACTGCATATATTATTTGTATTTTTCCTGGTTGTTACCCCTTTGTTCCCCAAATATTATAAATTGTTTCTTTATAATTACACGTACGTACTTCATAAGTAAACTATAATTACAGAAACATACGCTGTAAATTCGCTTTACTTACGTAGTACTTTCCGGGCTGTAATCTAAAGCGTTGCCGTTTTTCTTTGGAAAACACACATTCCAAAACATATTATCATAATTTTTACTCCACTACATTTCATAATTTCAAGTTTTTGGTTTATATTTAATATTTAAGTACGTAAAACATCTAGTATTTTTTTTACTTTTACTTAAGTAAAAATTATTTTCGTACTTTTACTCAAGAAAGTAAAAGTACACAATTTTTATGTAATTAGGCATTATATCAATTTTAATATGCAATATATAATGAATACACATTATGATTCTATGCTTTAGAATGTAGTGAAAATTTTTTAGTAAAGCACAGATGAAGCACAGATGCTTGGAAAATGTAACTAAAATACTTAAGTATTATACACCTCTGACTACTAGTAAATTACCTAACCATGTGCATCACTGCTTGTAACATAAAGGGGTGGTTTTCCAGACAGGGTTTTGATTAATCCAAGACTAGGCCTTAGTATATATTAGGGCATTTAAGTAGTTTTTACAAACAAACCTTACAAAATACAATACTGGTGTGTATTTTGAGACAAAACAATAGCACAGATATCATATGTCAGTACAAGGTGTTTTGAATTTAAGGTAGCTCCAACATGCATTTTAGTCTGGGACTAGGATAATTCCTTTGCGGGAAATTCCTATACCTTGAGTTTAAAAATCTTAAATCTTTAAAGTGTCACTATAGTCTGAACAGCGATGTAATTTACACAGATCACCACAGGAGGGTGTTGTTCATTTCATTCCTCTACCTCGAGTTTAAAAATTTTAAATCTATAAAGTGTCCTTATAGTCTGAACAGCGATGTAATTTAAACAAATTACCAAAGGAGGGAGTTGTTCATTTTGCTCCTCTACTTTGAGTTTAAAAATCTTAAATCTATAAAGTGTCCTTATAGTCTGAACAGTGATGTAATTTAAACAAATCACCACAGGAGGGCGTTGTTCATTTTGCTCCTCTACTTCGAGTTTAAAGATCTTAAATCTATAAAGTGTCCTTATAGTCTGAACAGCGATGTAATTTAAACAAATAACCACAGGAGGGCGTTGTTCATTTCACTCCTCTACTTCGAGTTTAAAGATCTTAAATCTATAAAGTGTCCTTATAGTCTGAACAGCGATGTAATTTAAACAAATCACCACAGGAGGGCGTTGTTCATTTTGCTCCTCTACTTCGAGTTTAAAGATCTTAAATCTATAAAGTGTCCTTATAGTCTGAACAGCGATGTAATTTAAACAAATAACCACAGGAGGGCGTTGTTCATTTCACTCCTCTACTTCGAGTTTAAAGATCTTAAATCTATAAAGTGTCCTTATAGTCTGAACAGCGATGTAATTTAAACAAATAACCACAGGAGGGCGTTGTTCATTTTGCTCCTCTACTTCGAGTTTAAAGATCTTAAATCTATAAAGTGTCCTTATAGTCTGAACAGCGATGTAATTTAAACAAATAACCACAGGAGGGCGTTGTTCATTTCACTCCTCTACTTCGAGTTTAAAGATCTTAAATCTATAAAGTGTCCTTATAGTCTGAACAGCGATGTAATTTAAACAAATAACCACAGGAGGGCGTTGTTCATTTTGCTCCTCTACTTTGAGTTTAAAAATCTTAAATCTATAAAGTGTCCTTATAGTCTGAACAGCGATGTAATTTAAACAAATCACCACAGGAGGGCGTTGTTCATTTCACTCCTCTACTTCGAGTTTAAAAATCTTAAATCTATAAAGTGTCCTTATAGTCTGAACAGCGATGTAATTTAAACAAATCACCACAGGAGGGCGTTGTTCATTTTGCTCCTCTACTTCGAGTTTATAAATCTATAAAGTGTCCTTATAGTCTGAACAGCGATGTAATTAAAACAAATCACCACAGGAGGGCGTTGTTCATTTCACTCCTCTACTTCGAGTTTAAAAATCTTAAATCTATAAAGTGTCCTTATAGTCTGAACAGCGATGTAATTTAAACAAATCACCACAGGAGGGCGTTGTTCATTTCACTCCTCTACTTCGAGTTTAAAAATCTTAAATCTATAAAGTGTCCTTATAGTCTGAACAGCGATGTAATTTAAACAAATCACCACAGGAGGGCGTTGTTCATTTTGCTCCTCTACTTCGAGTTTAAAGATCTTAAATCTATAAAGTGTCCTTATAGTCTGAACAGTGATGTAATTTACACAAATAACCACAGGAGGGCGTTGTTCATTTCACTCCTTTACCTTAAGTTTAAAAATCTTAAATCTATAAATTGTCCTGAACAGCGATGTAATTTACACAAATCACCACAGGAGGGCGTTGTTCATTTCACTCCTTTACTTTGAGTTTAAAAATCTTAAATTTATAAAGTGTCCTTATTGTCTGAACAGTGATGTAATTTAATTTTCCAAGCAAGTTTTATGAAATAGCCCACACACCACAAGATAATCGGGCTGAATTTGGGCTGATTTTCCTGCTCATTGCATAAATGAGTTAGTTAAAGTAAAGTAAAGCTCCCGATTTTTTTTGTTTTAAATGTGTAAAGATTTCATTCTGCAGAGGTCCTACAAAGGTTTACATTTAAGGCAATTATTTTTGACAGATTAGACCTTTAATAAAAATATTTGATCTATGCAAAGGAATATTCTACTGTAAATTCAGCGTTATAAACAATATCTGTGACATGATAATGATTGTCACTAACAATATTTTTAACCTGTGACTTGGGTCATGTTTTTTGTAGCAATGTGTTTACAGTAACACACTTATATTGAAAAAACATTGAGTGGAAACGGTGAAGAAGTTATCACATAATCTCTGTTATTGTTAATGTTTCGTGTCCACCCTCATGTTTTCATAAAATGTATACATGATTTGTAAATATTAACGTTAAACTAATTTACCTCTGTGGTAAATTATACACTTATTTAGAAGCATGTAGATCACATACTCAGATGATCATTTCCCAAGAAGCATATCAATGTCTACAGGCTAATACAGTAAAAATTTACTTTTCACAGGAAAACACACCTTTTCTGAATATATGAACAAGTTCAACTGACTTATCTAGATATGTGCTTAAATAAAACAAACATTTATTTGACTAGCAAATAGATCACATGCTCACATGATCCTTATCATTTGATTGTTTTTTCTTTTTACCATACAGTTTCAAATAATGTTGGAGATCATGTGATCCACTTCTGACTTCTTGAGGTGACAAATTAAAAAGTTTCTAAATGGTTTCTACTCCTTTAACCCTCATATTATGTTTGGGGTCAAATTGACCCCAAAGCTCTTTTGACATCTCTGAAAAATTTGCTAATTGTATTTTTAAACCTCTACCTACTTTTTGACTTGAAGTTGCTTTAAGTCACAATGGATAAAAGTGTCTGCCAAGTATATAAATGTACATACAGTACACACAGTGTTCCTGTAAAACTGATCTAATGAGTGTTTTTTACTATTAATATGTGAAAAACTGTTCAAACTGATCTCAAATAAAATAAATGTTATATTTATTTTCATTACTACTTTTATTTTTTTACTAAATATACACTACATTTATGTGCTGATATGTTTTCATAGAAATTCATCTATTAAATAAACAATTTATGTAAAGGTATAAAATAAAGGTATGTTTTTTCCTACAATTTTATTTTAAATTTGCAGTTATTCTGGCATATATCAAAGAGCACTTATTTCATTGTTAAAAACAACGTTATTTTGTGTATTTGGTATAATACAATGTGTTTGCGTGGTTAGTACAGTGTTAGGCAGTAGCGTCGCTACAATTAATAAAGCTACTATAACTACATTTTTCAGAAGCTTGGTGGTAGTCTCAGCTTCAGATCTCACCCTCAGAATGTTGGATAAATGACTGATGTGTATTGCACACTTAACTGGAAACCCTTCAGGAATGTTGAAGGCATCTTCTGATTTGTTAAAAAAAAAACGGAATTATGGAAAACGTGAGTGTCACTATTATTACAATTGTGTACAATTACCCCCTGGAAAACAAAGCTCTGACTTTTGTTCAAGCAAGAGAAGTAGTCGTGTTTATGTGGGTAATACATTTACATTTACATTTACATTTAGTCATTTAGCAGACGCTTTTGTCCAAAGCGACTTACAAGTGAGGTAAACAATAGAAGCAATTATGGCAACATAAGAACAGCAATACATAAGTGCACTGGAAATAGTCTCATCAAGTCCAACACAATATAAATAGCCAAGGGTATGTTAGTAATATATTTTTTTTTTGTTTTTTTTTTTTTTTTAGATAAAGAGGAAGGTAGATAGAGAAAGAGATAAAGAGAAGGGTAACTAAATAAAGATAGTAAATCTGTAATTAGGAAGTTAGGTAATGGTGGAAGAGATGGGTTTTTAACCGAGTCTTAAAGACAGCTACAGTGTCAGCTGATCGTGTCGCGACCGGCAGATCATTCCACAGTTGTGGGACAGTTCCTGAGAATGTACGCGTTAGTGTTTTCTTCCCTTTTTGAGATGGTACCACAAGTCGTCGCTCGGTGGCAGAGCGCAGTGATCGAGAGGGTACATAAGGCTCTATAAGCAAGCGAAGGTAAGGGGGTGCTGACCCAGTGGTGGTTTTAAAGGCCAGGAGCAGAGCCTTAAATTTGATGCGGGCTGCTATAGGAAGCCAGTGTAACTTGACAAAGAGAGGAGTGACGTGCGCCCTCTTTGGCTCATTGAAGACCACTCTTGCCGCTGCGTTCTGAATCATCTGTAAGGGTTTGGTCGTGCAGGCTGGAAGTCCTGCCAGTAGCGCATTGCAGTAGTCCAGCCTGGACAGGACAAGAGCTTGGACCAGGACCTGCGTAGCATGCTCATCTAGGAAAGGTCTAATTTTCCTAATATTGTAGAGGATGAATCTACAAGAGCGAGCGGTGCTGGCAACATGCTCCGTGAAGCTAAGCCGATCATCAATGACCACTCCCAGGTTTTTGGCCGTCTTGGAAGGCGTGATGGTCAAGGAACCTAGCTGAATGGAAAAGTTGTGCTGAATCTTTGGTTCAGATGATATGACAAGCAGTTCTGTCTTCGCAAGGTTAAGCTGGAGATGGTGATCCTTCATCCAGAGTGAGATGTCCCTCAGGCATGCCGAGATGCGGTCAGAAACCGTAGGATCATCAGGGTGGAACGACAAGTGGAGTTGAGTGTCGTCTGCATAGCAGTGGTAGGAAAAGCCATGTTTCCGAATGACAGAGCCCAGGGATGTCATGTATATCGAAAAGAGCAGCGGTCCAAGCACAGAGCCTTGAGGGACCCCGGTATCAAGACGTTGGGGTTCGGAGACGTCACCTCTCCAGGATACCCGAAATGACCTATCTGAGAGGTACGACTTGAACCATAGAAGCGCTGTGTCAGTGACACCCATAGACATGAGAGTCGACAGGAGGATGCGGTGATTGACCGTGTCAAAAGCTGCAGATAGATCCAGTAAGATCAGCACAGATGATTTGGAGGCTGCCCTTGCCTGCCTTAGGGCCTCAATGACTGAGAGCAGCGCAGTCTCAGTGGAGTGACCACTTTTGAATCCAGACTGATTGCTATCCAGGAGGTTATTTTGTGTGAAGAAAGTGGAGAGCTGGTTGAACACAATGCGTTCAAGAGTCTTGGAAATGAAGGGAAGAAGAGAAACGGGTCTGTAGTTCTCTAGCATAGCAGGATTGAGCGTGGGTTTCTTCAGCAACGGGGTTATCCGGGCCTCTTTAAATGCTACTGGAAATTCTTCCAAATGACAATCGGCGCACGCTCTGCTGCGACGGCACACAGTCAGTCAGTGTTCAATGGCGGCGGCGTCACTCGGTCTCTCGTCGGTCTGTTTGTATAGTCTCTAATTCACGTATTGTGAATCTAGTCCTAGTGTCAACCGTGTCCAGTCTGTCTATTGTCTGTCTAATGTCTACAATGCCGGATCTACACAAAATACTTGCCATCATATTTATTATTTTATGGATAACCAACAACAGCCCGGCGCTGGCACTAATAGTCAGCGACACGGGATCACTCACCTACAGCCGGGCAGATCTCCTACATCTCCGGGCCTCCACGCACAGCAACCAAAGACCACCAGTTGCACTTCCACCAGAGATCCAACGGAGACGTAGAGGCAGACGGGGAGGTGTGCGAACAAGACTCCGGAGGCGTCCATTCAGGCCCCCTCTCCCCTCCATCATCCTGGCGAATGTCCGCTCTCTACGGAACAAGACGGAGTTGCTGCACGCCAAATGCCTGGTGGAGAGGGCCTATAAGGACGCCTGCATCATCGCCCTCACAGAAACCTGGCTAGACGATGAAGTTCCGGAGTCCGAGGTCAGTCTCGATAACTTTTCCATCGTAAGAGCTGACAGGACCCGTCAGTCGGGCAAAGTGAGAGGTGGTGGGATCTGCATCTACGTCAACAACAGATGGTGTGAAAACATCAAAATCCACAAAAGGATATGCACACCAGACGTGGAGATGCTAACGGTGACCCTACGTCCCTTTTATTTACCCAGGGAATTTCCCACGGTGATCGTCAGTTGTGTTTACGTTCCACCCAGTGCTAACGTTAACGCGGCAGCAGGGTTAGTAGCTGACAACACCAACGGCATGCTAGCTGAATATCCCGAGGCTCCTGCGTTTATCCTGGGCGATTTTAACAGCTGTAGACTCAGCGATGTCCTGCCGTCTTTTCATCAGTACGTGGATGTCCCCACAAGAAAGGATAACATCTTGGACTTGTGCTACGGCAATATATCAAACGCCTTCGGAGCCCGGTCTCACCCGCCACTCGGTTCATCGGACCACAACGTCATTCTCCTCCTTCCGCAATACAAACCGGAACTGAAACGAATCAAGCCAAAAACGTACACCGCCACTCAATGGTCGGATGATGCAACGACACAACTACAGGGCTCCTTTGCATGCACAGACTGGTACATTTTCCAGGGCAGTCTGGATGAAAAAGTGTCACTAATCACAGACTATATCAAATTCTGCATTGAAACCACCATCCCTGTGAAAAAAGTCACAAAATATCCAAACTCCAAACCCTGGATTACTCCCCACATCAAACACTCACTGAAGGAGAAACAAAAAGCATTCAAGCGAAAGGACTGGGCAACACTTAAGATATTAAACAGACAGACAAAAAATGACATTATTAAAGCCAAAATGCAATACAGAGACAGATTAGAGGAAGAGTTTAGAAATATGAATACAAAACAAGCATTTCAGAAAGTAAAAATACTAACCAGTCAACAAACAATACAACACAATTTTACAACAGACCCACTGAACTATGCCAATTCCCTAAACAGCTTTTTCAACCGGTTCGACACCCAGGACTATACCACCAACTGTGAGGAGCTACTCAAGGCGCTCCCCCTGGAAGAACCCCAGCACCCTCCCTTCACTCAGGAGGATGTACAGCAGCAACTGGCCAGGTGCAAAATTGGTAAGGCACCAGGGCCGGATGGCATCCCAGCAAGGGTGCTAAAGCTCTGTGCCATGGAGCTCTCCCCAGTTTTTCACTCCATTTTCTGGGAATCATGCAGAACAGCCACTGTGCCCACCCTCTGGAAGACCTCAATCGTTGTACCAATACCCAAAAAACCCCGCCCGTCAGAGCCCAACCACTTCCGTCCAGTTGCACTCACACCCATAATAATGAAGTGCATGGAAAAGATCATGCTTCAACTTATTCTGAAAACCGTCGGATCACAACTGGACCCCCACCAGTTTGCATACAGGCTGAAACGGGGGACGGAAGATGCAGTGGCATGCCTCCTCCACTCCATCCTCCACCATCTCCAGACACCTAACAACTTTGCAGCAGTCCTATTCGTTGACTTCAGCTCTGCATTCAACACCATCCAGCGGCACCAGCTCATCAAGAAGCTCCAACACCTGGACATCATTCCACTATACATTCACTGGATATACAATTTCCTCAGCAACAGACCACAGGCAGTTAAAGTAGGTACAGCTATATCATCAAACATTATTACCAACACTGGAGCCCCTCAGGGCTGCGTTCTCAGTCCATTTCTGTATACCCTCTACACAAATGACTGCAGCAGTACATCCCCTATCACCACATACTACAAATATGCGGACGACACAGCCATAGTAGGCCTACTCAGTGATAACAATTCCATCACAGCATACCAGCAGTCAATAACACAGTTTTCACATTGGTGTACCGACAACTACCTCCAATTAAACACTGACAAAACAAAGGAAATGGTCATACACACATCCAAAACACCACCTACACTCAATTGCACACTCATCAGAGGAAAAACAGTTGAACGGGTCAACAGTTTCAAATATCTTGGACTCACCATAGACAATAAACTCAACTTCAATGAACATGCAATTACCACACACAAACGTGCACAGCAAAGGCTTTATGTCATCCGCAAATTGAAAGCACTATCTGTGGCCCCCCATCTCCTTTTACTACTCTATAAAAGCATCATCCAACCCATTCTAATGTACTGTTCCCCCTGTTTCTTCACCCTGCTTACTGTCACCAGTAAAAACAGACTACTCAAAATCTCACACACAGCATCCAAGATAATCAACCTCCCCACCCCTTGCCTGTCAGAAATAAATGATCAAGCTATGACACGCCTGGCACGTGTCATAGTTAGCAGCCCGGACCACCCCCTTAACCAATTCTTCACTTTACTCCCATCTGGCCGCAGATATAAGGTACTGAACTGGAAAAAGGCCCATTTCAAAAAAAGTTTTGTCCCCACAGCTATCATAGCACTAAATAAGAATATGTAGATTTCACTGGTATTTCTGTATATTGCCCATGTTATGTTTATTCTTGTCTAGATGTCTATGTTTTCCATATGTTTTTCTGTACTATATGTGTGAGGATGGGTTATTTGTTATCTGTTATGTGTGGGAAGAGGGTTTATTTGTTATCTGTTGTACAAGTGGTAATAAGGGTTTATTTGTCATCTGCTTTATAAGGGTGTATTAGTTGTAATGTATGCTGTCCTGGACAACCTGACTGTGTGAAAACAATTATCCCTCTGGGGACAATAAAGAATCTAATAATAATAATAATAATACAGGGAAGGTGCCAGTGGAAAGGGATGAATTGATAATGTGAGTGAGAGCAGGGATAACAGACGGAGAGATGGCCTGGAGGAGATGGGTGGGTATGGGATCTAGCGGGCAGGTAGTCGGATGATTAGAAGCCAAGACCTTGGAAACATCTGCTTCGGATAGGAGAGAGAAGGAGGGAAGGGAGCATGTCTCAGGGATTTGAGAATGCGCAAGAAGCGGCGGCTCGGAAAACTGACTGCTAATGGTTTTCGTTTTCTTCACAAAGAAGGAAGCAAAATCATCAGCCGTTAGGTCGGATGAAGGTGGAGGGGCAGGGGGACAAAGAAGGGTAGAGAAGGTCTTGAAGAGAGTGTGAGAGTCAGGTGAGTTGTTAATCTTCGAATGGTAGTATAGGGTCTTTGCAGAGGAGACATCCTTGGAGAAGGAGGCAAGAAGAGACTGATAGAGGCAGAGATCAGAAGGATCATTCGATCTGCGCCACTTCCTCTCTGTAGCCCTGAGTGTGGAGCGATGCTCACGGAGAACCTCAGTTAGCCAAGGAGCAGGAGGTGTGACCCGGGCCGGTCCAGATGTCAGAGGGCATAATGTGTCTAAGCAGGATGTAAGAGTGGAACAAAGTGTGTCAGTGGCATTGTCAGTATCTAACAGAGAGAGTTGGCTGGGAGCGGGCAGCGTGGAAACAATCGCAGAAGATAAGCGGGAGGGAGAGAGCGTGCGCAGGTTGCGCCTGAACGTGACCAATGGGGGATCGTATGTAGCGACAGGGGGAGTCAGGTCGAGGTCGAGAGTAATTAGGAAGTGATCAGATGTGTGAAGTGGGGTGACCTGGGTGTGGTAGGTGGAACAACAGCGTGTGTAGATAAAATCTAAAAGATTACCAGACCTGTGTGTTGGTGAAGTAGGGACTCGCTTGAGGTCAAACGACGCAGTCAGGGTGTTGAAGTCAGCTGCCTGTGGTTTCTCCAGGTGGATATTGAAGTCACCAAGTATTACTAAAGGAGTACCATCCTCAGGGAATGAAGACAGAAGTACGTCTAAGTCCTCCAAGAAGTGTCCAAGTTGACCTGGGGGGCGATAGATAACAAAAAAATGCATTTTAGTAGGGTGGATGATAGTAACAATATGCGATTCGAAAGAGTTGCTGTCACATGAGGGGGTTTGCTGTTGGAATTTCCAGTCCTTTGGGATGAGCAGACCAGTTCCTCCACCCCTTCCTGTTGTGCGAGGACTGTGTGAGAAAGTGTAGTTGTTGGAGAGGGCAGCCGGAGTGGCAGTGTCCTCTGGTTTAATCCATGTCTCAGTAAGTGCTAAAACAGAAAGGCCAGAATGTGAGGCAATGGCAGTAATGAAATCTGCTTTGTTGACAGCAGATTGGCAGTTCCATAAGCCAATGGGAAGAGAGAGTGAGGCAATAGTGGAAGGTGGGAGAGTGCGGAGGTTATTAATATTTCTCCCACGGCGACGTGACACAACAGATTTACGAGATGTAATGACAGTGGAGATTTGAAAGCACATAGTAAAATTATAAGAATAGGAAATGTACAAGAGAGGAAAAAGAGTGCTATATAGATAAATAGAAAAAGTTAGTACAAAAAGTGCAATACTCAAGTGCCCTGTCGGTGTCCCTGCTCGGTGGAGTCGCGCAGGTAGAGTCGATGGTCTTTACACTCTTCGGTCTTCACACAACGAGGGCTGCACGCGACCGCTGCCGCGGTGGACTGACTGCTTTTATAAGTGCTTCAAATGTGGGCTGAAACTCAGCAGGCCACGCCCGAAAACAATCAACAACAACTTAATGGCCGAAACTACTACTGTATTTACTGTAATACACTAACGCACGCGAGGACACGCGAGAACAAACGCGGATTGCAGCACGTGAGACAAAGGTAAACAAGAGAGCGTTTCTTAGCAACGACACTGCGCTAAAACTTCACAAGTCTAAAATCAAATACACTTACACGTTTCTGTGGACTCCTGTTGATAACTGCTTCACCTGAAGACTGAACTGTTTACTGCTGTTTAAATACTCTCCTGGCGTTGGCCACGCCCGAAAACAATCAACAACACGTTAATGGCCGAAACTACTACTGTATTTACTGTAATACACTAACGCACGCGAGGACACGCGAGAACAAACGCGGATTGCAGCACGTGAGACAAAGGTAAACAAGAGAGCGTTTCTTAGCAACGACACTGCGCTAAAACTTCACAAGTCTAAAATCAAATACACTTACACGTTTCTGTGGACTCCTGTTGATAACTGCTTCACCTGAAGACTGAACTGTTTACTGCTGTTTAAATACTCTCCTGGCGTTGGCCACGCCCGAAAACAATCAACAACACGTTAATGGCCGAAACTACTACTGTATTTACTGTAATACACTAACGCACGCGAGGACACGCGAGAACAAACGCGGATTGCAGCACGTGAGACAAAGGTAAACAAGAGAGCGTTTCTTAGCAACGACACTGCGCTAAAACTTCACAAGTCTAAAATCAAATACACTTACACGTTTCTGTGGACTCCTGTTGATAACTGCTTCACCTGAAGACTGAACTGTTTACTGCTGTTTAAATACTCTCCTGGCGTTGGCCACGCCCGAAAACAATCAACAACACGTTAATGGCCGAAACTACTACTGTATTTACTGTAATACACTAACGCACGCGAGGACACGCGAGAACAAACGCGGATTGCAGCACGTGAGACAAAGGTAAACAAGAGAGCGTTTCTTAGCAACGACACTGCGCTAAAACTTCACAAGTCTAAAATCAAATACACTTACACGTTTCTGTGGACTCCTGTTGATAACTGCTTCACCTGAAGACTGAACTGTTTACTGCTGTTTAAATACTCTCCTGGCGTTGGCCACGCCCGAAAACAATCAACAACATGTTAATGGCCGAAACTACTACTGTATTTACTGTAATACACTAACGCACGCGAGGACACGCGAGAACAAACGCGGATTGCAGCACGTGAGACAAAGGTAAACAAGAGAGCGTTTCTTAGCAACGACACTGCGCTAAAACTTCACAAGTCTAAAATCAAATACACTTACACGTTTCTGTGGACTCCTGTTGATAATAATGAGCAGGTATCATGATCAGCTAAATATTGGATTGTCAAAAATAAGTTTGCATTCTATAAAGACTCTTGCTATTCCACCTCTGATTGGGTAATGCTCACTGCCATCATCATTTTAATTAGTTTGTTTTAACAGTCAGAATCAGGTCAGGACCAATCAGGGTCATAGTGAGGGCGCGTCTCTTGGCAGTGTTGCTCTGTCTGTTGATTTGATACATTTAAAGGAGCATTTCATCCGTAGAAACATTAATCTTTATTGAAAGTGTGTTATATTTGTAGGTAAAATTTAACATACATTTAGAATTTGGTGCCTATTTGACTGAGAAAAGGGGTGTTTGTAGTCTCACCCCCTCAACAAAGATATTGCACTTCCTTCTTTCAATGATGCAAAATGATGATTTTTACATCATTGAAAGAAGGAAGTGCAACACTGAAATCTGTATTTCTCCTGTCTCAGTGGCAACTGAGATAATGATGCATGACCATTCAAAAACATGACTGGGGTTCTAACTATACAAAGCTTAATGCAAATGGGTGAAGTGTCCCTTTAAGAAACACACAGAAAATATTAAAATAAACAAATCAATATATGCAATATATTAATATAAAATACTTGCAATAAATGCAATGGGTTACATTTTATGTTGATAGTCCCTTTAGACATACTACTAACTATAAATAACTTTGCAACTACTTTCATTAATTTGCAACTATGTGTTAATTAACTGTCATTAGCATATTAGTAGACAGTAAGGGTTAGGAAAGAGATTATGGTTAGTGTAATAAGTTGACATGCACCTGCAAAGATACCTTTAGTCAGTTAAATGTCTGTTGAGGGATCATCACAATAAAGTGTTAATAGATATTAAGCAGATATTAAGTAGTTGCAAAGTTACTTATAATTAGTAAAATGTCTAAAGTGGACTATCGAAATAAAGTGTTACCATAAAATACAGTAACAATAATCTATTGTTAAGACCGAGTTATACATTTAAAATACATAAAACATGGCATAAGTGATCAAACAAAAAAGTGTTCATGCTTCAGACCAGGATGTTTTTTTTTTTTGATAACCATCAGATTTCATCAAAGTACATATAAGTTCATGATGTTCAGATTTACCTTTCTTATCTTCAGTCATCTTGTTATTGAGTTCCTCCCTGTGAAGTAAAGTATAAAAGATAGGACTCCTCATTGATCCTCACACAATCTACACTGAAGTCCTGAAAGTGAAGATTTGACAAAAGGTGAGTTTTTATAACATTAACTTCAGCTGTGTATATATGAGTGCAGATGTGTCACTTTTCCTCTTAATTCATTTTCAGATTCATCATGGCAGTCATGAGAGCTCTTGTGCTTCTTTTCTTGGTCTTTTCTGTTGGGAATGCAGCAGGTAACCAAGACGTTTACAAGATTTACCAAACCATGCAACCAATATTCCAGATTAAATTCCCATAAAAGTACCATTAAATGTTCCCATAAAGGAGTGTAACTTTAGATAAAAGAATAACAGGAGGAACACTTAAAGCACTTCTACACTGAAACATAAAACTGATAATGTGACTTATATATTATAATTAAATATTATATTACTGATATTTTATTCACTGTATAGCTGAAGAAGACTGCCCTAATGGATGGACACCTTTTGGTGTGCAATGCTACAAATTCTTCTCTCAGTCAGTTAACTGGGCCACAGCTGAGGTACTGTTATTCAGTTATTCAGTAATTCAAATTGTTAAAGGATACTCAACGACCTGTCGTGAAACTAAAACAGATTAGATTTTATATTTAAATAATCTCTCTCTCTCTTTAGAAAAACTGCCAATCTTTTGATGCAAATCTTGCATCTGTGCGCAGTACAGCAGAAAACAACTTTCTCCTGAGTCTGCTTGTGCCTGCTGACACACGTGCTTGGCTTGGTGGTCATGATGGTGAAGTGGTAAATAATTTTGCTCTGAAATGCATACTCGTTAATTTGAAATTATTGCTTTTAATATAAAACAGATTGTTACAATATAAATGACTGAATTATATCATTAATGGAGTGTGAATATTTTAGTAAACTCTTTGACTCTTCTCACTCATTAGGAAGGACAATGGCTGTGGACTGATGGATCTCAATTTGACTTCACCAACTGGTGCTCTGGACAACCTGACAATGGTGGTGGTAAAGAGAACTGCCTGGAGATAAGCTATACTAGTAAGAATGATCTCCTATCATTATTGTTTTTATTTAAATCTTACAATTTAATGCATTTATTAAATAAGCTAGTTTAGTTGTCAGAAAATGGGCGTTCATTACACTGAGATGCCTTTTAGAAATGTCTATAAATTTATTAAAAAGAAAAAACTGTATTAACATAAGTATTTAGACCCTTTGCAACAACAACACTTGAAATTTTGCTCAGATGTTTCCAATTTCTCTTGATCATTGCTGAATTGTTTTACACCTCATTTATCTACCTGTGGTAAATTAAATATATTAATTCAAACTTCAACAGTAATGTTCACTATTGATTTTATTTTCATCTTATCCCACAGCTAACCGTTGCTGGAATGATCAGACCTGTTCAAGCCCAACGAGCTACATTTGTGCCAAACCTCTGTGATCATGAGAAATCAATCTGTTTAAAAAGTAATATGATTGTACTGCATGCCTATACATTTTTCTGATCTTGTCTTAAAAATCTTTTAAATATCTCTGAAATTATCTTTATAAATTACTGAACCTTTCTGAAAACTTCTAAAATCAATAAAAGCATTTATAAAACCAATCTTGTGCATTGTGGAGTCATAATTTAGTCATGTAAAAAGTACAGGTTGTCTTCATATCTGGATCATGTTTAAGTAAATGTTACCTAATGGCACTAATATCTGATCATACTTGTTAGACAGTTAGTCCTACAGTTTAAACTTGCTGTCATGCATTAGCTTTTCATTATTCCACATAATCATTTCAAGAAAAAAGAGAAACATGCTAAATAAACTGTAAAACAAAAATTATGATGGATTAAAAGTGTCCCTCTCATGTTATGAGATGTCACAAGATGCACGTGTGAAGTTTAAGATCATAATGAGATCATGAGTCAAGTCATTCTGCTTCCAAAATACACTGATTACTATATATATATATATATATATATATATATATATATATATATATATATACAGTATCTATTTGTACATAAAGTATATGAAACTGTTCATAGTTAAGGACATTACAAAAAAGCAGTGTTGCACATTGGCAGGTTATTTACTGGTAGTGAATTTGGGGCTTAACACATTACAAAAACACATATATAGACACTGTAACATGATTCATTTCATTTAGTATAAGAAAAAAATTAAATCTTTCCAATAAGTTCATAGTTATTGAGATGAGAAAAACACGAAGGTATATATATTTATATATTTCTGGTTATTGAATCTGATTGGCTAAGAGCCCTTCCCAGCTGTGTCATACTCTACTCAGAGGTGGACTTACCCATTAGGCATAGGTCAGCAATTGCCTAGGTTAAAAAACTGGTTACAATATAAAACACTTAATTATTCTGTTTTATAAAGTACTGACAAGAACAAAGTCCTGTAATAAAGCGTGTGCTTGTACCGCAATAAGATTAAATAGAAGATCAATAGTATATAAATATATTTTTATTTACTTTTACCTCGCTTAATCAATAACATAAATGCTAAATATGAATAAAATAAACAAGTAATAGAGGCATGAGACCAAATACTGCTGGTTTGATAAACCCTAAACAAATAAATATTTCATTTTTGACCATCAAACATGGATACATCAGAGACAGGGATGTAGCACAGATCTGTGGTCAGCAGGGAAAGCGAACATTGATGTTCTCACATCTGAATCTTTCTAAGCAAATGGTCAAATAGGCGCTATCTTTACTAATCGACTGCAGATTGGAATATTATACATATATATATTTTTTAAACTTGTGTCGTCGAACTGTTGTATAAAGGCAATATCGCCTATAGCCTCGTGCTTCTGGCCTCATAACAGCTGTGATAATACAGAGCTATATCACACTCCTACTCGAGTGATATGCTTAAATATACATGACAAAAAGACGGTTGTGTACATTTACATTTATACATTTGACAGACGCTTTTAAGCGACTTACAGTGCATTACAGTGTTAAAATTTTATAAGCATGTGTGTTTCCTGCAATCAAAAACATGACCTTGTGCGCTGCTAACACAATTTATATCTGAGAATGGAAAAATATTAATAGATGGTTAAGAACTGAAACTGAAGGCCAGAATTTTAGATGCATTTGAAGTTTAGATATCAGAGCAATATTGCACATGTAATGTCTTTTTAGCTCATGCTGCTCATATTACACATCATTGTGTAAAGCAGCTTGTACAAATATCACAGTCTTTAACCTTTTTCAGGTCAAGGACCCATAGAGTGGAGGTGCATGGACCCCATATTTATTAAATCTGTCATTTCATGTCGATTATGTGTTCAAATAAGTAAAAGGGACAATACAGCTTGTTACGTTCCCATGAAACTTATACACACTGTTGATTTTGAATATACTTGTTGAAGAGTTTTAAGCAACTAACATTGTTGAGAGTTTCTGAGTTGAAGCCCATTTGAAACTTTATTTTCTTTCCTGAACTTTTTCTTCTGTTTACCTGGAAGCCTGTAAGGAGGTGGGTGCCCACTTTTACTTTTTGTATTACATTTTATCCAGTTTTTTCCCTAGTTAGGGAGGCAGAGTATTTTGTTGTCTTTTATTTGACATTTTCTCAATAAATTCGCAGATTTAATACCCTTAGGTAGAGGGCTTTGTTTATTATTTTGGGCTAAAACCCCTCCTGATGTTTTTTGTTTGCTTCCACTGTTTTTGTTACTCCCTTTTGACATTAAATGACTCTGAACATTTAATAAAATGCTCCTTTTTTTTTCCAAATGGTTGTTTGTATTAATTATTTTTAAATTAAACTCTTTGATTTATAAAAACTCAACTATCAATTATCCCCTGGATTACTGTTACTGAAATGAATCCCAACAGATATCAGTGCAATAATCTTTAACAGACAGATAAGATATAGATGTCAATACAGCATCCGTACAAAATGGACTGTTGTTGACGTTCTGTACACAGCTTGTGAAGTCAATTCGAATGTCAGCTATATTTTTTATTATTTCTCTTTAGGGTGCAGCTTATAACAGCTTTTCTTTGTTTTTAAATGTGTAAAGACTACATTGTGCAAAGATTCGAAAAGGTCTTTTTATCAAGGGTGCATTTGCTGCATGCTTAATTTGTATAAATTTTATAAATGACCGATTTCTTCTACATTTAAGTAAACAAAAATGATTTTTGACAGATTAGACCTTCTTAAAATAAGAAAGCATTTTATATGCAAAGGAATATTCTACTGTAAATTCAGCATTATAAACAATATCTGTGACATGATAATAATTGTTACTAACAATGTTGTTGTTAACCTGTGACTTGGGAAGTGATGGGAATTTTGTTTTAGTAGCAATGATGTGTTTACAGTTTACAGTGAAGATGTGATAATCATAATCTTTTTTGTGTGTGTGCGTCTTTGTCCACCCTCATGATCACATGCTCAGATGATCTTTTCCCAAGAAGTATATCAATGTCTATAGGCTACAGTGAAAATGTACTTTCATAAGAAAGCACACCTTTTCTAAATATTAACAAGTTCATCTGACTTATCTAGATAAGTCTTATCTTCTTTTGATCTTATCTTAAATAAAACATACATTTATTTTACAAGCAAATAGACTCCATGATTCTAGCAATTTGATCGCTTTCTTCTTTTCCCCCTACAGTCACAAATTTGAAGACTTGAAACTATTAGAACTTCAAATGTTTTTAAGCATTGACTTGCTGAGCATTTGTCTTTAATATGTGTTAATTCACTAAATCATCTGTTTACCATATCAGTCTTAATGATTAATGGTAAACGAACTTGGCTTGCTGACCTAAAAGAAAGCTCTGAACCTGAGCTCTGTACCCTCAGAGGGGGTACAAATCAGATTTTTTTTAAATTTATTTTAGAAAATAAGACACGTTGATGTAGATATAACTATTTAACAGTATATCAAATTAATCAACCTTAGAAATACACGCACATGAACAGAATAATATTAATAATATAACTTATAATACTAAAACAGTGATAAGAAAAAAGTTTGCTGGTAAATACACACTTGTATTTAATGAAGATTTTAATTGTTTATTTTAGAATATCCAGCTGTTATATGCAGGCGTGCAATGAATCTTGGGATAGCCTCGGCTGTTAAGGATCCATTTGTTCTATCCTTACCGGCGCGGAGAAATAAGGACACATTTTGAGGCTTCATTCTAAGCATCCTTTGAATTGGGACGGGACGGCCTTACTAGCCTCAAGTCACGCTGCTGTGACACAATCGGTCTTAGAATACATCCTTAGAAGATCGCAGCCCATGAATTGGGACACAGCTCATATCATACCATTGCTGCTATCTGGTTCCAGTTATCCATCAGTGCTCATTTATCAATAAATACACATTAACACTAACCTCTGTTGTTATCTCTGTCTGCAAAACGTTACAGAGAACCAGACCAAAACCAAGATAAATATGAGCACTTCCCCAAAAGTCCTGATCCAGGAACTTGTGGATATTTAACAGAACCAACTCATCCAACACATCACCGGTCACGGCAATGGTTTATTCTGCAACCGCTACCACATCCCCTATGGTCAGCCCCACTCATTCTGTGGAGGACTGCACCAGGTTTCTTCTCCAATGTACGCTAGTCTTCGAGATGCAATCGCATCAATTCCCCACCAACCAGTCGAAAATTGCCTTCATCACATCCCTTCTCAGTGTTGCCAGGTTTGCGTTTTTCCTGCACAATTGGGCTATTTTGAAAATACAGTTGCGGGAAAAATTTTGGAGCTGCGGGTTGCGTTTTTTTGGGCTAGTTTTATAATGTGCCGCGGCCACGAAAATGAACGTTTTTGTTTTCCTAATGTGCATTTATCCCATAAGCAATTCATGTCAACCCAAGGACAGCTGCAGCGTTAGGAAGTCAGTGGAAAAGTGAGTGGAGGGGCGCATTTTGCTCTTAATATCAAGTCAGAAACAAGAAATTACCTTACGTAAGTGGTTACGTCTATACTGAGAGGATATTTACAGACCACGTGAACCCATCTTTGTATGATCTTTTCAAGTTAAATAGAACATTTTAAATACGTAGATAGTATGTTAAAAGGGCAGAGTTCATACGGTCTCAAAATGGCACGGTTGGGTACACTTAGATGTACTTAAGATAATCTTAAGAAGTACTGAAGTAGATTTCTTTTGTTTAGAACAGAATAGTTTGTGAAAATAGAGCACCTTAAGTGCATTAAGAAAATTTTCATCTGCATGGAAAGTACATTAAAAGCAATAGTAAGAGTTTATTTTAGAGCCTTTGTTGTAATACCGGAGTTTTCTACTGTGATTGGACAAATGTAAAAATTGGGCTAGTTTTCATTCCTTTTGGGCGGGTTTTAAGTTGTCATTGGGCTGGAAATTTTTCTTGGACCTGGCAACCCTTTCCCTTCTATGCAATAAATAGGCCAGTTCACTCTGACAACAGGACAGTCCCATGGTACAGTCCTATTCATTATGTATATAGCATTTAAAAATATATATATGCCCAGATGGACGTTTATCTTTTAGGAATGAGTTGCATTGTTTACAACAAGGGAAGATGTATGTTACTGACCACGCTCTGCACACTGGCTGCAATCAGTGGATGGAATGAGTGTGCTCTGCTCACCCACCGCCTGTCCAAACGGACTTAACTCCACATTGCGGTTGAATCTTGCATCCTACGACAATCTCTTTGGTTTGGAAAAAGTCATTCAGCTCTTCATTAGAACTTGCCAGCACCGTATGAAATGTTTCTACACAGACGGCAACCCATCAGCCTTCCTCCACCAACCAGAGTCTTCCTCATGCAAGTGGATTCTACACTCCTCACATTATCAGAGCAACACAGATGGCTATTTATGGGTCTCAGCCTTTATTCTGGAAACGTGTGGCACTCTATCCCAATGTACCCCATTTGTCCTACTCGCAATTTGGTGAGTGCCACAATTACAAACAAATTCAAAGTATTGATTTCTGTCCATCATCAATTTCTTTCAGTTTCCGCCCTCCTCAATTCCATCTCAGCTATCAACTTCCTCTCCGCCCAGCTCTGTGAATCTCTCGAAATAACCAAAACCAAAAAGCCCTCCAGGTGCAATCCATAACGGGGAGACCACTAAATCATTCTGCCATCCACTTCAGTGCTGGATCCGTAACTCTGACAGTGGGGGCTTTAAATCAGGAGAACATTAACTTTCTGGTTCTGGAGAATTCCAAATCGGACATCATCCTAGGTTGTCCGTGACAGATTCAACATCAGCCACAGCTCTCATGGGTAACCGGAGAAGTCAAGAAGTGGAGTTCCCCATTTATGACAACCTGGTTCCATCAACTACCTCTAGTATGTCTCACATCACCCTCCATCGTTCCTGTATGTACCACTTTTATAGAAAGTCACACTCAGAATGTTTCTGAGCTTCCCGGCTACCAACTCAAAGGCCATTTGATCTCCTCTCAGGTGAATCTGTACCCAGAGGTAGGATCTATGCATTATCCATACCAGAACGGGCCATGGAGGAGTACATCGAGGAGGCACTTAGACAGGAGTACATACACACATATACCTCACCCGCAGCTTTCAGCTTTTTCTTAGTTGCTAAGAATGATGGGGGCTTACGGCTCTGCATCGATTACCGGTAACTAAATAACATCTTCGTTCAGATCCTCTCGTCCCAAACATTTTGAAATAATTACGGTCAAGTACCATCTTGACTATGGAGTGCTTACAACCTAGTGCGCAGGGCCGGTTTTTGCTATGGGCAATGTGGGCGACACCCAGGGTGCAATCTCTGTGAGGGCGCACGAGCGCCCTAAAAAAAAAAAATATCAAAACAGTTTTCTAGACTACCGCTCATTTCCATGTCAAGTAAGTGCTGAGATACACAGGTTGTGTGCATGTCAGAAGAGGCACGGGGGAGGGGGGCAGGAATCAACTTGCGACTGCAAGTCCCTTGCTCGTCTTAAGGGGGCGAGCCGAGCGCGGGATTGACTGATCCCAGGCCAGATATGAGGTGTGGCTTATGCATCTGCTTTGCAAACCATGCAATCAGTCATCGTGCCTAAGGTCGCGTACTTTTCCGTGAGCAGAAGTCGTGACCAATGAACGTGTGATACTACGTACGTGTGAAGCTACGTAGGGGCCAATTTTTTTATTATAATTACATGTTAAAAGCTGTAACACTTTTAATGACAAATAAGTTAAAATAATCATTTGAGAAATATCTTACCCAAAGGTACATTTATTCAATAGTATAGCAACACATGGCATAAACAGTACAATCTTACAGATTCTCTTCACGTATTAAGTCACATGATGTAAATGAAAAAATGCCTTGCATAAAGTCAGTGTATGGCCTCTCTTATGTGTTGTCCATAAAGTATTTATTGTGCAATTTTTTTAATCATTGTTTGGCACTGACAAAACAAGGTGGATCACAGCGCCACCTTGTGGCTATTCAAAGTCAATTTATTTCTGTAGCACCATTAAACACAACAATGTTGACCAATGTGCTGTTCAGCTTACACAATAAAATTAATATAAAAATAAAAACATTAAAAAGAATAGTTGAAACCATACATCATCATCATTTAAAAACAATACGATATCTAGATTTAAAGTGTATTTACCAAATAGAGGAAAAACTTCATACCTGAAAGACATCAAAGATGTAATGACTCATTGAAGAACAATAGGGTCCTTGCACCTCGGTGCTTGGCCTCTATTAACTTGGTTCAATGATTCAGGGGAAATATCATTTCGTTTATAGCCTTTGTGGTTTAAGGGACATACAAATACTTTAAAGTAGGCCTACCAAATCTTACCCAAACATTTTACAGTAGACCTACACAACAGAAATTTGTATTACTGTACTATACGTTAAACTCACTTTGCACTCCTTTTAAATTATGATAGTCATACTTATTTGTACACATTTTTACTGTATTTTACAAAATTTAAAGGCACAGTCAATGTTCCCCAAATATGTTCCTGAAGGCACACCAAACACTTCATATTTTCCAGCACGTCTAATCTTCCCAATCAACTCGTCACATCTTCAGAAAAATATTAAATAACAACCTTTTTTCTTTTTAGGTTTCTTCTGTTTTAGACCTACCTATTTCACTACCACCTTAACCATCTTCCACTTTATATGGAAATATATATCCAGCTCTGGGTAGATTACATAAGAATTGTAATCAGTTACTGATTACAAACTACATGCCAAAATTTGTAGTCAGTAACCTAATCTGTTAGATTACACATTTTGTGTAATGTAATATGAGTACTTTTTGATTACATCTACATTTGACCTATGTTTATTTGATATCACATATTTAAGTAGGATAGTATTGTACTATTTTGACACAGTACAAAGAGCAAGAAAATATATGCCAATTTTAAACAAGACATGTTTTTAAGTGCATTTGCCATGTATGCAAAAATAAATAAACATCATATCAGCCATAAAATATGTATTAAGATCAGATTTCACCACAGTTAACACCACGTTGCAAGCACATTTTGTTAGAAAACATCAATGATGGGAATGACTCAATGACACTTTACAATGCTTTATATACAGTATGTGAAGATTAATAGAATACACATATATTTTAAAATGTAATGTAATTTAAATACAAGTTCTTGATTTTTGGGATCAGATTACATGTACTACTCTACTCTCTCTCTCTCTCTCTCTCTCTCTCTCTCTCTCTCTCTCTCTCTCTCTCTCTCTCTCTCTCTCTCTCTCTCTCTCTCTCTCTCTCTCTCTCTCTCTCTATTAAAGTGAAGAGTTTATATATAGTCTATATAAACAAACAAACAAACAAACAAACACATTTTTCATTATTTCCTAGTGTCTACTAGTGGTTTTACAGCCCTCAAAAGTTCATTTCGCTCCTCTACCTTGAGTTTAAAAATCTTAAATCTATAAAGTGTCATTATAGCCTGAACAGCGATGTAATTTACACAAATAACCACAGGAGGGCGTTGTTCATTTCACTCCTTTGAGTTTAAAAATCTTAAATCTATAGACTGTCCTTATAGTCTGAACAGCGATGTAATTTACACAGATCACCACAGGAGGGCGTTGTTCATTTCACTCCTTTGAGTTTAAAAATCTTAAATCTATAGACTGTCCTTATAGCCTGAACAGTGATGTAATTTACACAGATCACCACAGGAGGGCGTTGTTCATTTCACTCCTCTACCTTGAGTGTTAAATCCTAAATCTCTCAGTGGCCAAGAGTTCATCTGCAGGAGAGAAGCTGTGCTGCTGATAAATGCCTGAAAGACTTCATTTACCTTTTATGAAACCGCTTTAGCCTAGCCTTATTTTTTAGGATAAGTCAAGTCAGGTTTGGAACTTTAATCCTTGCTTTTCCAAGCAAGTTTTATGAAATAGCCCACACACCACAAGATAATCGGGCTGAATTTGGGCCGATTTTCCCCCTCATTGCAATCCCAGGTAATGTCCTGAGCTCCCGTTTTTTTTGTTTTAAATGTGTAAAGATTTCATTCTGCAGATCCTACAAAGGTCTACATTTAAGTGAAATTATTTTTGACAGATTAGACCTTCTTAAAATAAAAATATTTAATCAATGCAAGGGAATATTCTACTGTAAATTCAGCGTTATAAACATGACATGATAATGATTGTCACTAACAAAATTTTTAACCTGTGACTTGGGTCATGTTTTTTGTAGCAATGTGTTTACAGTAACACACGTATATTGAAAAAACATTGAGTGGAAACGGTGAAGAAGTTATCACATAATCTCTGTTATTGTTAATGTTTCCGTGTCCACCCTCATGTTTTCATGAAATGTACACATGATTTGTAAATATAAACGTTAAACTATTTTACCTCTGTGGTAAATTATACACTTATTTAGAAGCATCACATACTCAGATGATCATTTCCCAAGAAGCATATCAATGTCTACAGGCTAATACAGTAAAAATTTACTTTTCATAAGAAAACACACCTTTTCTGAATATATGAACAAGTTCAACTGACTTTTCCAGATATAATAAAACAAACATTTATTTGACTAGCAAATAGATCACATGCTCACATGATCCTTATCATTTGATTGTTTTTTCTTTTTACCATACAGTTTCAAATAATGTTGGAGATCATGTGATCCACTTCTGACTTCTTGAGGTGACAAATTAAAAAGTTTCTAAATGGTTTCTACTCCTTTAACCCTCATATTATGTTTGGGGTCAAATTGACCCTAAAGCTCTTTTGACATCTCAGAAAAATATGCTAATTGTATTTTTAAACCTCTACCTACTTTTTGACTTAAGTTGCTTTAAGTCACAATGGATAAAAGTGTCTGCCAAGTACATAAATGTACAGTACACACAGTGTTCCTGTAAAACTGATCTAATGAGTGTTTTTTACTATTAATATGTGAAAAACTGTTCAAACTGATCTCAAATAAAATAAATGTTATATTTATTTTCATTACTACTTTTATTTTTTTACTAAATATACACTACATTTATGTGCTGCTATGTTTTCATAGAAATTCATCTATTAAATAAACAATTTATGTAAAGGTATAAAATAAAGGTATGTTTTTTCCTACAGTTTTATTTTAAATTTGCAGTTATTCTGGCATATATCAAAGAGCACTTATTTCATTGTTAAAAACAACGTTATTTTGTGTATTTGGTATAATACAATGTGTTTGCGTGGTTTGTACAGTGTTGGGCAGTAGCGTCGCCAGGGCAGGACTTAACAGGGTGGAGGCCCCTGGGCTTGAATAAATTTTGGGCCCTACACTATCAGAACAAAAGCTGTCACTGGGACGGTACCCTTTAAATGGTTCCTAATATTGACCATTTAGGTACAGATATAGGTACATTTGTACCCATTATATGCACTCTTTAGGTACAAAGGTGTACTACTTGAAAGGGTACCATCCCAGTGACAGCTTGTGTAAATTATCTTCTGAGAGTGCACATACAGTAAACAACCTAAAATAAAAAATATATCATAGAACTACATTTTAGGGAAGTTTCCCGACAGGGTTTAGATTAATCCAGCACTAGGCCTATTGCTAGGTTATATTAGGGCATTCAAGTAGTTTTTACAAACAAACCTTACAAAAAACATTACTGGTGTGCGTCAAACATGCATTTTAGTCTTGGACTAGGAAAAGACCTGTCTAGGAAACTGCCCCTATGTCTCTATAGCAGAACATAAGCCCAGTCTAAAATTAAATCATGTATTTTTAGGGATGTCATAAATCCAAATTAATCATGGACATTAAAAAATACCCCATAACAACATTTAAAATCATTGTGTAAAACTTAGCTTAAGAAAAGAATGATATGTCTTGATAAACATTCACCTTATTACACACCATATAATGTTATAAACATAATCAACAAGTGTATTTTGTGCATACACTGTATAGCCTAAGTGGTGCAGTGTTTAACAATGAAAAACAAAAGATTTTAGGATGTAATTTAATAATTATGACAAGACCATCATGTAATATTAGACACCAAAAACCAAAGTAGAGAAGATGATCATTAATTAATTTTTGCGTCTGATATGAACGTAATACATTAAAACCTTGAACGTAGATATAAAAATGAACACTTTTCAGAAGTTTAAACTGTGATTCTGTTAGCAAACATGCTGAAAGAGAAACTACAGGAAAGTTAGGCTAGCTAGTGGATTATATCAAAAACCATCAGGACATCAACATGCCCATGCCCATAATTTAGTGAATCCTCACCTCCAGATGAAGTAATAAACTGGACTGATGATTTAAATGTTGATATAATCATGTGCGTTGTTAACTCTCCGGATTTTGTTATGTTTCGTAGCTCTGCTTCACTCGTTTATTTCTCCACAGGGACTGTTTGGTTAGTGTTGTTTGAGCTGCAGACTGCGAGCAGATTGGATTTCATTTGGCGCTACGCAGACCGCTTGGTGATGTCAAAGTACCGCGAGAGCGATTAGAAAGCAGACTTCTCTGTGTGATTTCTCGAATCGCTCTCGCGGTACTCTGATGTCATTCTTTCGGCTGTTGTGGAATCACATGAATACACCCGTCTGCTTTATAGTCACTTTTGCGCTGTGATAATTTGATTTCATATGATGATCGGATCGCGCAGTGCCGCATGAAGTCAAATGCACCAAATACCAAATAGCCGACTGTATATGAGGTTAAATCCTGCCAAAGTAGCAAGTGGAGCATGCGAATGGTGAAGGATTCAGATGTCAATTTATGAATGAAAGTGTCAAAGGTTTGTCACACACTGTTAAGTATTTTCACGCTTTTTAAAATGGGTATACGGAAATCCTTGACCATTAGTGAGTAAATTGCGTATAACGGATTACAAACAAACAAGAAAAAACAGAGTTACAAGACCATAGCCTACTCAAGTAATCTTTTTCATACTGAGCGCTTCATTTTCGCGTTGCTCTTTCTCATTATCTGTAAAGCTCATTCATGATTCCCATTTCGCGTATTCGCTATTATACTAGCATCATCTATGGTTTTCAAAAGCGGTAAACTCAGCGCGTCATATTCAGCACCAAGATGACTGACATATATATATTAACGAATTAAATGCAGCACCAAACAATTCCGCACCAACCAATAGGCTCTTGGGCTGTAAAATAAAAAATGAAAACGACTGAACAAATCAAACGAACGCAAGCAAGCACGGAGGCCCCTATTGGCCGGGGCCCCTGGGCTCAAGCCCAGTCAAGCCCAATGGTAAGTCCGGCCATGAGCGTCGCTACAATTAATAAAGCTACTAGTTTAACTACATTTTTCAGAAGCTTGGTGGTAGTCTCAGCATCAGATGTCACGCTCAGAATGTTGGATAAACGACTGATGTGTATTGCACACTTAAATCGAAACCCTTCAGGAATGTTGAAGGCATCTTCTGATTTGTTAAAAAAAAAACGGAATTATGGAAAACGTGAGTGTCACAATTATTACAATTGTGTACAATTACCCCCTGGAAAACAAAGCTCTGACTTTTGTTCAAGCAAGAGAAGTAGTCGTGTTTATGTGGGTAATAATGAGCAGGTATCATGATCAGCTAAATATTGGATTTTCAAAAATAAGTTCACGGCATATACTCTCTAAAAGACGTCCAGGAGTTTAGCTTGAGGTAGTTAGTGGAGTCAAAAAGGTCACTGCTGGCGTTCGGTTCTCCCGACTTTCTTGTAGGTGTTAATAAAAAGTGGAGAGATATGCTTTAAAGAGATGTTTACCGGGAGCCTCTCATTGGTGTGTGGCTGTTAATGAAGTCACACTGTTGTTCTATGGTGAGTTATGTTTATAATGCTATTCGGTTGTGGCTAGTAATTTCAATGACTCACTTGTTGAACGCAGGTCGGTTGTTGTGAGGACATTTACATGCTCCAAAACGTGATGCTGTGATGAGTTGTTTGACATGACGGTCAAACGGCCTCGTGGGCGGGCATTGGCCAAAAAAGCAGCGATAAATACCAAACCTTGAGTACTGAAGGTCTGGCTATGCGAGACTAGCTTGATGATAACTTCACTAGTTTCTGAATCAAATAGCTTTTCAGTAGCGAAGCTCTTTTTTGACTAAGTAGTGTGGTAGCCAGGGCCGGATTAACAAATTCTGGGCCCCTGGGCACAAAGACAACATGGGCCCCTCCCACCCCTCTTCCTATCAACTCCAGAGGCAGACACTAGGCTACTTAATTTACTTTTAAGTAGAAAGTAAAAATACTTTAAGTATTTGTATTTTATCAGTGTTTTTCTTTGAAAACATGCCTAAGCATATTATCTTAATTTTTACTCCACTACATTTCATAATTTCAAGTTTTTGGTTTATATTTAATCTTTAAGTACATTAAACAACTAGGTTTTTTACTTTTACTTAAGTAAAAAGTACTTTCATACTTTTACTCCAGAAAAGTAAAAGTACACAATATTTATGTAATTAGGTATTAAATCAATTTTAATATAAAAGGAATACACAGTATGATTCTATGCTTTAGAATATACTTGTTCTGAGTTCGTTTTTTATTCTTGCCATTTGCGAAAATGAGTCAAAAAGTCTTAGGCAGGGGTGTTGCTAGACATAAAGCTCTACTGGGGCACAGGCCCCCCCATTTTTTGCTGACTTTTTTGAAAGACTGCTGTGTGCAAGAAGTGTGCAACACTTCTATACAATGTCTTTTGCTTAACCCACTATTCTACAGTGCGACAGTTACTGCGAAAGATACATATATATAAGTGTAATTTTCATCATACCTAACATTATTAACATGTTTGGAGGCATAAATGGCATAGCATGTTTGGAAATAATGACAGCAGAGAAATATTTTCTACATTATACAATGATAGCAATTTTATCATTTTATGACTGCTATACTAAATAATCTCAGTCATAGTTACTGCTAACTTTTATGTAAGTTAGTGTCCTAGAGTTAAATATTAGTAAACTAAATATTAAATTCATTTGAAAATACAGAACAGTATAACACATACACAGAGCCGGACAGTAACGGAGTACATTTACTACAGTACTTAAGTACAATTTTGAGGGATCTGTACTTTAATCGAGTATAATTTTTTTTGGAGTACTCATGACTTTACTCAAGTACATTTGAGAGGCAAATATTTTACTCTTTACTCCACTACATTTCTATCCATAACCATAAGTACTTGTTACTTTTTCTTAAAAAAAAGGAAAAAATTAAAATCTCAGAAACCCTCAATTTGTTGTTTCCCTCTCTTAAACATGATTGGATTGTGCAGGCGCAACTGATTGGGACAGCCTATCAGCAATCACCTTCAGCTTTCCGCCAAAGTCACCATGGTCAGATTTAAATAAGAGACGAAACCACTTACGAAACAATGGATGGAGACGCAGCAGGTCCATTCTGGGAATGTGTCAACCCGTGGCCCCACCTCGCCAGACTATTTAAATGTTCTGAACAAGTTAATGATAGTTTTCTTTTCAAGTGTTTGCTGTGTTTACCAAAACAAAACTTCAGCGGCAGGACTCACTGGTGAGCCCGGATTATTGTTGTTCAAAATGAATTACTCGTCAAAACATCACACTCTTACTTGATCTGGACAAACTCATCATCACAAGACAGGTTTAAGACTCCAGCTTCGACATTTGACCACTGTTTATGATTAAACTGGTTTGCAGTAACATTAATTTCTTAATATATGCCAGGAGTCCAAAATAATGAATCTGTAACGCTCGTTATTTTGAATAGAAATCATCATCCGTAAAACATTTATTCTCTTCTTCTCCAGTTTATTTGTGTTCAAATAGATAAAATATACAGAATCCGCCAGGGCTATTAGTACAATGGTGACCATATTTGGGGAAATAATGATTAATTAACACATGTTAGTAAAATATTTAGTCATACAGAATAACATTTCTATTAATTTTCCACTGAATTATGGGATCTGAAGAGCTCAAAGAGCGAACGGAGTGAGATGTGTGTCTCCTCTTCCTGATTTGCATCAGATTTGACCTCAGAGCTCTATCATTTGCTGTACAGCTGTCAATCATCTCACGTGGTTCAACGTGCACTGTGGCAGTAGTAATGCAACAATTAGAAAATGTACTCTTGATATTCAAGTACTTTTAAAAACAAGTACTTTTGTACTCTTACTTAAGTAGACATCTGACTGTAGTACTTTTACTTGAGTAAAATTTAGCAAGGGGTAACTGTACTTTTACTCAAGTACTGAAGCTGTGTACTCTGTCCGCCTCTGCACACACATGTGCTGATTTTCTCAGCAACAATGCAATTCTATAGACTTGACAAGAGGGTCTCCTGAGATTCTCTAATGTTTGAGACCTGACAAGGTGAGGATGTAGTTTGTCTTAACTCCCTTAAACTCATTATCTCTCCTTTCTTCTTCCCTTTCCCTGCTTTGCACAAAACATTTCTGATGTACATCTACTGTACATAAGCCAATAATGATCGAGTAATCAAAAAGATTATCATTATTATTAGAAACTTACTTTAGTCTCGTCATGTTTTCATAAGCTAACTCACTCACGTGGCATCACCTTTTGAATGCGGTTGTGCGCTGATGAACGCAAAGACGCTCGCGGACATGGATATGTGCGTGCACGCGTCAATGCGACTGCTTCGTCGCTTTTACAAGCGTAAATTGGGTAACTACATTGCATATAGACCCGTTTTTGCCGCGATTGTCTTTGCAAAGGATTGCACTAGTTAAGTGCTAAAATTTAAACTTGAGATTTACACCGGGGCACAAAAGATTTACACTGGGGCACATCATGCCCCAGTAAAAGTGGTCTAGCGAAGCCCCTGGTCTTAGGGCAACAAACACACTGTCAGAAGTCGCTCGTCTTTTGTACCCCACACAGACGGGTCATTTATATTTCCACAGGTTGTGTTGAGCTGTTGGCACTAACCTCTGGGACCGTGTCGCATGTAGCACTGCTTGCTCCAGGTGGTGGCGAGAGACTCTCCGGCTGCTCGGGCTCGCAAGCGGGACTGGTGGTCCCACAATCAGCCTCATTGCTAACATTAGCAACAGGTGCCTTCTCTAACGAGCAACTAGCAACCTCCTTTTAAAAAAAGCTGTCGATAGAAGGCACACTTTGTAAAAGAGCTGCTCCTCTCGCTTCTTTCTACTTTTTTTTGCTTTCGTTTAATGTTTCCGGTAGGAATGCGTCGATCCATTATGTTTTCTGGTTTTGCGGTCTAGCTACGTTTTTTTTTTCTTAATTTTGTCAAGAATTGACATAAAACCCGCCCTCCCGTACCATTGTACCAATCGTAAAGGGCATGTCTTCTGGTAGAAAATATTCACACTATTTAATTGGTCAATTTGTCATGCTTATACAGTGAGTGTGTAAACATTGGATTGTTGACTTGCACATTTTAATTTATTTTAGTGGCATAAATTCACATTACATCAAAATAAGTTTTTTGTACAAAATGTGTTTTTTTTTTGTATTTGATGTCGTTGTGCAAAAAAAAAGTAAAAAAATGGACGTTACATGACATGTCATTGGGGGCCCCCTGGTGGCCCCAGGCCCCGGGGCAACTGCCCCATTTGCCCATATGGTAATCCGGCCATGGTGGTAGCTTTCACACAGGCTACAACTTCCCAAGCATTTCTTAAGTAATCCTGAATTTTAAAATAAGCACCTCCCACTTTGAATCAATACTGGATGGCATTTGTCCCCCTATTTTCGAGTTGTGCTGCATTTATTCATACAAACCATTTCCACCCGCATTCTATAAAGGCTCACTGCCATCATCAGTTTAATTAGCTTGTTTTAACAGTCAGAATCAGGTCAGGACCAATCAGGGTCATAGGGAGGGCGGGTCTCTTGGCAGTGTTGCTCTGTCTGTTGATTTGATACATTTAAGAAACACACAGAAAATATTAAAACAAACAAATCAATATATGCAATATATTAATATAAAATATTTGCAATAAATGCAATGGGTTACACTTTATGTTGATAGTTCACTTTAGACGTACTACTAACTATAAATAACTTTGCAACTACTTTCATTAATTTGCAACTATGTGTTAACTAACTGTCATTAGCATATTAGTAGACAGTAAGGGTTAGGGTTAGGGAAGAGATTATGGTTATACTGTACTCACTGGGGTGTAACAACTCCAACTAAACAGTGAGCTTAATTCTCTCTATTCATGAACATGAAGAAATACGAAATTCTTTGTATGCAGATTTATTTTCTTCACATTGTACTGATTACTGAATCCATACATATGAGGTGAGTGATGAGAAATGAGAGAGTGAAACTAGAAAACAAACAGCAAAATACTATTATTAGCTAAGCCACTTAGCTTTCATGAACATTACTTTTACAGCACAAAAATCAAATGCTTAAAAGTTAACTTAGTCAGAACAAAGATTATATACATACAAGCGATGCTTCTGCCGAGGAATCAACAGACAGGATGAATTTTGTCTGAACTGTTTCCAATGTCTTTCTAAAATGGTTTCCTACTTCCTGTTTTTTTACTCAGTTAACAAACTAGTAAAAAAATGAGTGTGCATGAAATTGAAAGTATTTCAAATTAAAAGCATAAAAATTAACTTAAAAGCATCAAAATTAACTTAAATGCCTGAAGGACAGAACATGGTTAGTGTAATAAGTTGACATGCACCTGCAAAGATACTTATAGTCAGTTAAATGTCTGTTGAGGAATCATCATCACAATAAAGTGTTAATAGATATTAAGCATACAGTCTACTAATACTGTAAAGTTTGGTTGTTGATAAGTAGTTGCAAAGTTACTTATAATTAGTAAAATGTCTAAAGTGGAATATCGAAATAAAGTGTTAACATGCATAAAATAACAATAATAATGTTAAGCCCAAGTTATTTTAAAATACATTAAACATGGCATAAGTGATCAAACAGAAAAATGTTCATGCATCAGACCAGGATGTGTTTTTTTTTTTTTTGTTTGTTTTTTTTGGATAACCATCACATTTCATTAAATACATAAAAGTTCAGGATATTCAGATTTACCTTTCTTATCTTCAATCATTTGTTATTGAGTTCCTCGCTGTGAAGTAAAGTATAAAAGATAGGACTCCTCATTGACCATCACACAATCTACACTGAAGTCCTGAAAGTAAAGATTAGACAAAAGGTGAGTTTTTATAACATTAACTTCAGCAGTGTACATATGAGTGCAGATGTGTCACTTTTCGTGTTAATTCATTTTCAGATTCATCATGGCAGTCATGAGAGCTCTTGTGCTTCTTTTCTTGGTCTTTTCTGTTGGAAATGCAGCAGGTAACCAAGACATTTACGAGATTTACCAAACCCTGTAACAAATATTCCAGATTAAATTCCCATAAAATTACCATTACATGTTCCCATAAAGGAGTGTAACTTAGATAACTTTAGAATAACAGGAGGAACATTTAAAGCACTTCTACACAGAAACATAAAACTGATAATGTGACTTTATATTACTGATATTTTATTCACTGTATAGCTAAAGAAGACTGCCCATATGGATGGACACCTTTTGGTGTGCAATGCTACAAATTCTTCTCTCAGTCAGTTAACTGGGCCACAGCTGAGGTACTGTTATTCAGTTATTCAGAAATTGTTCATGGATACTCAATGTCCTGTCATGATACAAGATAAACAGATTAGATTTGATATTTTCACTAAAATAATCTGTCTCTCTCTTTAGAAAAACTGCCAATCTGTTGATGCAAATCTTGCATCTGTGCGCAATAAAGTGGAAAACAACTTTCTCCTGAGTCTGATTGTGCCTGCTTCCACACGTGCTTGGATTGGTGGCCATGATGCTGCAGTGGTAAATAATTTTGCTCTGAAATGCATACTCGCTAGTCTTAAATGAATGCTTTTAATATAAAACCAATTTTATAATTACAATATAAATGATTTAATTATATCATTAATGGAGTGTGAATATATTAGTAAACTCTTTCTACTGAATCTTCTCACTCATTAGGAAGGACAATGGCTGTGGACTGATGGATCTCAATTTGACTTTACCAACTGGTGCTCTGGACAACCTGACAATTTTCAGGGCAATGAGAACTGCCTGGAGATTAACTATACTAGTAAGAATGATCTCCTATCATTATTGTTTTTATTTAAATCTTACAATTTAATGCATTTATTAAATAAGCTAGTTTAGTTGTCAGAAAGCATTCGCTACACTGAGATGCCTTTAACTTTTTTTTTAGAAACGTCTGTAAATTTATTAAAAAGAAAAAACTAAAATATCACATTTACATAAGTATTTACTTCTACAGTAATATTCAGTACTGATTTTACTTTCATCTTATCCCACAGCTGACCGTTGCTGGAATGATCAGCCCTGTTCAGTCAGATATAGCTACATTTGTGCCAAACCTCTGTGATCATGAGAAATCAATCTTAAAAGTACTATGATTGTACTGCATGCCTATACATTTTTCTGATCTTGTCTTAAAAATCTTTTAAATATCTCTGAAATTATCTTTATAAATTACTGAACCTTTCTGAAAACTTCTCAAATCAATAAAAGCATTTATAAAGCAAATCTTGTGCATTGTGTAGTCACAATTTAGTCATGTAAAATGTACAGGTTGTTTTTACATTTAAACTATATCACAAAAAACAATTTCTTCATATCTGGATCATGTTTAAGTAAATGTTACCTATAATGGCACTTATATCTGATCATACTTGTTAGACAGTTAGTCCTAGAGTTTAAACTTGCTCCCATGCTTTAGCTTTTCATTATTCCACATAATCATTTCAAGAAAAAAGAGAAACATGCTAAATAAACTGTAAAACAAAAATTATGATGGATTAAAAGTCTCCCTCTCATGTTATGAGATGTCACAAGATGCACGTGGTGTGAAGTTTAAGATCATAATGAGATCATGAGTCAAGTCATTCTGCTTCCAAAGTACACTGATTACTAATATATATATATATTAGTGTTGCACGATGCATCGATACTTCAAAAGTACCGCGATTCTCGGAAATAAATAACGGCACGGTTCCTAGATGTATTAGTATCGATACTTTTAAGAATGAACGCGTCCCAGATTTGTAAGTGACACATTTCATGTTTGTGCGTGCAACGCACGTTTCCATTGCCTCCCTGTGGACGTCTGTGTTTTTTCTCCTCACACACGCAGCCAAAACTGCAGCTGTCATGTGACAAACACAACAGTGAGATGGCTGCATGTGCGTGCACTTAGTGATACTGCCCGCTGCAACTCAGTCTCTGAAATTCAACAGGATTCGTTCTCTTGCCTTCAAGCTTTGTTTATTTTCGCGCTTTGGTCATCAGCGGGAGCTTCCGGTGATCGCGCGTGCGTCATAAAGAGATGTGCACGGTGCGCGAGCGATAGGCAGCAGAGCTCGTATATGCTTCTTATATACTGTTGTCATTTTCTTTCAGTTTGTTTCATTAAACCGTATCTCCGCTATTTTAATGAATACTCGACATGCACTCAATGATTTTTTTAAACTCCTCAAAAAGAATGGAGTAATTAGTAAACGGCTAATTCAACATCTCTGAAAACGCAACTTTCATAAATAACATTAATAACTTGCAAGCTGCTAAAGTAAAGCATACAAAACATCAGCTAAAATGATCTACAGTATAGGCTATATGATTATAATCAGAGCATGTTTGTCAGTGATTTATTTATATTAGGTTATTATATTAAAGCATTTAAAGAGCACAGACCTACCCAAAGAGGTGTATTTCATTTGTGAAAAGCATTGTAAGAAATTATGGACTCAAATATAAAGTATACCACAGATAAATCAGACATTGAAGTACAGGAAACATTAGCCTATATTAATCCATATATCACAGCTTAAATA
This sequence comes from Paramisgurnus dabryanus, assembly GCF_030506205.2. NCBI lineage: Eukaryota > Metazoa > Chordata > Actinopteri > Cypriniformes > Cobitidae > Paramisgurnus > Paramisgurnus dabryanus. The sequence goes on along the minus strand of NC_133337.1, from coordinate 31,381,906 downwards.
ACATATGGTTATTATTTAGGCTCATTATTTCCTATTAATTATGGTAATGTTCTGGTTAAGTGAATGTTAGCAGTTATCACTATAACCACTGCATATAGAGATGTTTTTCATATTTTGTTCAAATGTTTAATATATCTGCTGTTCATATGTTCATTTATTAGTGTATTATATTATTATTAGAATGTTGTCCTGGTTTTAAAATAAAGCACAGCAATGAGATTTGAGAGCGTTTCTCCCTTTTCATGAAAAGCATCGAAAAGTATCGGAACCGCGATTCTTGACTTGGTATATATATATATATATATATACTGTATCTATTTGTACATAAAGTATATGAAACTGTTCATAGTAAAGGAAATTACAAACAAGCAGTGTTGCACATTGGCAGGTTATTTACTAGTAGTGAATTTGGGGCTTATCACATTACAAAAACACATATATAGACACTGTAACATGATTCATTTCGTTTAGTATAAGAAAAAAATTAAATCTTCCAATAAGTTCAGTTTATAGTTATTGAGATGAGAAAAACACGAAGGTATATATTAAAGCAATAAACCCCAAGAAACAGTGGGTTACCAGTGCATTTTATAACAGCTAAGGGGCGTTGTTAGGCACGACGCGAAGCGGAGTGCCTAAAACCCCCTTAGCTGTGTAACGGGGTGATATGAGTTCGAGACTGCATTTCCCATAAGGCTATGCAGTAGCGTAATGTTTACGTCAGCACGCACTATAAATAGACGCACGGTAGCATAGCGTGTCCTCCTCTTTCATTCATTGATTCTGCCAACAAGCAAACATTATTATAAGGTATTTGTGCTTGATTGTGTTTGCTTGTGTAATTATATGGGGTGTGCAGTAGCATAACACGCTCTCGTTTCATTTATGCATTGATGATGTATACAAGTATTTGCTTACTAAGTGATTTGTGCTTCACGCTGTCTGTAGGTACTATAAATAGACTCATAGTAGTGTGGATTGCTTTCACCTCATTTGTCGGGTCTACAAACAAGCTTGTCGATCTTCAGGTAATGGGTCTCTATGACTATGGAAGGGTATATTTTAAGTATGCCAGCTAATTAATGCCAAGTAGTTGATCGCTTATGTTTAGAATTGTTTCTGTGTTTATAGGTTACTGTTCATTTAATTTAATGCGGGTATAAGGCATCTTCATATACGGATTTTATTGTTAAGGTAATGAGAATTTATAAAGAAATTAGTAGGTTAAAGGGGTAGAAAGAAAAGTGTTTTATGATGTTGTCATCTTTCAGAAAACCGTGCGTGTTAATGGTGATTGGCCTGACGACAGAGTCTTCAAAGAGTATGAGTGATGTATGAGCGAAATGCTTGTTAGAGGTAATGAGTATTAATAAGTCTTTCTGTTTAAATACTAAAAGAAGTTTTTGCTCATTAAGGTTGTTTTGTAGGTTCCTTTTTAATAGAAGAAACAACCGGTTGGTTTTAATTCTGTCTTTCATAGATCCAGATATATTTTTAAGGTATTTTCTTAATTTGGTAAAACCTCCTAATTTAATTTAAGGGTTGATTTAAGGAATTCATATTTAGCGTTTGTTTTACAGGTCAAGCACGACTATTTTGATTTTTGTGGTGAATTTCCCCTTTCTCATTATATAAGTGATTTATGATTTATTATTAGTATTTGTGTAATGATTTGAGTGTTTTTATTCATTATTATTTTTATTTTATTTTTGTGAAATGTATGATTAATTTTGTTTCCTCTTTTTGTAGTTTTCATCCTTTCTGACTCTCGGCAGCACAGGGGCTTCCCTTGTGGGTGCGACTGGCACTGGTGCGGTGGTGGGATATTCTTGTGACGTGGCACCTTTTATTGTGTGCTGTGATTGCTGTGTTGAAGTGGGGTTGCATTGCAGTGGTTGTATATCCTTCACAATTCCAGTGGTGCCTTTTAAGGAGCCCTGTGATTTTGTCATGAGAGTATAAATATTTTTCTACATCATGAGGTTTGCCATAGTATTTTAAATATTTTATCATGTTATGTGGAATTAGAAGTTTTGTATTATAAATAAAACTGCTTGTAAAAGTGATCATTGCTATTACCGTCTGTGGCATTTAACTTATATATTTAAATACCGGCCAGGTCAGGTTGGTTACAATTGGCGTAGTCGGACAGGATTTTTTTTTTCTTCTCTTTTTTTTCCTTTTATTTAATTCTCTAATTGTTTTTTGGGGGATCACCACATATTGTTGGTAAGTAACAGGTACATGTACTAGTAGCAATAGTCGTGCAAGAAGATAGCTGTCTTGATTCCCTTAGAAGCCGCCTCCTCCTGAATTATCTTGACTTCTCTTTGAACTCTTTTCCAGCATGTCTGAAGATTTGCAGCAAGAATTAACGGACCTGCGTGAACAGCTGCGTAGTTTGCAAACATTGAATGATCAATTGAGGAGTCAAGCATTACCATCCAGCGGACATGTTGTAAATTCATCCTCCTCAAACCCTAATACTCCTCCAATGTCTCTTCACAGGGCGCTGTATGTTCCTAGAGAGAGAAAGTGCCCACGTTTTTATGGACATTCAGATTCATCATCCGTGACTGTGGAGGAGTGGATTGAGGAAGCTACTATGTGTATCGAGGGTAGAGGTTGGTCAGATAGGGAACAAGTATTGTTTATACTGGATCATTTAGGAGGGGAAGCAAGGATGGAGGTAAAGCTCCGTCCTGCTGCTCAGAGGGAGAGACCAGAACTTATTTTTTATGTTTTAAAAGATATGTATCATGGTAAACAAACTTTTGTGCAGTTACAGCAGAAATTTTTTGAGAGAAAACAACAGGAAGGAGAGTCTCTTATGGAGTTTTCCCATTCCTTAATGTCATTAATGGATGCAGTCTTAAGTAGTAATCCTAACAGTGTTCCTAATGATGACCAGGTGCTTCGAGATCAATTTGTGGAGCATGTAAGGGATGTTACTTTACGACGTGAACTCAGACGATTTGTGAGGCAAAAGCCTTCTTGTTCCTTACTAGATGTAAGAGGTGAAGCAATTAGGTGGGTGGAGGAAGGAGAAATAGCGACTGTTACGTTAGTACCACAATCATGGTGTAATAAGACTCAAGGTAGAGTAGTTCAGTTTGACAAGAAAATAAATAGGTTTGGGGAGTCTACTGAATTCAATGAAATTAAAGATATGCTTAAGAGTCAGCAAAAACAGATAGACGCTATTACTAAGTGCCTTAACGAACTTAAGCCTACCTCTGATAATCCCCCTTCTTCTCCTAGAGTGAACACTCGAAGATGCTTGCGCTGTAATAAGCTTGGCCATATTGCCAGATATTGTCGTCAGCCTTGGCCTATTGATGTTAGTTCTAGACCACTAACAGTTGATATCAGTGAAGTTTCAACTGAAGAGCCTTTAAACTAGTACCCTCTGTTGTTATGAGCCACACAACAGAAGAGGGTAGTAATGGCTCAAAGTCATCGATGTCAGCATGTCCTTCTGTTTTACAACGTTTGGTTGGCCAGTGTCCAACAGTAACTGTTCAGATGGGGAAAGTCACCGTTCCCTGCCTCTTGGACACTGGTTCAATGGTAACTACGATAACTGAATCATTCTTTAATAGCCATTTTAAATCATTAGGTGAAGAGGTTCTTAAAGAATGTAGTTGGCTTCAGTTGAAAGCAGCAAATGGTCTAGAAATCCCATATGTTGGGTATTTTGAGACAGATATGTTAGTGTTGGGACAAACTATTTTGAAAAGAGGTGTTTTGGTAGTTAAAGATTCTGTTGACACTGTTTTGCATCAAGGGAGGGTGCTCACTCCAGGATTGCTGGGAATGAATGTTATTGGCCAATGTTATAGTGAATTGTTTGAACAGCATGGCGCAGCATTGTTTTCAGCACCTTTAGTTAAACAAGCTGAGCCAGGATGGAAGGATGCCTTATTGGAGTGTCAGAGAGCCGAGAACACCCATACAGCCGGCTTTGTGGGTCATGTACGAGTGCAGTCTGATTATCCACTGCAGATTCCGGCAGGCACGTTAAGGTTAGTACCGACCTCTTGTCCGAAAGGTTTTGGTTGCAAAAATACAGTTGCATTATTGGAACCACAGGAATCAGGAAGTAATGGGTTACCACCAGGGATTTTGATTTCCCCTGCTTTGGTTCAGTTAAATCAAGGTTTGGCACTGATCCCTGTAATAAATATTAGTACTGTCTCTGTCAGTTTGCAACCAAAAACTAGATTGGGAACATTGGTCAGGGCGGAACTAATTCCTTCGCAATGTCAGGGTTTCTGTTTTGAAAAAGTAGGTAACACACATACGGTCATAGTTCAATCTCAAATGTCCGTTTCTACTGCAGAATCTGACATTGACTTGGAATTACCAGGGCTTTCGGAATCCGAACAAGGGTTAGTTAAGGATCTCTTAGCCCGGTATAGTGATGTTTTTTCAAAAAACGATGGCGATCTTGGATGTACTTCATTAATTGAGCATCACATACCCTTGACGGATGATATTCCAGTGCGCCAACGCTACCGTAGACTTCCGCCGAGCCAGTTTGAGGCTGCCAAAGCTCATATTAAGCAGCTGTTGGATGGCCAAGTCATTAGGGAGAGTTGCAGTCCTTACGCATCCCCCATAGTGTTAGTTAAAAAGAAAGATGGCTCCTTACGAATGTGTGTTGATTATCGACAGTTGAACGCTAAAACTCGTAAAGATGCGTTTCCTTTACCTAGGATAGAGGAATCTTTGGATGCGTTGACTGGTGCAAAATGGTTCTCGACACTTGACTTGGCCAGTGGCTACAATCAAGTTCCGGTAGCAGAAGGGGATAAGCCTAAGACTGCTTTTTGTACACCTTTTGGTTTGTTTGAGTTTAATAGGATGCCATTTGGATTGTGTAATGCTCCAAGCACTTTTCAGCGATTAATGGAGAGGATTTTTGGTGATCAGAGTTTTCAATCCTTGTTGTTATATTTGGATGACGTGATCATTTTTTCATCCTCTATAGATCAACACTTGCAACGTCTTGAATTAGTCCTACATCGTTTAAGACAACAGAATCTCAAGATTAAACTTAGTAAGTGTTGTTTCTTTCGCCCTGAAGTCCATTATTTGGGTCATGTTGTTTCTGCTGCAGGTGTAGGAACTGATCCCGATAAGGTGGCAACTGTGGTAAACTGGAGACGACCGGAGAATGTTCAGGAGCTCCGATCGTTTCTAGGATTTGCTAGTTATTACCGGCGGTTTATTAAGGGTTTTTCTAGTGTTGCAGGTGCCTTGAATCGCTTAGTTGCAGAAGTTGCCTCTAATCGAAAAGGCAAGTCATCAAAGATGTGTCTAAAGAACAGCTGGACTGAAGATTGTGAGTATGCCTTCCAAACATTAAAAGGGCTGTTAACAAGTGCTCCCATCCTGGCTTATGCAGATTTTAGTAGACCTTTTGTTTTGGAAGTGGATGCAAGCCATCAAGGATTGGGAGCAGTTTTGTCACAAGACTATCAGGGCAAGCTTAGACCTATTGCCTTCGCAAGTCGAGGTTTACGGCCATCTGAGCGCAATATGCAGAACTATAGTTCAATGAAATTGGAATTTCTTGCTCTAAAATGGGCCGTAGCTGACAAATTTAGAGACTACTTGATTGGGCATAAGTGTATTGTTTACACTGATAATAATCCTTTAAGCCATTATCAGACAGCTAAACTTGGAGCATTGGAGCAGCGTTGGGTTGGACAGCTTTCTGACTTTGATTTGGAGGTGAAGTATAAGCCTGGCCGATATAATGGCAATGCTGATGCATTGTCCAGACAATATACAGCTTCAATGGCTGAGATTTCAGTGACCACACCTATTCCAGAGATGGTAAGACAATGTGTCACCACTCAAAAGTCTATATTGACCATTGACACTATTTCTGCTCTTCCCCTCCAATCTAAGACCAGTTTAAGGGAATTTCAGGAATTAGATCCAGTCATCGGTCGGTTTTTGGTCTATTGGGAGCGTCAGAAGCCCCCAACACAACAGGAGAGGAGTTTTGAACCTTCTGCAGTGACTGAGTTAGTTCGCCAGTGGCAAAGGCTAATGAAGGTTGATGGTGTGTTGTATAGACGGTTTCAGGCCCCAGGTGGACATAAGGAGTTTCGTCAAGTAGTGTTACCTCAGTGTTTAAGGGAAGAAGTGTTAGGTAGCCTGCATGATGATCACGGCCATCAGGGGGTGGAGCGGACCGCTAGCTTAGTCAGAACACGATGTTACTGGCCTGGGATGTACAAGTTTATTGAGAATTGGTGCAAGCAATGTGAGCGCTGTATTTTAGCAAAAGAAGTTCGACCGAAAGTTCGAAGTTTCATGGGTCACCTTACAGCAGAAAGGCCATTGGACATCTTGGCCATTGACTTCACATTGTTGGAACCATCATCCAATGGAACTGAGAATGTGTTGGTCATGACTGATGTTTTCTCAAAATTTACTCAAGCTATACCAACAAAAGATCAAACGGCGCAGACTGTAGCACGAGTGTTGGTTGAGCATTGGTTTCATTTGTTTGGGTTACCGAGGCAAATTCATTCCGATCAGGGCCGATGCTTTGAGAGTAAAATTATTCAAGAATTGTGCAGAATCTATGGCATTGTTAAAACTCGTACAACACCATATAGGCCTCAAGGCAATGGTCAATGTGAGAGATTTAATAGAACGATGCATGATTTATTGCGAACACTTCCTGTTGAAAAGAAATATCATTGGCCAGAGTTTCTTTCACAAGTGGTGTTTGCTTACAACACTACAGAGCATCAGTCTACAGGCTATTCTCCTTATGTTCTTATGTTTGGGGAGGAACCCCAGCTACCAATTGATTTTATTTTAGGCCAAGATAATCTGGAGCCTAGTGGAGAACCATGGATAGTTCAACATAGAGAGAATGTGGAACAAATATTCAACAGCGCTAGGGCCCGCTTGAAAGCCGCAGCAGCTCAACGTGCTCGATCAAATAATGAGAAGGTGCATCATGACTCTTTGCAAGAGGGTCAGTTAGTGTATCGAAGGTCCCATAAGGTTAGAGGGAGAAATAAGATTCAGGATGTGTGGGATCCAACACTTTATAGGGTTGTTCAGGGTTCAGATGGTCCAGTGTATTCTGTATGTCCAGCTGATGGTACTGGTTCAGTTAAAAGAATACATCGATGTGAGTTGCGTCCTGTTCCTAGTTCTTGTGATCCAGGGCTACCTCTGAATATGAGAGATGAAGAACTTGATTCAAACACAGAGTCTGTATTGATTATATCCGAGTCAATGGATGAGGTAGGGTTGCAGGACGAAAGTGTAGAAAGTTCTTTATCTAGATCTCCAAGTGTTGTATTACCACCTCCAGAGTGTAATCGTGGATTAAGACGTACCCAGAGATCTACTGCAGGATGTCATCGGAACCCATATCATCTTCCCCAGTCTGTTTGTACTAATGATCAAAGAGCTCTCCCTGTGACAAGGCCATCCAACAATCCCCAAAGTTGTTTGTTTAGACCATGGGTGTGAAACCTAGGTTTATCGACGGGACGTCGTTTTCTTTTGAGGGGGTGGATTGTAACGGGGTGATATGAGTTCGAGACTGCATTTCCCATAAGGCTATGCAGTAGCGTAATGTTTACGTCAGCACGCACTATAAATAGACGCACGGTAGCATAGCGTGTCCTCCTCTTTCATTCATTGATTCTGCCAACAAGCAAACATTATTATAAGGTATTTGTGCTTGATTGTGTTTGCTTGTGTAATTATATGGGGTGTGCAGTAGCATAACACGCTCTCGTTTCATTTATGCATTGATGATGTATACAAGTATTTGCTTACTAAGTGATTTGTGCTTCACGCTGTCTGTAGGTACTATAAATAGACTCATAGTAGTGTGGATTGCTTTCACCTCATTTGTCGGGTCTACAAACAAGCTTGTCGATCTTCAGGTAATGGGTCTCTATGACTATGGAAGGGTATATTTTAAGTATGCCAGCTAATTAATGCCAAGTAGTTGATCGCTTATGTTTAGAATTGTTTCTGTGTTTATAGGTTACTGTTCATTTAATTTAATGCGGGTATAAGGCATCTTCATATACGGATTTTATTGTTAAGGTAATGAGAATTTATAAAGAAATTAGTAGGTTAAAGGGGTAGAAAGAAAAGTGTTTTATGATGTTGTCATCTTTCAGAAAACCGTGCGTGTTAATGGTGATTGGCCTGACGACAGAGTCTTCAAAGAGTATGAGTGATGTATGAGCGAAATGCTTGTTAGAGGTAATGAGTATTAATAAGTCTTTCTGTTTATATGCTAAAAGAAGTTTTTGCTCATTAAGGTTGTTTTGTAGGTTCCTTTTTAATAGAAGAAACAACCGGTTGGTTTTAATTCTGTCTTTCATAGATCCAGATATATTTTTAAGGTATTTTCTTAATTTGGTAAAACCTCCTAATTTAATTTAAGGGTTGATTTAAGGAATTCATATTTAGCGTTTGTTTTACAGGTCAAGCACGACTATTGTTACTATTTTATATTTTGATTTTTGTGGTGAATTTCCCCTTTCTCATTATATAAGTGATTTATGATTTATTATTAGTATTTGTGTAATGATTTGAGTGTTTTTATTCATTATTATTTTTATTTTATTTTTGTGAAATGTATGATTAATTTTGTTTCCTCTTTTTGTAGTTTTCATCCTTTCTGACTCTCGGCAGCACAGGGGCTTCCCTTGTGGGTGCGACTGGCACTGGTGCGGTGGTGGGATATTCTTGTGACGTGGCACCTTTTATTGTGTGCTGTGATTGCTGTGTTGAAGTGGGGTTGCATTGCAGTGGTTGTATATCCTTCACAATTCCAGTGGTGCCTTTTAAGGAGCCCTGTGATTTTGTCATGAGAGTATAAATATTTTTCTACATCATGAGGTTTGCCATAGTATTTTAAATATTTTATCATGTTATGTGGAATTAGAAGTTTTGTATTATAAATAAAACTGCTTGTAAAAGTGATCATTGCTATTACCGTCTGTGGCATTTAACTTATATATTTAAATACCGGCCAGGTCAGGTTGGTTACAGCTGTTATAAAAGGCACTGTAACCCCACTGCTTCGAGGGGGTTTATTGCGTTTATAAAACGGTTACTTCATATGCATAACGTTAGAGGGATTTTATAAAATAAAACACAAATAAGTTGTAATTATATTAGTACAAATATTACTCTTCCGCCAAACAAAGTAGTTCCTCAGAATCAAGTGTGACTGAAACAGAGCGCAGTTTACAACCAACAGAGATGCAGCAAAGACACAATGAAAATATGATTTAAGACTGTGGTGTTTATTTTATAAATCAACATTCATCTAATTTATACATTAACATTTATATCGTGCAACTGACCATCCGCTTTCAAACAAAAAAACGTTTCATCCTACCTTCATTTGTTCTCGTATCACCTCTCAAATGTTTTAGCTAAAAGCGGAGATAATTCCATTTTTGTGAAGAACTTATGAAAGATTAGATTCAAAGCCATCAAAACTTGCACGCTGTGTTTTCAGTGTTGAGTGAATGCTTCAGTGTTTAAGTTGGGTAAGATCGCCACCCAGTGGATAATAGCGGACGTATGAACTTGACTTATAAACTCCTCAGACAACGTTTTCTCTTTATCGACGAGGTGACGCAACAATATTTATTGACAGTTGTCTGGATATCGCCATTAATTGTGCAATTGTAGACAAATTAAAAATATGATTAAAGACACTGTTGTTTATTTTCATAAATCAGTAGGCAGCAACAGTGGCGCAGTGATACTTATGTAATGTGGTCTGAACCCTGAGGTTACCGGTGTATTTTATCACGGCTTAGAACGCGTTTCAACCAATCAGAATGAAGAACCAGAACTGCCCGTTTTATAAATATATATATATATATATATATATATATATATATATATATATATATTTCTGGTTCTTGAATCTGATTGGCTAAGAGCCCTTCCCAGCTGTGTCATACTCTACTCAGAGGTGGACTTACCCATTAGGCATAGGTCAGCAATTGCCTTGGTTAAAAAAATGATTACAATATAAAACACTTAATTATTCTGTTTTATGAAGTACTGACAAGAACAAAGTCCTGTAATAAAGCGTGTGCTTGTACCGCAATAAGATTAAATGGAAGATCAATAGTATATAAATATATTTTTTTTACTTTTACCTCGCTTAATCAATAACATAAATGCTAAATATGAATAAAATAAACAAGTAATAGAGTCATGAGACCAAATACTGCTGGTTTGATAAACCCTAAACAAATAAATATTTCTTTTTTGACCATCAAACACAGGGATGTAGCACAGATCAGGCTGTGGTCAGCAGGGAAAGCGAACATTGATGTTCTCACATCTGAATCTTTCTAAGCAAATGGTCAAATAGGTGCTATCTTTACTAATCCATGCAGATTGGAATATTATACATATATATATTTTTTAAACTTGTGTCGTCGAACTGTTGTATAAAGGCAATATCGCCTACAGCCTCGTGCTTCTGCCTCATAACAGCTGTGACCTCATAACCTACTGGAGTGATATGCTTAAATATACATGACAAAATAGACGGTTGTGTACATTTACATTTATTTATACATTTGACAGACGCTTTTAAGCGACTTACAGTGCATTACAGTGTTTACATTTTATAAGCATGTGTGTTTCCTGGGATCAAACCCATGACCTTGTGCGCTGCTAACACAATTTATATCTGAGAATGGAAAAAAAATTAATAGATGGTTAAGAACTGAAACTGAAAGCCAGAATTTTAGATGCATTTGAAGTTTAGATATCAGAGCAATATTGCACATGTAATGTCTTTTTAGCTCATATGCTGTTTTTATATCATTGTGTAAAGCAGCTTGTACAACAATACAGCTTGTTACATTCCCATGAAACGTATATCTTTTGGTGTTAATGTTGTTTATAGATTTTATAGTTGTGTTGTGAATTGTGTTGTACCTTTTTGCTATTTACCTGTCCTCTTCTCATGTGACTAGGGAGAAAAGCGAGAGAGAGCAAGAGAGAAAAGTGCGCTCCTACAGTCCAATTGCTCACACCACCTGCGGCTCATTATCGGACTACAAGCTGCCTTTAAAAAACTTTCCTTGCAACCCGAGGAGAGTGTGAGCTTTTTGGAGAAAGACTCATGTTTGCTGCTGGTTGTTACACACTGTTGATTTTGAATATACTTGTTGAAGAGTTTTAGGCAACTAACATTGTTGAGAGTTTCTGAGTTGAAGCCCATTTGAAACTTTATTTTCTTTCCTGAACTTTTTCTTCTGTTTACCTGGAAGCCTGTAGGGAGGTGGGTGCCCACTTTTACTTTTTGTATTACATTTTCTCCTGTTTTTCTCTAGTTAGGGAGGCAGAGTATTTTGTTGTCTTTTATTTGATATTTTCTCAATAAATTAGCAGATTTAATACCCTTAGGTAGAGGGCTTTGTTTATTATTTTGGGCTAAAACCCCTCCTGATGTTTTTCGTTTGCTTCCACTGTTTTTGTTACTCCCTTTTGACATGAAATGAGTCTGAACATTTAATAAAATGCTCCTTTTTGTTTTCCAAATGGTTGTTTGTATTAATTATTTTTAAATTAAATTCTTTAATTTATAAAAACTCAACTATCAATTATCCCCTGGATTACTGTTACTGAAATTAATCCCAACAGATATCAGTGCAATAATCTTTAATAGACAGATAAGGTATAGATGTCAATACAGCATCCGTACAAAATGGACTGTTGTTGACGTTCTGTACACAGCTTGTGAAGTCAATTCGAATGTCAGCTATATTTTTTATTCTTTCTCTTTAGGGTGCAGCTTATAACAGCTTTTCTTTGTTTTTAAATGTGTAAAGACTACATTGTGCAAAGATTCGAAAAGTTCTTTTTATCAAGGGTGCATTTGCTGCATGCTTAATTTGTATAAATTTTAAAAATGACCGATTTCTTCTACATTTAAGTAAACAAAAATGATTTTTGACAGATTAGACCTTCTTAAAATAAGAAGGCATTTTATATGCAAAGGAATATTCTACTGTTAATTCAGCATTATAAACAATATCTGTGACGTGATAATAATTGTTACTAACAATGTTGTTGTTAACCTGTGACTTGGGAAGTGATGGGAATTTTGTTTTAGTAGCAATGATGTGTTTACAGTTTACAGTGAAGATGTGACAATCATAATCTTTTTTTGTGTGTGTGTCTTTGTCCACCATCATGATCACATGCTCAGATGATCATTTCCCAAGAAGTATATCAATTTCTACAGGCTACAGTGAAAATTTACTTTCATAAGAAAGCACACCTTTTCTAAATATTAACAAGTTCATCTGACTTATCTAGATTAGTCTTTTCTTCTTATGATCTTATCTTAAATAAAACATACATTTATTTTACAAGCAAATAGACTCCATGATTCTAGCAATTTGATCGCTTTCTTCTTTTCCCCCTACAGTCACAAATTTGAAGACTTGAAACTATTAGAACTTCAAATGTTTTTAAGCATTGACTTGCTGAGCATTTGTCTTTAATATGTGTTAATTCACTAGATCATCTGTTTACCATCAGTCTTAATGATTAATGGTAAACGAACTTGGCTTGCTGACCTAAAAGAAAGCTCTGAACCTGAGCTCTGTACCCTCAGAGGGGGTACAAATCAGATTTTTTTTTATTTCTTTTAGAAAATAAGACACGTTGATGTAGATATAACTATTCAACAGTATATCAAATTAATCAACCTTAGAAATACACGCACATGAACAGAATAATATTAATACAAAATATAACTTATAATACTAAAACAGTGATAAGAAAAAAGTTTGCTGGTAAATACACACTTGTATTTAATGAAGATTTTAATTGTTTATTTTAGAATATCCAGCTTTTATATGCAGGCGTGCAATGAATCTTGGGATAGCCTTGGCTGTTAAGGATCCATTTGTTCTATCCTTACCGGCGCGGAGAAATAAGGACACATTTTGAGGCTTCATTCTAAGCATCCTTTGAATTGGGACGGGACGGCCTTACTAGCCTCAAGTCACGCTGCTGTGACACAATCGGTCTTAGAATACATCCTTAGAAGATCGCAGCCCATGAATTGGGACACAGCTCATATCATACCATTGCTGCTATCTGGTTCCAGTTATCCATCAGTGCTCATTTATCAATAAATACACATTAACACTAACCTCTGTTGTGATCTCTGTCTGCAAAACGTTACAGAGAACCAGACCAAAACCAAGATAAATATGAGCACTTCCCCAAAAGTCCTGATCCAGGAACTTGTGGATATTTAACAGAACCAACTCATCCAACACACCACATGTCACGGCAATGGTTTCTTCTGCAACCGCTACCACATCCCCTATGGTCAGCCCAGTGCCCCACTCATTCTGTGGAGGACTTCACCAGGTTTCTTCTCCAATGTACGCTAGTCTTCGAGATGCAATCGCATCAATTCCCCACCAACCAGTCGAAAATTGCCTTCATCACATCCCTTCTCAGTGTTGCCAGGTTTGCGTTTTTCCTGCACAATTGGGCTATTTTGAAAATACAGTTGCGGGAAAAATTTTGGAGCTGCGGGTTGCGGTTTTTTGGGCTAGTTTTATAATGTGCCGCGGCCACGAAAATGAACGTTTTTTTTTTCCTAATGTGCATTTATCCCATAAGCAATTCATGTCAACCCAAGGACAGCTGCAGCGTTAGGAAGTCAGTGGAAAAGTGAGTGGAGGGGCGCGTTTTGCTCTTAATATCACGTCAGAAACAAGAAATTACCTTACGTAAGGGGTTACGTCTATACTGAGAGGATATTTACAGACCACGTGAACCCATCTTTGTATGATCTTTTCAAGTTAAATAGAACATTTTAAATACGTAGATAGTATGTTAAAAGGGCAGAGTTCATACGGTCTCAAAATGGCACGGTTGGGTACACTTAGATGTACTTAAGATAATCTTAAGAAGTACTGAAGTAGATTTCTTTTGTTTAGAACAGAATAGTTTGTGAAAATAGAGCACCTTAAGTGCATTAAGAACATTTTCATCTGCATGGAAAGTACATTAAAAGCAATAGTAAGAGTCTATTTTAGAGCCTGTGTTGTAATCCCGGAGTTTTCAACTGTGATTGGACAAATGTAAAAATTGGGCTAGTTTTCATTCCTTTTGGGTGGGTTTTAAGTTGTCATTGGGCTGGAAATTTTTCTTGGACCTGGCAACCCTGTCCCTTCTATGCAATAAATAGGCCAGTTCACTCTGACAACAGGACAGTCCCATGGTACAGTCCTATTCATTATGTATATAGCATTTAAAAAAATGTATATGCCCAGATGAAGGTTTATCTTTTAGGAATGAGTTGTACTGTTTACAACGAGGGAGGATGTATGTTACTGACCACTCTCTGCACACTGGCTGCAATCAGTGGATGGAATGAGTGTGCTCTGCTCACCGCCTGTCACAACGGACTTAACTCCACATTGCGGTTGAATCTTGCATCCTACGACAATCTCTTTGGTTTGGAAAAGTTCATTCAGCTCTTCATTAGAACTGGCCAGCACCATATGAAATGTTTCTACACAGACGGCAACCCATCAGCCTTCCTCCACCAACCAGAGTCTTCCTCATGCAAGTGGATTCTACACTCCTCACATTGTCAGAGCAACACAGATGGCTATTTATGGGTCTCTGCCTTTATTCTGGAAACGTGTGGCACTCTATCCCAATGTACCCCATTTGTCCCACTCGCAATTTGGTGAGTGCCACAATTACAAACAAATTCAAAGTATTGATTTCTGTCCATCATCAATTTCTTTCAGTTTCCGCCCTCCTCAATTCCATCTCAGCTATCAACTTCCTCTCCGCCCAGCTCTGTGAATCTCTCGAAATAACCAAAACCAAAAAGCCCTCCAGGTGCAATCCATAAACGGGGAGACCACTAAATCGTTCTGCCATCCACTTCAGTGCTGGATCCGTAACTCTGACAGTGGGGGCTTTAAATCAGGAGAACATTAACTTTCTGGTTCTGGAGAATTCCAAATCGGACATCATCCTAGGTTGTCCGTGACAGATTCAACATCACCCACAGCTCTCATGGGTAACCGGAGAAGTCAAGAAGTGGAGTTCCCCATTTATGACAACCTGGTTCCATCAACTACCTCTAGTATGTCTCACATCACCCTCCATCGTTCCTGTATGTACCACTTTTATAGAAAGTCCCACTCAGAATGTTTCTGAGCTTCCCGGCTACCAACTCAAAGGCCATGGGATTGCCATCCTCCCAGGTGAATCCGTACCCAGAGGTAGGATCTATCCATTATCCATACCAGAACGGGCCATGGAGGAGTACATCGAGGAGGCACTTAGACAGAAGTACATACCAACATATACCTCACCCGCAGCTTTCAGCTTTTTCTTAGTTGCTAAGAATGATGGGGGCTTACGGCTCTGCATCGATTACCGGTAACTAAATAACATCTTCGTTCAGATCCTCTCGTCCCAAACATTTTGAAATAATTACGGTCAAGTACCATCTTGACTATGGAGTGCTTACAACCTAGTGCGCAGGGCCGGTTTTTGCTATGGGCAATGTGGGCGACACCCAGGGTGCAATCTCTGTGAGGGCGCACGAGCGCCCTAAAAAAAAAAAATATCAAAACAGTTTTCTAGACTACCGCTCATTTCCATGTCAAGTAAGTGCTGAGATACACAGGTTGTGTGCATGTCAGAAGAGGCACGGGGGAGGGGGGCAGGAATCAACTTGCGACTGCAAGTCCCTTGCTCGTCTTAAGGGGGCGAGCCGAGCGCGGGATTGACTGATCCCAGGCCAGATATGAGGTGTGGCTTATGCATCTGCTTTGCAAACCATGCAATCAGTCGTCGTGCCTAAGGTCGCGTACTTTTCCGTGAGCAGAAGTCGTGACCAATGAACGTGTGATACTACGTACGTGTGAAGCTACGTAGGGGCCAATTTTTTTATTATAATTACATGTTAAAAGCTGTTACACTTTTAATGACAAATAAGTTAAAATAATCATTTGAGAAATATCTTACCCAAAGGTACATTTATTCAATAGTATAGCAACACATGGCATAAACAGTACAATCTTACAGATTCTCTTCACGTATTAAGTCACATGATGTAAATGAAAAAATGCCTTGCATAAAGTCAGTGTATGGCCTCTCTTATGTGTTGTCCATAAAGTATTTATTGTGCAATTTTTTTAATCATTGTTTGGCACTGACAAAACAAGGTGGATCACAGCGCCACCTTGTGGCTATTCAAAGTCAATTTATTTCTGTAGCACCATTAAACACAACAATGTTGACCAATGTGCTGTTCAGCTTACACAATAAAATTAATATAAAAATAAAAACATTAAAAAGAATAGTTGAAACCATACATCATCATCATTTAAAAACAATACGATATCTAGATTTAAAGTGTATTTACCAAATAGAGGAAAAACTTCATACCTGAAAGACATCAAAGATGTAATGACTCATTGAAGAACAATAGGGTCCTTGCACCTCGGTGCTTGGCCTCTATTAACTTGGTTCAATGATTCAGGGGAAATATCATTTCGTTTATAGCCTTTGTGGTTTAAGGGACATACAAATACTTTAAAGTAGGCCTACCAAATCTTACCCAAACATTTTACAGTAGACCTACACAACAGAAATTTGTATTACTGTACTATACGTTAAACTCACTTTGCACTCCTTTTAAATTATGATAGTCATACTTATTTGTACACATTTTTACTGTATTTTACAAAATTTAAAGGCACAGTCAATGTTCCCCAAATATGTTCCTGAAGGCACACCAAACACTTCATATTTTCCAGCACGTCTAATCTTCCCAATCAACTCGTCACATCTTCAGAAAAATATTAAATAACAACCTTTTTTCTTTTTAGGTTTCTTCTGTTTTAGACCTACCTATTTCACTACCACCTTAACCATCTTCCACTTTATATGGAAATATATATCCAGCTCTGGGTAGATTACATAAGAATTGTAATCAGTTACTGATTACAAACTACATGCCAAAATTTGTAGTCAGTAACCTAATCTGTTAGATTACACATTTTGTGTAATGTAATATGAGTACTTTTTGATTACATCTACATTTGACCTATGTTTATTTGATATCACATATTTAAGTAGGATAGTATTGTACTATTTTGACACAGTACAAAGAGCAAGAAAATATATGCCAATTTTAAACAAGACATGTTTTTAAGTGCATTTGCCATGTATGCAAAAATAAATAAACATCATATCAGCCATAAAATATGTATTAAGATCAGATTTCACCACAGTTAACACCACGTTGCAAGCACATTTTGTTAGAAAACATCAATGATGGGAATGACTCAATGACACTTTACAATGCTTTATATACAGTATGTGAAGATTAATAGAATACACATATATTTTAAAATGTAATGTAATTTAAATACAAGTTCTTGATTTTTGGGATCAGATTACATGTACTACTCTACTCTCTCTCTCTCTCTCTCTCTCTCTCTCTCTCTCTCTCTCTCTCTCTCTCTCTCTCTCTCTCTCTCTCTCTCTCTCTCTCTCTCTCTCTCTATTAAAGTGAAGAGTTTATATATAGTCTATATAAACAAACAAACAAACAAACACATTTTTCATTATTTCCTAGTGTCTACTAGTGGTTTTACAGCCCTCAAAAGTTCATTTCGCTCCTCTACCTTGAGTTTAAAAATCTTAAACCTATAAAGTGTCATTATAGCCTGAACAGCGATGTAATTTACACAAATAACCACAGGAGGGCGTTGTTCATTTCACTCCTTTGAGTTTAAAAATCTTAAATCTATAGACTGTCCTTATAGTCTGAACAGCGATGTAATTTACACAGATCACCACAGGAGGGCGTTGTTCATTTCACTCCTTTGAGTTTAAAAATCTTAAATCTATAGACTGTCCTTATAGCCTGAACAGTGATGTAATTTACACAGATCACCACAGGAGGGCGTTGTTCATTTCACTCCTCTACCTTGAGTGTTAAATCCTAAATCTCTCAGTGGCCAAGAGTTCATCTGCAGGAGAGAAGCTGTGCTGCTGATAAATGCCTGAAAGACTTCATTTACCTTTTATGAAACCGCTTTAGCCTAGCCTTATTTTTTAGGATAAGTCAAGTCAGGTTTGGAACTTTAATCCTTGCTTTTCCAAGCAAGTTTTATGAAATAGCCCACACACCACAAGATAATCGGGCTGAATTTGGGCCGATTTTCCCCCTCATTGCAATCCCAGGTAATGTCCTGAGCTCCCGTTTTTTTTTGTTTTAAATGTGTAAAGATTTCATTCTGCAGATCCTACAAAGGTCTACATTTAAGTGAAATTATTTTTGACAGATTAGACCTTCTTAAAATAAAAATATTTAATCAATGCAAAGGAATATTCTACTGTAAATTCAGCGTTATAAACAATATCTGTGACATGATAATGATTGTCACTAACAAAATTTTTAACCTGTGACTTGGGTCATGTTTTTTGTAGCAATGTGTTTACAGTAACACACGTATATTGGAAAAACATTGAGTGGAAACGGTGAAGAAGTTATCACATAATCTCTGTTATTGTTAATGTTTCCGTGTCCACCCTCATGTTTTCATGAAATGTACACATGATTTGTAAATATAAACGTTAAACTATTTTACCTCTGTGGTAAATTATACACTTATTTAGAAGTATCACATACTCAGATGATCATTTCCCAAGAAGCATATCAATGTCTACAGGCTAATACAGTAAAAATGTACTTTTCATCAGAAAACACACCTTTTCTGAATATATGAACAAGTTCAACTGACTTTTCCAGATATAATAAAACAAACATTTATTTGACTAGCAAATAGATCACATGCTCACATGATCCTTATCATTTGATTGTTTTTTCTTTTTACCATACAGTTTCAAATGATGTTGGAGATCATGTGATCCACTTCTGACTTCTTGAGGTGACAAATTAAAAAGTTTCTAAATGGTTTCTACTCCTTTAACCCTCATATTATGTTTGGGGTCAAATTGACCCCAAAGCTCTTTTGACATCTCTGAAAAATATGCTAATTGTATTTTTAAACCTATACCTACTTTTTGACTTAAGTTGCTTTAAGTCACAATGGATAAAAGTGTCTGCCAAGTATATAAATGTACATACAGTACACACAGTGTTCCTGTAAAACTGATCTAATGAGTGTTTTTTACTATTAATATGTGAAAAACTGTTCAAACTGATCTCAAATAAAATAAATGTTATATTTATTTTCATTACTACTTTTATTTTTTTTACTAAATATACACTACATTTATGTGCTGCTATGTTTTCATAGAAATTCATCTATTAAATAAACAATTTATGTAAAGGTATAAAATAAAGGTATGTTTTTTCCTACAATTTTATTTTAAATTTGCAGTTATTCTGGCATATATCAAAGAGCACTTATTTCATTGTTAAAAACAACGTTATTTTGTGTATTTGGTATAATACAATGTGTTTGCGTGGTTTGTACAGTGTTGGGCAGTAGCGTCGCTACAATTAATAAAGCTACTAGTTTAACTACATTTTTCAGAAGCTTGGTGGTAGTCTCAGCATCAGATGTCACGCTCAGAATGTTGGATAAACGACTGATGTGTATTGCACACTTAAATTGAAACCCTTCAGGAATGTTGAAGGCATCTTCTGATTTGTTAAAAAAAAAAAACGGAATTATGGAAAACGTGAGTGTCACAATTATTACAATTGTGTACAATTACCCCCTGGAAAACAAAGCTCTGACTTTTGTTAAAGCAAGAGAAGTAGTCGTGTTTATGTGGGTAATAATGAGCAGGTATCATGATCAGCTAAATATTGGATTTTCAAAAATAAGTTCACGGCATATACTCTCTAAAAGACGTCCAGGAGTTTAGCTTGAGGTAGTTAGTGGAGTCAAAAAGGTCGCTGCTGGCGTTCGGTTCTCCCGACTTTCTTGTAGGTGTTAATAAAAAGTGGAGAGATATGCTTTAAAGAGATGTTTACCGGGAGCCTCTCATTGGTGTGTGGCTGTTAATGAAGTCACACTGTTGTTCTAGTGAGTTATGTTTATAATGCTATTCGGTTGTGGCTAGTAATTTCAATGACTCACTTGTTGAACGCAGGTCGGTTGTTGTGAGGACATTTACATGCTCCAAAACGTGATGCTGTGATGAGTTGTTTGACATGACGGTCAAACGGCCTCGTGGGCGGGCATTGGCCAAAAAAGCAGCGATAAATACCAAACCTTGAGTACTGAAGGTCTGGCTATGCGAGACTAGCTTGATGATAACTTCACTAGTTTCTGAATCAAATAGCTTTTCAGTAGCGAAGCTCTTTTTTGACTAAGTAGTGTGGTAGCCAGGGCCGGATTAACAAATTCTGGGCCCCTGGGCACAAAGACAACATGGGCCCCTCCCACCCCTCTTCCTATCAACTCCAGAGGCAGACACTAGGCTACTTAATTTACTTTTAAGTAGAAAGTAAAAATACTTTAAGTATTTGTATTTTATCAGTGTTTTTCTTTGAAAACATGCCTAAGCATATTATCTTAATTTTTACTCCACTACATTTCATAATTTCAAGTTTTTGGTTTATATTTAATCTTTAAGTACATTAAACAACTAGGTTTTTTACTTTTACTTAAGTAAAAAGTACTTTCATACTTTTACTCCAGAAAAGTAAAAGTACACAATATTTATGTAATTAGGTATTAAATCAATTTTAATATAAAAGGAATACACAGTATGATTCTATGCTTTAGAATATACTTGTTCTGAGTTCGTTTTTTATTCTTGCCATTTGCGAAAATGAGTCAAAAAGTCTTAGGCAGGGGTGTTGCTAGACATAAAGCTCTACTGGGGCACAGGCCCCCCCATTTTTTGCTGACTTTTTTGAAAGACTGCTGTGTGCAAGAAGTGTGCAACACTTCTATACAATGTCTTTTGCTTAACCCACTATTCTACAGTGCGACAGTTACTGCGAAAGATACATATATATAAGTGTAATTTTCATCATACCTAACATTATTAACATGTTTGGAGGCATAAATGGCATAGCATGTTTGGAAATAATGACAGCAGAGAAATATTTTCTACATTATACAATGATAGCAATTTTATCATTTTATGACTGCTATACTAAATAATCTCAGTCATAGTTACTGCTAACTTTTATGTAAGTTAGTGTCCTAGAGTTAAATATTAGTAAACTAAATATTAAATTCATTTGAAAATACAGAACAGTATAACACGTGACATACATGTGTTGATTTTCTCAGCAACAATGCAATTCTATAGACTTGACAAGAGGGTCTCCTGAGATTCTCTAATGTTTGAGACCTGACAGGGTGAGGATGTAGTTTGTCTTAACTCCCTTAAACTCATCATCTCTCCTTTCTTCTTCCCTTTCCCTGCTTTGCAGAAAACATTTCTGATGTACATCTACTGTACATAAGCCAATAATGATCGAGTAATCAAAAAGATTATCATTATTATTAGAAACTTACTTTAGTCTCGTCATGTTTTCATAAGCTAACTCACTCACGTGGCATCACCTTTTGAATGCAGTTGTGCGCTGATGGATATGTGCGTGCACGCGTCAATGCGACTGCTTCGTCGCTTTTAAAAGCGTAAATTGGGTAACTACATTGCATATAGACCCGTTTTTGCCGCGATTGTCTTTGTAAAGGATTGCACTAGTTAAGTGCTAAAATTTAAACTTGAGATTTACACCGGGGCACAAAAGATTTACACTGGGACACATCATGCCCCAGTAAAAGGGGTCTAGCGAAGCCCCTGGTCTTAGGGCAACAAACACACTGTCAGAAGTCGCTCGTCTTTTGTACCCCACAAAGACGGGTCATTTATATTTCCACAGGTTGTGTTGAGCTGTTGGCACTAACCTCTGGGACCGTGTCGCATGTAGCACTGCTTGCTCCAGGTGGTGGCGAGAGACTCTCCGGCTGCTCGGGCTCGCAAGCGGGACTGGTGGTCTCACATTCAGCCTCATTGCTAACATTAGCAACAGGTGCCTTCTCTAACGAGCAACTAGCAACCTCCTTTTAAAAAAAGCTGTCGATAGAAGGCACACTTTGTAAAAGAGCTGCTCCTCTCGCTTCTTTCTACTTTTTTTTGCTTTCGTTTAATGTTTCCGGTAGGAATGCTTCGATCCATTATGTTTTCTGGTTTTGCGGTCTAGCTACGTTTTTTTTTTTTTCTTAATTTTGTCAAGAATTGACATAAAACCCGCCCTCCCGTACCATTGTACCAATCGTAAAGGGCATGT
The DNA here is from genome assembly GCF_030506205.2 of Paramisgurnus dabryanus. Classification (NCBI taxonomy): domain Eukaryota; kingdom Metazoa; phylum Chordata; class Actinopteri; order Cypriniformes; family Cobitidae; genus Paramisgurnus; species Paramisgurnus dabryanus. The sequence continues at coordinate 31,359,564 of NC_133337.1, read as the reverse complement.
CTTCTGGTAGAAAATATTCACACTATTTAATTGGTCAATTTGTCACGCTTATACAGTGAGTGTGTAAACATTGGATTGTTGACTTGCACATTTTAATTTATTTTAGTGGCATAAATTCACATTACATCAAAATAAGTTTTTTGTACAAAATGTGTTTTTTTTGTATTTGCTGTCGTTGTGCAAAAAAAAGTAAAAAAATGGACGTTACATGACATGTCGTCGGGGGCCCCCTGGTGGCCCCAGGCCCAGGGGCAACTGCCCCATTTGCCCATATGGTAATGGTGGTAGCTTCCACACAGGCTACAACTTCCCAAGCATTTCTTAAGTCGTCCTGAATTTTAAAATAAGCACCTCCCGCTTTGAATCAATACTGGATGGCATTTGTCCCCCTATTTTCGAGTTGTGCTGCATTTATTCATACAAACCATTCACCCGCATTCTTGAAAGACTCTTGCTATTCCACCTCTGATTGGGTAATGTTTACTGCCATCATCAGTTTAATTAGTTTGTTTTAACAGTCAGAATCAGATCAGGACCAATCAGGGTCATAGGGAGGGCGCGTCTCTTGGCAGTGTTGCTGTGTCTGTTGATTTGATACATTTAAGAAACACACAGAAAAATTTAAAATAAACAAATCAATATATGCAATATATTAATATAAAATACTTGCAATAAATGCAATGGGTTACACTTTATGTTGATAGTTCACTTTAGACATACTACTAACTATAAATAACTTTGCAACTACTTTCATTAATTTGCAATGTGTTAACTAACTGTCATTAGCATATTAGTAGACAGTAAGGGTTAGGGTTAGGGAAGAGATTATGGTTATACTGTTCTCACTAGGGTGTAACAACTCCAACTAAACAGTGAGCTTAACTGTCTCTATTCATGAACATGAAGAAATACGAAATTCTTTGTACGCAGATTTATTTTCTTATCTAATGATTACTGAATCCATACATATGAGGTGAGTGATGAGAAATGAGAGAGTGAAACTAGAAAACAAACAGCAAAATACTATTATTAGCTAAGCCACTTAGCTTTCATGAACATTTCTTTTACAGCACAAAAATCAAATGCTTAAAAGTTAACTTAGTCAGAACAAAGATTAATACATACAAGCGATGCTTCTGCCGAGGAATCAACAGACAGGATGAATTTTGTCTGAACTGTTTCCAATGTCTTTCTAAAATGGTTTCCTACTTCCTGTTTTTTTACTCAGTTAACAAACTAGTAAAAAAATCAGTGTGCATGAAATTGAAAGTATTTCAAATTAAAAGCATCAAAATTAACTTAAATGCCTGAAGGACAGAACATGGTTAGTGTAATAAGTTGACATGCACCTGCAAAGATACTTATAGTCAGTTAAATGTCTGTTGAGGAATCATCACAATAAAGTGTTAATAGATATTAAGCATACAGTCTACTAATACTGTAAAGTTTGGTTGTTGATAAGTAGTTGCAAAGTTACTTATAATTAGAAAAATGTCTAAAGTGGACTATCGAAATGCATAAAATAACAATAATAATGTTAAGCCCAAGTTATTTTAAAATACATGAAACATGGCATAAGTGATCAAACAGAAAAATGTTCATGCATCAGACCAGGATGTGTTTTTTTTTTTTGTTTTTTTTTTTTTGTTTTTTGTTTTTTGATAACCATCACATTTCATTAAATACATAAAAGTTCAGGACATTCAGATTTACCTTTCTTATCTTCAATCATTTGTTATTGAGTTCCTCGCTGTGAAGTAAAGTATAAAAGATAGGACTCCTCATTGACCATCACACAATCTACACTGAAGTTCTGAAAGTAAAGATCAGACAAAAGGTGAGTTTTTATAACATTAACTTCAGCCGTGTACATATGAGTGCAGATGTGTCACTTTTCCTGTTAATTCATTTTCAGATTCATCATGGCAGTCATGAGAGCTCTTGTGCTTCTTTTCTTGGTCTTTTCTGTTGGGAATGCAGCAGGTAACCAAGACATTTACAAGATTTACCAAACCCTGTAACCAATATTCCAGATTAAATTCCCATAAAATTACCATTACATGTTCCCATAAAGGAGTGTAACTTAGATTACTTTAGAATAACAGGAGGAACATTTAAAGCACTTCTACACAGAAACATAAAACTGATAATGTGACTTTATATTACTGATATTTTATTCACTGTATAGCTAAAGAAGACTGCCCATATGGATGGACACCTTTAGGTGTGCAATGCTACAAATACTTCTCTTATCCAGTTAACTGGGCCACAGCTGAGGTACTGTTATTCAGAAATTGTTTATGGATACTCAATGTCCTGTCATGATACAAGATAAACAGATTAGATTTGATATTTTCACTAAAATAATCTCTCTCTCTTTAGAAAAACTGTCAATCTGTTGATGCAAATCTTGCATCTGTGCGCAATATAGTGGAAAACAACTTTCTCCTGAGTGTGCTGGCTGCTGACACTAGTGTTTGGATTGGTGGCCATGATGCTGCAGTGGTAAATAATTTTGCTCTGAAATGCATACTCGCTAGTCTGAAATTATTGCTTTTAATATAAAACAGATTTTATAATTACAATATAAATGATTTAATTATATCATTAATGGAGTGTGAATATATTAGTAAACTCTTTCTACTGACTCTCATCACTCATTAGGAAGGACAATGGCTGTGGACTGATGGATCTCAATTTGACTTTACCAACTGGTGCTCTGGACAACCTGACAATTTTCAGGGCAATGAGAACTGCCTGGAGATTAACTATACTAGTAAGAATGATCTCCTATCATTATTGTTTTTATTAAAATCTTAGAAATTGAATGCATTTATGAAATAAGCTAGTTAAGTTGTCAGAAAATGGGCATTCACTACACTGAGATGCCTTTAACTTTTTATAGAAATGTCTGTAAATTTATTAAAAAGAAAAAAACTAAAATATCACATTTACATAAGTATTTATTTCAACAGTAATATTCAGTACTGATTTTAATTTCATCTTATCCCACAGCTAACCGTTGCTGGAATGATCAGCCCTGTTCAGTCAGATTCAGATACATTTGTGCCAAACCTCTGAGATCATGAGAAATCAATCGGTTTTAAAAGTACTATGATTGTACTGCATGCCTATACATTTTTCTGATCTTGTCTTAAAAATCTTTTAAATATCTCTGAAATTATCTTTATAAATTACTGAACCTTTCTGAAAACTTCTCAAATCAATAAAAGCATTTAAAAAGCAAATCTTGTGCATTGTGGAGTCACAATTTAGTCATGTAAAAAGTACAGGTTGTTTTTACATTTAAACTATAACACAAAAAAACAATTTCTTCATATCTGGATCATGTTTAAGTAAATGTTACCTATAATGGCACTAATATCTGATCATACTTGTTAGACAGTTAGTCCTACAGTTTAAACTTGCTGTCATGCTTTAGCTTTTCATTATTCCACATAATCATTTCAAGAAAAAAGAGAAACATGCTAAATAAACTGTAAAACAAAAATTATGATGGATTAAAAGTGTCCCTCTCATGTTATGAGATGTCACAAGATGCACGTGTGAAGTTTAAGATCATAATGAGATCATGAGTCAAGTCATTCTGCTTCCAAAGTACACTGATTACTAATATATATATATATATATATATATATATATATATATATATATATAGACACTGTAACATGATTCATTTCATTAAGTATAAGAAAAAATTTAATCTTCCAATAAGTTCAGTTTATAATTATTGAGATGAGAAAAACACGAAGGTATTTGTATTGTATGTATTATATGTATTATATGTATTTATATATTTCTGGTTCTTGAATCTGATTGGCTAAGAGCCCTTCCCAGCTGTGTCATACCCTACTCAAAGGTGGACTTACCCATTAGGCATAGGTCAGCAATAACCTTGGTTAAAAAACTGGTTACAATATAAAACACTTAATTATTCTGTTTTATAAAGTACTGACAAGAACAAAGTCCTGTAATAAAGAGTGTGCTTGTACTGCAATAAGATTAAATAGAAGATCAATAGTGTAAATGCAGCTGCCTTTTGAATTTATTTTGAAATGAGCAAATACTTTTATTTTGACATGCCGAAAACAGGAAGGAGCGGCTGTTAGCTTCGGTAAGCTCTAGAAGAAAAGCGAAAAGACCAAGCGCACATGTAGCAGTGATACCTGTCTAGTTTAATTTTTTATTCTTTATAATCCATGATTCGTGGTGTTTACTACAACTGTGTATAAGCTGAAGAATACATTTTTTGACTGAAGATTGCTTCTGGAAAAGTACTCTGCCATTGGTTGATAAGCAGGCTAAAGTGGTCAGTATTATTCTGTATTTTTTGTTATTTATGTAACGATTGCAATATTTAATGTTATCTATTTTATTTACTTGAACCTTTAGTTCTACGGTGTTAATAAACATCTGTTAACGGAACTGGAGTCTCGCATTCGATCTATGGGCGGCACAGTAGAACACTTCTGCATCGGTGAAGACTCCGAGCAGACGAAGATGGACGAGCAGGCCACGTGCGGTAAAGGGGAAGCCACTTTGTGAATTGTTCGTGTGAATCCAAAGGGGCCAGTGGATAAGGCTAAACAAGCAAGCACGTCGAAAAAGTGTCTTGAAAGTAGCGCAAGTACTGCCATTATAGCACACGGACGTTTCATTTGTGTTTTTTCCTTAAAGCAACAGTGGACATTATTTCTTCCTGCAGTTGATTATCTAGTATAATCAAAGAAACAAAGTGGACAAGTAAATTAACCATTCTTTCAGTCGAATATAAGATGTTTTGATTTATATCTAAGTATTGGTCTTACATGTGAGTTGTTTCATATTTAGATTGTGACAAATTATTTATCTTTTCTCACTTTAATTGCCTTTTTATTGCTCATTTATTGAAGTGTGTTGCTTATAATACTGAAGTGTTTATTGTGCATTATGCAAAAGTTAAGCTAAGGTAATCAAAGAGATTTATTTTTATATTTTATTTCATACTTGCACACATTAGAAAACTGAATACATTTCATTCAAATATCAACACATTTAAACCTCTGCATTTAATAGGTCACACTCAAAGGAAAAAACATTTCTTCCAACTGAAGAGGTCACTCATGGAGACTTTCAAGAAGATAATGACACAGAACAGACTACCCTATCACAGCAAGCGGACGCTGATGAGCAAGCTGATGTTGAAGACACAGCGCAGGACACACAATCTCAGGTTGGTGCGAATGACACACAAATGCCTCCTGAAATTAGGAAATCTGGATGTATACAAAAGCTCACTGAAAAGGGGAAAGCTCTGTTAGATGACAAATTGAAGGATCTAAATGTGAGTTTTGTAAAGATGTACAGAAGATGGAAGTATCATATCAATGGCTTAAAACGGTCCATTAAGAATAATGATGCTGATGATCTGATTGATGAGATTGTAAATGCAATCAATACCATCCAAGTTGATATGGACAATACTTGTTAGGATTAGCAGGACAGATGAACCCAATAGCGAACGATGAAGGGGTTAACAAAGGGTTTTAATAATAAACAAGACAAAACAAAAGCCCACGAGGGGGTAACACATTAAACATGAACTTGACACGACTAAACACTAAACTAGACTCACAACTTGACAGATTAACTAGACTAGACTTCTTGACTGGAATACACAATACTGGATGACACAGACAATACAAAATGAACCTGCACAGAACAAAAGATACACTGACATTAAATACAGAAAACCAAACAAGATAACGAGCGGGAACAGGTGATGGGAATAAGTAATAATTAACAATAAGCAGGAGGACGAGGGAGCGGGGACAAATGACAAGACACCGGAGGCACATGCCAAACACAAAACAAGGCATGAACCTCCACACAAGGCCAGGGACTGCCAGAACTCTGCCACCATGACAAAATACAAAAATAACAAGACTTCAAGGCAGAGTCCTGACAGTAGCCCTCCCTCAAAGGACGCCACCTGGCGTCCAAAAAGGGAACACACAAGACAAGACAACATGACAGAAAACAGCATGACCCGACAATGAACAGACGACTATAAAAATAACAAAAGGTGCAAAAAACAAGATAAATACAGACACACAAAAGTCCATGACATTAATCAAACAAAACAGTCCAAGGGGGCTTGGGTAATGGTGGCTGCAGCTGATGCACAGAGGGCACTGGCTGCAGCTGATGAGCGGGCTCGGTGGGCGGCGCGGGATGCGCGGAATGCGCGGGCTCCGGCTGCGCGGGATGCGCGGAATGCGCGGGCTCCGGCTGCGCGGGATGCGCGGGCTCCGGCTGCGCGGGATGCGCGGGCTCCGGCTGCGCGGGATGCGCGGGCTCCGACTGCGCGGGATGCGCGGGCTCCGGCTGCGCGGGATGCGCGGAATGCGCGGAATGCGCGGGCTCCGGCTGCGCGGGATGCGCGGGCTCCGGCTGCGCGGGATGCGCGGGCTCCGGCTGCGCGGGGTGCGCGGAATGCGCGGGCTCCGGCTGCGCGGGATGCGCGGAATGCGCGGGGGGATCCGGCTGCGCGGGCTCCGGCTGCGCGGAATGCGCGGGCTCCGGCCTGGCGACGGCTTTCAAGAGCGCACTGAAGAGTGCTGTGCGTTCCCCCTCTGTCAACCAGCAAGGGGCTGGACGGACAGCAATGGGCAGCAGTACCGTGACTGGAGGCGCTGCGACGGACCCCGACACCGTCGCTGGGTTCAGTGTTGGCAGGTTCATTCTGTTAGGATTAGCAGGACAGATGAACCCAATAGCGAACGATGAAGGGGTTAACAAAGGGTTTTAATAATAAACAAGACAAAACAAAAGTCCACGAGGGGGTAACACATTAAACATGAACTTGACACGACTAAACACTAAACTAGACTCACAACTTGACAGATTAACTAGACTAGACTTCTTGACTGGAATACACAATACTGGATGACACAGACAATACAAAATGAACCTGCACAGAACAAAAGATACACTGACATTAAATACAGAAAACCAAACAAGATAACGAGCGGGAACATGTGATGGGAATAAGTAATAATTAACAATAAGCAGGAGGACGAGGGAGCGGGGACAAATGACAAGACACCGGAGGCACATGCCAAACACAAAACAAGGCATGAACCTCCACACAAGGCCAGGGACTGCCAGAACTCTGCCACCATGACAAAATACAAAAATAACAAGACTTCAAGGCAGAGTCCTGACAGTAGCCCTCCCTCAAAGGACGCCACCTGGCGTCCAAAAAGGGAACACACAAGACAAGACAACATGACAGAAAACAGCATGACCCGACAATGAACAGACGACTATAAAAATAACAAAAGGTGCAAAAAACAAGATAAATACAGACACACAAAAGTCCATGACATTGGACTTCAAGGCAGAGTCCTGACAATACTTACCTCAAAATAAGAGCCATTTCAAGTCCTGAACCTCACATTCGAAGAATGAATGACACATGCCAGGCATTCACTAAGATTGCAAATACAAATTTCAACATTTCCGCAATGGTGATGATTCAGAAATCATAGTCTGGCCTAATGCTAAATCAGTGTTTGACAGCACAGTGTCTAGTGTTTCCTCAGCTCAAACCGCCAAGTCAAAGGCTTCTTCCAAGGTTTCCAGACACTCTTCCATCCTGTCCCTTAATGCTAAACAAGCGGCAGCTGAAGTTGTGGCTACGCAAGAGGTGATAAAGATAACAAATGCACAACATCTGCAAAAGGAAGAAATTCAAAGACTTGAGGTGGAAGATCAAATCTTAAAGGCTGAAAGAGAAGCTAACGAAAAGGAAATTGAAGCGGAGACTGCTAAAAAGAGAGCTCAGTTCATAGCAGAAAGTGCTGATAGAAAAATAAAGCTGGAAAAGAAAAGAAGGGAAGTAGAACGGCTAGAAGATCTTAAAGGGCATGTTGCAGCTCAAGCAAGACTGCAGGTTTTTTCAGAATCTGGCGATCCACCTTTTGCACTTAACCCTTTGGTGGATCCATTTTTTCCCTCCATGTACACCTCATGTTCTGTTCCACAGCCAGCCACATTTTCTCACATCCCTGTAAGTCAAGATATCCCTGCAACTGCACTTCCACTCATGCAACAAGCCCCTACCACTAAAGCTCCTCCCACTCAAGTCATTTCAACCTCACATGAAGCTTCCAATGACCTTGTGAGAACTCTTGCTGAAGCAATCACGGCTAATCGAGTTCCAATCCCAGAACCTGATGTTTTCAAAGGAGATCCTCTTAAGTACAATGATTGGAAGCGTTCCTTCTTTACTCTGATTGATCGCAAGAACCTGCTAGCTCAAGAAAAGCTGTTCTTTTTACGTAAGTACGTTGGTGGCTCTGCCAAGAGAGCTATAGAAGGCCATTTCCTTGTAGGAACAGAAACAGCATATCGTGCTGCCTGGGATATACTTGAAGACCGATTTGATAATCCATTTATAGTTGCCAAGTCATACCGTGATAAGATACATACATGGCATAAAATTGCCCCCAAGGACAGCGAAAGTCTTTGTGAGTTTGTTGATTTCCTGAGCAGTGTGGAATCAGCTATGCCATATGTTCAAGGTCTACAAACACTCAACGACTGTGTGGAAAACCAAAGGATTACTAGCAAGCTCCCGGATTGGTTGAGCTCACGCTGGAACAGAGAAGCCACAATTTATCAAGATGGACACAAAATGTTCCCTGACTTCAGATACTTTGTGAGATTTCTCAACATGGAGGCTCGAATTGCATGCAACCCCATCACATCATTATATGCAGTGAAGTTAACTGACCAAGAAAGATCAAAGCCAACAGAACGAGATCAGTCTAAGTTTCAACGGAATCAAAACTTTAGTGCAAAAACTTTCACTACTAACACAATTGAGAAGACAAACATCACATGCTTGTTTTGCAAGAAAAAAGACCATACTCTCCATAAATGTCTCAAGATTCGAGAAAAACCAGTTGAAGAAAGAGTTAAGTTTGTCCAACTGGAGAAATTATGTTTTGGCTGCCTTAGGATCGGCCATAACTCCAGAGCTTGCACATCCAGGAGTGTGTGTGACTTGTGTGGAAAACGCCACCCTACATGCCTACATCAAGATCGTGGGAAGAAAGACCAAGAACAAGGAGTAAAATCAAAACAAGAAAGGCCAAATGAAAACAAAGGAGACGGGAATCAACAGTCTGAATCAATTGAAATACAGCAAGCTACCTCTAACCGAGTTGTTCAAGAGAAGAGCAGCACTCACACTTCATCAATTGTTCCAGTCTATGTCTCCACAACAATGGAACCAGACAAGGAAGTTTTAGTGTATGCTTTACTTGATAGTCAGAGCGACACAACCTTCATCCTGAAGGATGCAACTGATATATTGGGTGTCAAGAAAGAGCCAGTAAAACTTAAAGTGTCCACGATAACATCAAAAACAAATGTGGTGAATAGCCAAAAGGTGCAAGGACTACAAGTAAGAGGCATCAGCTCTGACACTAAAATCAAACTCCCAACAACCTATACCAGAGATTATATACCAGCAAACAGATCCCATATACCCACAAGTACAACCGCAAAGTCCTGGCCTCACTTAGAACATTTGGCAGATGAAATGTCTCCGGAGCTTGATTGTGAAGTAGGATTGTTAATTGGCTATAACTGTCCACAAGCCTTACTTCCCAGAGATGTCATCACGGGCAATGAAAACCAGCCATATGCACAAAGGTCTGTGTTGGGTTGGAGCATTATCGGCTACAGTAATACTAAAGTTAATCACGATCATGAGGATGAAATTGGTGTGAGTCATCGTATCATCATAAAAGAAGTTCAGCCAGTTATCAAGCCCTTTACTGAGCTCAAGTCTGAGGTTCATTTTGTTTATAGAACTCAAGTCAAGGAAATTATCACTCCAGAAGATATACTCAAGATCTTTGAGTCAGATTTTACTGAGAAGTTCAGTGAAGACGTTCTAATATCGCAAGAAGATATTAAGTTCTTGAGAAAGCTGAAAGAAGGAATCAAGCAAAAGCCAGATGAACATTATGAAATGCCATTGCCTTTTAAGGAAGAGAGACCAAGTCTGCCAAACAACAAAGTATGTGCAGAACATAGACTCAGATGTTTGGAAAAACGGCTTAAGAAAGATAATCAATATTGCAAAGATTATGTGGCTTTTATGGAGGACATCATAGCAAGAGGTGATGCTGAAAGGGTTCCAGAGTCAGAGGTTACCAATCAGACCACGTGGTATATCCCTCACCATGGGGTTTACCATCCCCAAAAGCCAGGAAAAATTCGCGTGGTATTTGATTGCTCAGCTAAGTTCCAGAATACATCACTGAATGAGCATCTACTCACTGGGCCAGACCTCACAAATACCCTCGTAGGGGTCTTATGTCGCTTCCGCAAAGCTCAAGTACCCTTCATGTGTGATGTAGAGCGGATGTTCCATCAATTTCATGTTGCACCAAGAGACCAAGACTATCTCAGATTTCTGTGGTGGGAAAGAGGCAATATGGAAGCTCCACCGTCGGTATTCCGCATGAAGGTTCACTTGTTCGGTGCTGCATCGTCACCTGGATGCGCAAACTTTGGGTTGAAACACCTTGCTGCAGAAGGAGAAGGCAAGTTTAGTGAAGCTACAGTGAGGTTTATACAGCGCAACTTTTATGTTGACGATGGATTGACAAGTGTGGACAGTGAAGAGGAAGCTATTGAGCTTATTAGAGAGGCAAGAGACCTCTGCAACACTGGTAAACTCCACTTACATAAATTCATTACCAACAACAAAAGGGTTCTTGCCACTATCCCAAAGCAAGAACTTGCTGAAGTTGCAGCTGATCTGGACATGGCCTTGGGTGAGCACAAGATGGAACGGGCTCTTGGGGTCCAATGGTGCATTAGCTCAGATAAGTTCCAGTTCAGAGTGAGGATAAAAGAGCATCATTTTACCAGAAGAGCAATACTGTCAACAGTGGCCTCAATTTTTGATCTTCTTGGAGTTGTGGCACCTATCATTTTGAAAGGTAAGCAGATTCTACAAAGGATGTGCCAAGACAAGGTGGGGTGGGATGATCCACTTTCTGATGACCTCAGGCCGCGTTGGGAAGCATGGCTCCAAGACCTCCATAATTTTTCTTCGGTAGGGATACCACGCCACTACATACCATTACCAGCTAAGGAAGTACAGCAGTGTGAACTTCACCATTTCTCTGATGCCAGTGTTTCTGGCTATGGTATGTGTTCTTACCTTAGAGTTGTTTCGAAGTCTGGAGAAGTCTATTGTGCTCTTGTTATGGGGAAGGCAAGGGTTGCACCGACAAAAGTAACAACCATCCCAAGGTTGGAGCTCTCAGCTGCGGTTGTGGCCACAAGGACAAGTGATCTGCTAAGGAGAGAAATGGAGATTGAAAATCTGCAGGAATACTTTTGGACTGATTCCAAGGTTGTCCTTGGTTACATCACCAATGATGAAAGGCGATTTCATGTGTTTGTAGCCAATCGGATCCAGCAGATCAAATCGAGCACAGAACCAAGTCAGTGGAAATATGTTGCCTCTGAAAATAACCCGGCTGACCATGCTTCTCGCGGACTTATGGCAAAGGAGCTTGTAGAGTCTAATTGGTTCACGGGACCTAGTTTCTTGTGGCAAAAGGACCTCCCTAAGGAAGAAGAGTTCAAGAAGATAGAACTCAATGAGGATGACCCAGAAATCAAAAGAGCACAAGTTCTTACTACGGAAGCAAATGAGGTAAGGTCCATAGCAGACCGACTTCAGAAGTTGTCTGATTGGAAAAGAGTTGTAAGAGCCATAGCAAGACTAAAGCGTCTTGCAAAGGAGGTGAAAGGTCTTAAAACAAGATCCAATGAAGCTATGACACTGGAAGAAAGACTGGAGGCTGAGCGATTTATAATCCATGCAGTTCAAGTAGAAGCGTTCAGTGATGAAATCAATGCTCTTAAACAAAAGAAAGATGTACAAAAGAATAAGTCAATCAAACTGCACAAGTTGAACCCTTTCATGGACAGCCAAGATATCCTGAGGGTGGGAGGTAGATTGACACAAGCAACACTCCACCCTCATGTCAAGCACCCAGCTATCCTTCCCAAAGGACATCATGTGTCTCGATTGTTGATAAAGCACTACCATGAGAAAGTGAAGCATCAGGGTAGTGGAATGACCATGAATGAACTGCGCTCCAGTGGGATTTGGATTCTAGGGTTTAGTAGTGAAGTGTCATCATTCATTTACAAATGCATCAAATGCAGAAAACTCAGAAAGTGTAATCAGGAACAAAAAATGGCCGATCTTCCACCAGAGAGGATGGAAGCTACCCCTCCATTTACCTATAGTGGTATGGACTGCTTCGGACCATTTTATGTCAAAGACGGAAGGAAAGAACTGAAGAAATATGGGCTTCTATTCACCTGCATGTGTTCACGTGCCATCCACATTGAGGTATTGGATGACCTTTCTACTGATGCTTTCCTAAATGCATTGCGCTGTTTCATTGCTATAAGAGGGAATGTGAGTCAACTACGAAGTGATCAAGGCACAAACTTTGTGGGGGCACGCAATGAATTCCAAGATTTAATGAAAAGAATGGATCAAGAACGTGTGAAAGAGCTAGGATGCAACTTTGTCATGAACCCACCTGCTTCCAGTCACATGGGTGGCGTCTGGGAAAGGCAGATTCGGACCGTGAGAAGTGTCCTCACATCCATCTTGGACCAGTCTGCTGGAAGATTAGACAGCTCTTCATTAAGAACATTCCTATACGAAGTGATGGCTACAGTGAACAGTCGACCATTGACTACAGAAAATCTCAATGATCCATTAGGACCTGAACCCCTAACTCCAAACCACATCTTGACAATGAAATCGTCAATAATCGCACCACCACCTGGTGAGTTTGTAAGACAAGATCTCTATCTTCAGAAAAGATGGAAGAGAGTATAGTTCTTGTCCAATGAATTTTGGACCAGGTGGAGAAAGGAGTATTTGCTGAATCTGCAGCAGAGAAGCAAATGGAGCAAGGACAGGAGAAATGCTAAAGTGAATGATATTGTCCTGTTGCAAGATGATAGTACACCAAGAAATCAGTGGAAGCTGGCGAAGGTAGTTGAAGTCGTCCAAGGAACTGACGGAAGAGTCAGAAAACTCAAACTTTTACTTAGTGACACAACACTAGATAGCAAAGGCAGACGCACACATAAGCCACTTTACTTAGAAAGGTCAATACACAAAACAGTACTATTGCTTGAGGCTGAATAAGTAAGTTAGCTCTTCAGTTACATTATTTTGTTTTATTAGAAGGTGTATTTACCTCAAAAGATTTGTTTACAATGTATATCTTTGTTGTGAATCACACATAGGGCTCTATCTTGCACCCAGCGCAATTGACTTTGTCCGTGACGCATGTATCATTCGTATTTTGCCCCGGCGCACAGCGGGTTTTTCCCGTCACAGAAGCACGTCGGCAAACTAGGGAATGAACTTGCGCTCCCTGGGTGGTTCAGCACAAAAAAAGAGGCGTGTTCCGGCGCAAACCATCCCTGATGCTATTTTGCAGTTTCAAAAAACAATTGCGCCACTGACCAGAAAAAAAAAGTTTAAAGTCAGTGGCGCGTTGCGCGTTGTTCATTATGCTATTTTAAGGGCGCATGCTTGACCATAATGTATAGCATGCACAACGCGCATACACTTTGCTTATCTAATCTACACAGATGCAACAGTTATTTTTGCAAATCATAAATTGTTACACTTAAAAATATTAATACACGAGATAAGGGGAATCATAGTGGTGAGCATTGTGGTGATAGTTTTTATTTATTCTCATGCAAATAACGATTAAAATATTTTCATAACTTTGTTGTGTGGCTGTATTACGTTTATTTTATGTAAATAATAATTAAAATGTTTTCATAAGAAACCTTAATGTATATGAACTTGATTTGTAAGAGTACTTTGGGGTTGGACCTTGCTTGCGTTTCTTGGGTCCGATTTCAAAGCCCCCAAACCCTTTCAGCGGTGAGGGTGGACGCAGCGATGTCCTCTGCTGGCGTCAAGTCCTGAGGCAGATCCACCTCCCGTTACACGGCGTGCCCGATTTATGCTGGCAAGCGTGGGATTCCCCCGTACAAGGACGTCGGTCTCCTCGGCTGTGAACCGCTCCTGGCGTGCGCCTGGTAAATCCGTCATAATAATAGCAACCCGCCATGGAACTTGCGCCCTTGCGTTTAAAGGGAATGTTGGCTAGCGTTCTGATTGGTTTATTTGACGTTACGCCCAAACCACACCTATGAATAATGAACCTACTTCAGACCAACCCCTTATTGATTTGCGCCCGGCGCAAGAGTTATTTCTCACACCGGGAAAATAGCAACAGCGCCCAAGATCCGCCCACAAACTCACTTGCGCGTTGCGCTTCGCACTTGCGTTTCAGATCGTTAAAATAGGGCCCATAGTGTGATGGTGGGAGTGTAAATGCAGCTGCCTTTTGAATTTATTTTGAAATGAGCAAATACTTTTATTTTGACATGCCGAAAACAGGAAGGAGCGGCTGTTAGCTTCGGTAAGCTCTAGAAGAAAAGCGAAAAGACCAAGCGCACATGTAGCAGTGATACCTGTCTAGTTTAATTTTTTATTCTTTATAATCCATGATTCATGGTGTTTACTACAACTGTGTATAAGCTGAAGAATACATTTTTTGACTGAAGATTGCTTCTGGAAAAGTACTCTGCCGTTGGTTGATAAGCAGGCTAAAGTGGTCAGTATTATTCTGTATTTTTTGTTATTTATGTAACGATTGCAATATTTAATGTTATCTATTTTATTTACTTGAACCTTTAGTTCTACGGTGTTAATAAACATCTGTTAACGGAACTGGAGTCTCGCATTCGATCAATGGGTGGCACAAATAGTATATAAATATATTTTTATTTACTTTTACCTCGCTTAATCAATAACATAAATGCTAAATATGAATAAAATAAACAAGTAATAGAGTTATGAGACCAAATACTGCTGGTTTGATAAACCCTAAACAAATAAATATTTCATTTTTGACCATCAAACATGGATACATCAGAGACAGGGATGTAGCACATATCAGGCTGTGGTCAGCGGGGAAAGCGAACACTGATGTTCTCACATCCGAATCTTTCTAGGCAAATGGTCAAATAGGTAGCTATCTTTACTAATATACTGCAGATTGGAATATTATACATATATATATTTTTAAAACTTGTGTCGTCGAACTGTTATAAAGGCAATATCGCCTACAGCCTCGTGCGTCTGGCCTCATAACAGCTGTGATAATACAGAGCTATATCACACTCCTACTCGAGTGATATGCTTAAATATACATGACAAAACAGACGGTTGTGTACATTAACATATTTGACAGACGCTTTTAAGCGACTAACAGTGCATTACAGTGTTTACATTTTATAAGCATGTGTGTTTCCTGCAATCAAAAACATAACCTTGTGCGTTGCTAACACAATTTATATCTGAGAATGGAAAAATATTAATAGATGGTTAAGAACTGAAACTGAAAGCCAGAATTTTAGATGCATTTGAAGTTTAGATATCAGAGCAATATTGCACATGTAAGGTCTTTTTAGCTCATGCTGCTCATATTACACATCATTGGGTAAAGCAGCTTGTACAAATATCTTCAGGTCAAGGACCCATAGAGTGGAGGTGCATGGACCCCATATTTATTAAATGTGTCATTTCATGTCGATTATGTGTTCAAATAAGTAAAAGGGACAATACAGCTTGTTACGTTCCCATGAAACTTATAAACACTGTTGATTTTGAATATACTTGTTGAAGAGTTTTAATCAACTAACATTGTTGAGAGTTTCTGAGTTGAAGCGCATTTGAAACTTTATTTTCTTTCCTGAACTTTTTCTTCTGTTAACCTGGAAGCCTGTAAGGAGGTGGGTGCCCACTTTTACTTTTTGTATGACATTTTATCCAGTTTTTTCCCTAGTTAGGGATGCAGAGTTTTTTTTTGTCTTTTATTTTCTCAATAAATTAGCAGATTTAATACCCTTAGGTGGAGGGTTTTGTTTATTATTTTGGGCAAAAACCCCTCCTGATATTTTTAGTTTGCTTCCACTGTTTTTGTTACTCCCTTTTGACATTAAATGACTCTGAACATTTAATAAAATGCTCCTTTTTGTTTTCCAAATAGTTGTTTGTATTAATTATTTTTAAATTAAACTCTTTAATTTATAAAAACTCAACTATCAATTATCCCCTGGATTACTGTTACTGAAATTAATCCCAACAGATATCAGTGCAATAATCTTTAACAGACAGATAAGATATAGATGTCAATACAGCATCCGTACAAAATGGACTGTTGTTGACGTTCTGTACACAGCTTGTGAAGTCAATTCGAATGTCAGCTATATTTTTAATTATTTCTCTTTAGGGTGCAGCTTATAACAGCTTTTCTTTGTTTTTAAATGTGTAAAGACTACATTGTGCAAAGACTCAAAAAGGTCTTTTTATCAAGGGTGCATTTGCTGCATGCTTAATTTGTATAAATTTTAAAAATGACCGATTTCTTTTACATTTAAGTAAACAAAAATTATTTTTGACAGATTAGACCTTCTTAAAACAAGAAAGCATTTTATATGCAAAGGAATATTCTACTGTAAATTCAGCATTATAAACAATATCTGTGACGTGATAATAATTGTTACTAACAATGTTGTTGTTAACCTGTGACTTGGGAAGTGATGGAAATTTTGTTTTAGTAGCAATGATGTGTTTACAGTTTACAGTGAAGATGTGATAATCATAATCTTTTTTTGTGTGTTTGTCTTTGTCCCCCCTCATGATCACATGCTCAGATGATCATTTCCCAAGAAGTATATCAATGTCTACACGCTACAGTGAAAATTTACTTTCATAAGAAAACACACCTTTTCTAAATATTAACAAGTTCATCTGACTTATCTAGATAAGTCTTATCTTCTTATGATCTTAACTTAAATAAAAAATACATTTATTTTACAAGCAAATAGACTCAATGATTCTAGTAATTTGATCGCTTTCTTCTTTTCGCCCTACAGTCACAAATTTGAAGACTTGAAACCAGTGGCGTGCCGTGGGGTTTCAGTCAGGGCCTTAAGTAAGCATGTAAACCACATACATTACATACAACGCAGCCATATGCAAATAATATGCATATTTGGCCGCACATACAGGCACTCAGCAACATGACAGCTGATCAAAAATTAGCCTAAAGCAGTATGCTTGGTAAGGGTGGGTTGAACTAGGACTAAATTTCACTGCATGTATCAATAAATGTAATCCCCCAATGCACACTGTGTGCATAGTGTCACATCCACATGCCACAGTTGGCTACTATCTATCAGCGCAACACGAACCACTCAATAACAATGTGCATAAGCCCTTAATAATGCTTATTATCAGTTACAAACCACAATCTGCATGATACAATACTCGACAAGTAGTAAAGCACTCACGCGTCACTTTTCAGTCACATACCTGAGTACATTTGAGAGCTGCGCTGTGTTACTGAAGTCAGTCGTCTCATCCACCATAACTGCCACCAAATTTGTTTGTTTGTCGCAAGTCAGCATCATGCTCCGCTAATAGCGTTAACAATTCCAAGTAATTACCCCTGTTTAGCGAATCTCTGGATTCATCGTTCGTGTCCCTTGATAATTCTTGCCGTCCCAAAAAGAGAACACAGTCAAGACGCTTCAGAATGTCCCGGTTCTTTCTGACCCTCTCGTTGTGAACGCTGATCTCCTGTTCTCTATACTCGTTAAGTTGCAAATCCACACGACATTCACCAAAAGTTTTCAAATGCACGACTGACATTATTATGGCGCTCGGAGCCTTGGTGTTTAAGAGCTGCCTTCTTGAAGCTGTTTCAGACTGTCAAAGCCAGAATCATTCCATGTCCCTTTACTCGTATTAAAAAGTAAACACGGCCAACAAAATAACTTGTGCTGAGGGCAACAAGATTGGGTGTATCTGCAACAGCGGGTGTCATTTTCTTTAAAAACTGAATTTCGCGCTCACGTTGGAAATTGACGACAGGCGTTAGGGGTAGCGCTGTGCATTGATTGGTTGATGTTTCTGTCACTAATGATTGTAACAAATCAGATGTGTTGTCCTTCAACAAAAGCCTAGCAGTATCTGTAGAGCTGGTCCCAGCTGACTAAGCTGATTTTTATGTGAATTTTTGAGGGTACTGCGGTTCAACCTTAAAGGTAGGGTAACACATTTTGAAAAATGCTAACGGTAGCCGCCTAGCAATGAAATCCCGATCCCACCCTCAAGTCAAATCGCCATCCAAAGTCACGCCTCTTTCCAAACACATGAACACGCACAGATCAGACGGTCACGTCTCATGTCTCATTCACCAGTGAGAAAACTTTGCAGTACAAAGTGAATAACACTTCCAAAATAACCAACATAAACAACTGGTTTACATCAGATTTAGTTTAAGCACACGTTCAGTTGTGTAGACGTAGTAACTATATCGTTATGCTAATCCGGAAAACGAACACAAATTTCATAAGCAACACAATGTTTCATCAAAGTAGAATATCTGAATCCATCTCAATACAAACATATCGCGTACCTACCTTACCAAAATAAACAGTGCAACGACCCTTTCAGACCCTTTGCCTCCTGTAGCTGTTTGCATCTCGTGGTAAAGCAGTAAAGTTACCGATGTTAATTTGGGTTTTTGCTCTTGCTGATCCAGGCAGTTTTTGCTGTTGTTGTTATAAAAGATGCATTTAGTTTTGTTGCTCCTGTGTAGGTTGTCAATTCAGCAGAAAAGTTTGCTATTCTCGCTGTTTACAGACAGAGCCGTGAACGCGCCGATGACGTATGGTTTCTGCGTGGACTCGCTGCGCGGTGGGAATTCAAATTACGCTTACGTATGAGGGACATAAAAGGAAACGTCCGTTCGGACCGAAATCTATGATTTGTTGAACATTTTTTGGTCCTACGCCTTTCACAGATGACATCAATTTTTACAAATACATTTAAACAACTTAACACAGTGATTGCTATCAGAATGTGAGGAGACTTTTAACCAGCATAACTAAAAATGTTTCAGGATCAAATCTGTTACCCTACCTTTAACAAAACTAACGAATTTTGCAATTTTGCGGACATTACGCCAATGAAAAGAAGTAAATAGCATACTAAAGAAAAACATTTAACACTTTACAATATTTTTATTTTTTATAGGGCCAGCAGAGAAGGCCCTGCTGGTCCTAACGGCCCACCGCATGCTTGAAACTATTAGAACTTCAAGGGGCGGTTTCCCGGACAGGGATTAGACTAGTCCTAGACTTAAACACTTTTAAGAGCTCTCCAAACTGAAAACAACTTGCACTTACATATCTTAAAATACATCAGTCCCCTTTGTTTTACCTCAAAATACACACAGGTAATGTTTATAGTAAGGCATGTTTGTTAAAACTAGTTATATTATAATTAAACTAAGGGCGCACTCACATTATCCAAACCAAGCCCCAGCGCGATTGTCACCCCTCCCTACTCCCCCAGGTGCACGCACTCACACTGTACTTTTTATCAATCTGAGTCCGGGCGCGCTTTCGTCATTAAGATGCGATTGTTTTGAAAAAAGCAGGAAGTAAAACTCTCTCTTAACACTGGAACCCACCGTAATGATAAGTCTGTGTTTTTTATTCGGAGTCGTTTTGTGCGCGATTACAGACAGCCCTCTCACGTTATCATATTGCTTAGTTGATCTGTCACATGCGCAGCTCGGACATTCACGTAACCCCGCTGCGCGCATCAAAAGGTTTTTAAGGAGGCAGATGAAGGTGAGTGGTCGCGCAACTGACATCTTCACTTTTTGAATCGCGCTCGGGCGCGATTGCGCTCACACAACAGCCTTCCGCGCCTGAGCACAAGTAAACCACGCTCCGGCCCACCTCTGCAACCCAGCCGCGGCGCGATTAACCAATCTGCGCCCGGGCGCAGAAGAGAGCGATCACACTAGTCAAACAAACCAGGCTTTGTGGGGTCAAACGCGCCCGAGCTCGGTTTGGTTTGGATAGTGTGAGTGCGCCCTAAGGCCTAGTCCTGGATTAAGCTAATCCTGGTCCGGGAAACCGCCCACAAGTGTTTTTAAGCATTGGCTTGCTGAGCATTTGTCTTTAATATGTGTTAATTCACTAGATCATCTGTTTACCATTAATCAGTCTTAATGATTAATGGTAAACAAACTTGGCTTGCTGTCCCCAAAGGAAGCTCTGAACCTGAGCTCTGTACCCTCAGAGGGGGTACAATCCGAATTTTTGTTATTTATTTTAGAAAATATGACACGTTGATGTAGATAAAACTATTCAACAGTATATCAAATTAATCAACCTTAGACATATACGTACATGAACAGAATAGTATTAATACAAAACATAACTTAATACTAAAACAGTGACAAGAAAAAAGTTTGCTGGTAAATACACACTTGTATTTAATAAAGGTTTTAATTGTTTATTTTAGAATATCCACCCACTATATGCAGCCGTTGCAGGCGCGCAATGAATCTTGGGATAGCCTCGGCTGTTAAGGATCCATTTGTTCTATCCTTACCAGCGCGGAGAAATAAGGACACATTTTGAGGCTTCATTCTAAGCATCCTTTGAATTGGGATGGGACGGCCTTACTAGCCTCAAGTCGCGCTGCTGTGAGGCAATCGGTCTTAAAATACATCCTTAGAAGGTCGCAGCCCATGAATTGGGACACAGCTCATATCTGCTACCATTGCTGCTATCTGGTTCCAGTTATCCATCAGTGATCATTTATCAATAAATACACATTAACACTAACCTCTGTTGTTATCTCTGTCTGCAAAACGTTACAGAGGACCAGACCAAAACCAAGATAAATATGAGCACTTCCCCAAATGTCCTGATCCAGGAACTTGTGGATATTTAACAGAACCAACTCATCCAACACACCACCAGTCAAAGCAATGGTTTCTTCTGCAACCGCTACCACATCCCCTATGGCCAGCCCGGTGCCCCACTCATTCTGTGGAGGACTGCACCAGGTTTCTTCTCCAATGTACGCTAGTCTTTGAGATGCAATCGCATCAATTCCCCACCAACCAGTCGAAAATAGCCTTCATCACATCCCTTCTATGCAATAAATAGGCCAGTTCACTCTGACAACAGGAAAGTCCCATGGTACAGTCCTATTCATTATGTAAATCGCATTTAAAAAATATATATATGCCCAGATGGAGGTTTATCTTTTAGGAATGAGTTGTAATGTTTACAACAGGGGAGGATGTATGTTACTGACCACGCTCTGCACACCGCCTGTCACAACGGACTTAACTCCACATTGCGGTTGAATCTTGCATCCTACGACAATCTCTTTGGTTTGGAAAAGTTCATTCAGCTCTTCATTAGAACTGGCCAGCACCTTATGAAATGTTTCTACACAGACGGCAACCCATCAGCCTTCCTCCACCAACCATGCAAGTGGATTCTACACTCCTCACATTGTCAGAGCAACACAGATGGCTATTTATGGGTCTCTGCCTTTATTCTGGAAACGTGTGGCACTCTATCCCAATGTACCCCATTTGTCCTCCTCGCAATTTGGTGAGTGCCACAATTACAAACAAATTCAAAGTATTGATTTCTGTCCATCATCAATTTCTTTCAGTTTCCGCCCTCCTCAATTCCGTCTCAGCTATCAACTTCCTCTCCGCCCAGCTCTGTGAATCTCTCGAAATAACCAAAACCAAAAAGCCCTCCAGGTGCAATCCATAACGGGGAGACCACTAAATCATTCTGCCATCCACTTCAGT
The DNA here is from genome assembly GCF_030506205.2 of Paramisgurnus dabryanus. Taxonomy (NCBI): domain Eukaryota; kingdom Metazoa; phylum Chordata; class Actinopteri; order Cypriniformes; family Cobitidae; genus Paramisgurnus; species Paramisgurnus dabryanus. The sequence goes on along the minus strand of NC_133337.1, from coordinate 31,337,698 downwards.
GCTGGATCCGTAACTCTGACAGTGGGTGCTTTGCATCAGGAGAACATTAACTTTCTGGTTCTGGAGAATTCCAAATCGGACATCATCCTAGGGTGTCCGTGACAGATTCAACATCACACAAAGCTCTCATGGGTAACCGGAGAAGTCAAGAAGTGGAGTTCTCCATTTATGACAACCTGGTTCTATCAACTACCTCTAGTATGTCTCACATCACCCTCCATTGTTCCTGTATGTACCACTTTTATAGAAAGTCCCAACCAGAATGTTTCTGAGCTTCCCGGCTACCACCTTAAAAGCCATGGGATTGCACGGATCTCCTCCCAGGTGAATCCGTACCCAGAGGTAGGATCTATCCATTATCCACACCAGAACGGGCCATGGAGGAGTACATCGAGGAGGCACTTAGACAGGGGTACATACACACATATACCTCACCCGCAGCTTCCAGCTTTTTCTTAGTTGCTAAGAATGATGGGGGCTTACGGCTCTGCATCCATTACCGGTAACTAAATAACATCTTCGTTCAGATCCTCTCATCCCAACCATTTTGAAATAATTACGGTCAAGTACTATCTTGACTATGGAGTGCTTACAACCTAGTGCGCAGGGCCGGTTTTTGCTATGGGCAATGTGGGCGAACGGCCAGGGCTCAATCTCTGTGAGGGGGCACGAGCGCCCTAAAAAAAAAAATTATATCAAAACAGTTGTCTAGACTACCACTCATTTCCATGTCAAGTAAGTGCTGAGATACACAGGTTGTGTGCGTGTCAGAAGAGGCACGGGGGAGGGGGCGGGGAATCAACTTGCGACTGCAAGTCCCTCGCTCGCCTTAAGGGGGTGCCTGGGATCAGTCAATCCCGCGCTCACCCCCCTCAAGGCGAGCGAGGGACTTGCAGTCGCAAGTTGATTAGTAGTCTAGAAAACTGTTTTGATATAATTTTTTTTAAATCTCACAGAGATTGCGCCCTGGGCGTTCGCCCACATTGTCCATAGCAAAAACCGGCCCTGGTCACTACCAGTAAATTACCTAATCATTTGCATCACTGCTTGTAAGATAAAGGGGTGGTTTTCCAGACAGGGTTTTGATTAATCCAGGACTAGGCCTTAGTATATATTAGGGCATTTAAGTAGTTTTTACAAACAAACCTTACAAAATACAATACTGGTGTGTATTTTGAGACAAAACAATAGCACAGATATCATATGTCAGCACAAGGTGTTTTGAATTTAAGGTAGCTCCAACATGCATTTTAGTCTGGGACTAGGATAATCCCTTTGCAGGAAATTCCTATACCTTGAGTTTAAAAATCTTAAATCTATAAAGTGTCCTTATAGTCTGAAGAGTGATGTAATTTACACAGATCACCACAGGAGGGCGTTGTTCATTTCACTCCTCTACCTTGAGTTTAAAAATCTTAAATCTATAAAGTGTCGTTATAGTCTGAACAGCGATGTAATTTACACAGATCACCACAGGAGGGCGTTGTTCATTTCACTCCTCTACCTTGAGTTTAAAAATCTTAAATCTATAAAGTGTCGTTATAGTCTGAACAGCGATGTAATTTACACAGATCACCACAGGAGGGCGTTGTTCATTTCACTCCTCTACCTTGAGTGTTAAATCCTAAATCTCTCAGTGACCAAGAGTTCGTCTGCAGGAGTGAAGCTGTGCTGCTGATAAATGCCTGAAAGACTTCATTTACCTTTTATGAAACCGCTTTAGCCTAGCCTTATTTTTAGAATAAGTCAAGTCAGGTTTGGAACTTTAATCCTTGCTTTTCCAAGCAAGTTTTATGAAATAGCCCACACACCACAAGATAATTGGGCTGAATTTGGGCAGATTTTCCCCCTCATTGCAATCCTAGGTAATGTCCTGAGCTCCCAATTTTTTTGTTTTAAATGTGTAAAGATTTCATTCTGCAGAGGTCCTACAAAGCTCTACATTTAAGTGAAATTATTTTTGACAGATTAGACCTTCTTAAAATAAAAATATTTAATCAATGCAAAGGAATATTCTACTGTAAATTCAGCGTTATAAACATGACATGATAATGATTGTCACTTACAATATTTTTAACCTGTGACTTGGGTCATGTTTTTTGTAGCAATGTGTTTACAGTAACACACTTATATTGAGTGAAAACGGTGAAGAAGTTATCACATAATCTCTGTTATTGTTAATGTTGCCGTGTCCACGATCATGTTTTCATAAAATGTACACATGATTTGTAAATATTAACGTTAAACTAATTTACCTCTGTGGTAAATTATACACTTATTTAGAAGCATCACATACTCAGATGATCATTTCCCAAGAAGCATATCAATGTCTACAGGCTAATACAGTAAAAATTTACTTTTCATAAGAAAACACACCTTTTCTGAATATATGAACAAGTTCAACTGACTTATCTAGATATGTGCTTAAATAAAACAAACATTTATTTGACTAGCAAATAGATCACATGCTCACATGATCCTTATCATTTGATTGTTTTTTTCTTTTTACCATACAGTTTCAAATAATGTTGGAGATCATGTGATCCACTTCTGACTTCTTGAGAAGACAAACTAAAATGTTTCTAAATGGTTTCTACTCCTTTAACCCTCATATTATGTTTGGGGTCAAATTGGGGTCACAACGGATAAAAGTGTCTGCCACGTATATAAATGTACAGTACACACAGTGTTCCTGTAAAACTGATCTAATGAGTGTTTTTACTATTTATATGTGAAAAACTGTTCAAACTGATCTCAAATAAAATAAATGTTATATTTATTTTCATTACTACTTTTATTTTTTTTTACAAAAAATACACTAAATTTATGTGCTGATATGTCTTCATAGAAATTCATCTTTTAAATAAACAATTTATGTAAAGGTATAAAATAAAGGTATGTTTTTTCAATTTTATTTTAAATTTGAAGTTATTTTGCATATATCAAAGACCACTTATTTTATTGTTAAAAACAACGTTATTTTGTGTATTTGGTATAATACAATGTGTTTTTACAGTGTTGGGCAGTAGCGTCGATCCAATTAATAAAGCTACTAGTTTAAATACATTTTTCAGAAGCTTGGTGGTAGTCTCAGCTTCAGAATGTTGGATAAATGACTGATGTGTATTGCACAATTAACTGGAAACCCTTCAGGAATGTTGAGACATCTTCTGATTTGTTAAAAAAACAGAATTACGGGAACGTGAGTGTCACAATTATTCCCCCCCCCCCTGGAAAACAAAGCTCTGACTTTTGTTTAAGCAAGAGAAGTAGTCGTGTTTATGTGGGTAATAATGAGCAGGTATCATGATCAGCTAAATATTGGATTGTCAAAAATAAATTTGCATTCTATAAAGACTCTTGCTATTCCACCTCTGATTGGGTAATGCTCACTGCCATCATCAGTTTAATTAGCTTGTTTAATACAGTCAGAATCAGGTCAGGACCAATCAGGGTCATAGGGAGGGCAGTGTTGCTCTGTCTTGTCTGTTGATTTGATGAAACACACAGAAAATATTAAAATAAACAAATCAATATATGCAATATATTAATATAAAATACTTGCAATAAATGCAATAGGTTACACTTTATTTTGATAGTCCCTTTAGACATACTACTAACTATAAATCACTTTGCAACTACTTTCATTAATTTGCAACTATGTGTTAATTAACTGTCATTAGCATATTAGCAGACAGTAAGGGTTAGGGAAGAGATTATGGTTAGTGTAATAAGTTGATATGCACCTGCAAAGATACTTATAGTCAGTTAAATGTCTGTTGAGGGATCATCACAATAAAGTGTTAAATGTAGTAAAATGTCTAAAGTGGACTGTCAAAATAAAGTGTTACCATGCAATATAAAATAACAATAATCTATTGTTAAAACTGAGTTATACATTTAACATACATAAAACATGGCATAAGTGATCAAACAAAAAAGTGTTCATGCTTCAGACCAGGATGTTTTTTTTTTTTGATAACCAACACATTTCATTAAAGTACATATAAGTTAATGATGTTCAGGTTTACCTTTCTTATCTTCAGTCATCTAATAATTGAGTCCCTCCCTGTGAAGTAAAGTATAAAAGATAGGACTCCTCATTGATCCTCACACAATCTACACTGAAGTCCTGAAAGTGAAGATTTGACAAAAGGTGAGTTTTTATAACATTAACTTCAGTAGTGTACATATGAGTGAAGATGTGTCACTTTTCCTGTTATTCATTTTCAGATTCATCATGGCAGTCATGAGAGCTCTTGTGCTTCTTTTCTTGGTCTTTTCTGTTGAGAATGCAGCAGGTAACAAAGACATTTACAAGATTTACCAAACCATACAAGCAATATTCCAGATTAAATTCCCATAAAATTACGATTAAATGTTCCCATAAAGGAGTGTAACTTTATAGATAACTTTAGAATAACAGGAGGAACATTTAAAGCACTTCTACACCGAACCATAAAACTGATAATGTGACTATTACTTATATTTTATTCACTGTATAGCTGAAGAGAAATGCCCATATGGATGGACACCTTTAGGTGTGCAATGCTACAAATTCTTCTCTCAATCAGTTAACTGGGCCACAGCTGAGGTACTGTTATTCAGTTATTCAGAAATTGTTCAATGATATAATGGCCTGTCATTATCCAAGATAAACAGATTAGATTTTATGTTTTCAATAAAATAATCTCTCTCTCTCTTTAGAAAAACTGCCAATCTGTTGATGCAAATCTTGCATCTGTGCGCAATACAGTTGAACACAACTTTCTCCTGAGTCTGATTGTGCCTGCTGACACACGTGCTTGGCTTGGTGGTCATGATGCTGCAGTGGTAAATAATTTTGCTCTGAAATGCATCTAGTCTGAAATTATTGCTTTTAAAATGAAACAGATTGTTTCAATATAAATGATTTAATTAATGGAGTGTGAATAGATTATTAGTAAACTCTTTCTACTGTCTCTGTTCACTCATTAGGAAGGACAATGGCTGTGGTCTGATGGATCTCAATTTGACTTCACCAACTGGTGCTCTGGACAACCTGACAATTTTCAGGGCAAAGAGAACTGCCTGGAGATTAACTTTAACAGTAGGAATGATCTCCTATCATTATTGTTTTTAATAAAATCTTACAATTTAATGCATTTATTAAATAAGCTAGTTTAGTTGTCAGAAAATGGGCGTTCACTACACTGAGATGCCTTTAACTTTTTAAGAAATGTCTGTAAATTTATTAAAAAGAAAAAACTGAAATATCACATTAACATAAGTATTTTGACCCTTTGCAACAACAACACTTGAAATTTTGCTCAGATGTTTCCAATTTCTCTTGATCATTGCTGAATTGTTTTACACCTCATTTATCTACCTGTGGTAAATTAAATATATTAATTCAAACTTCAACAGTAATGTTCACTATTGATTTTATTTTCATCTTATCCCACAGATAACCGTTGCTGGAATGATCAGACCTGTTCAAACACAATGAGCTACATTTGTGCCAAACCTCTGTGATCATGAGAAATCAATCGGTTTTAAAAGTACTATGATTGTACAGCATGCCTATACATTTTTTCTGATCTTGTCTTAAAAATCTTTTAAATATCTCTGAAATTATCTTTATAAATTACTGCACCTTTCTGAAAACTTCTCAAATCAATAAAAGCATTTATAAAGCATTGCTGTGCATTGTGGAGTCACAATTTAGTCATGTAAAAAGTACAGGTTGTTTTTACATTTAAACTATAACACAAAAAAACAATTTCTTCATATCTGGATCATGTTTAAGTAAATGTTACCTATAATGGCACTAATATCTGATCATACTTGTTAGACAGTTAGTCCTACAGTTTAAACTTGCTGTCATGCTTTAGCTTTTCATTATTCCACATAATCATTTCAAGAAAAAAGAGAAACATGCTAAATAAACTGTAAAACAAAAATTATGATGGATTAAAAGTCTCCCTCTCATGTTATGAGATGCACGTGTGAAGTTTAAGACCATAATGAGATCATGAGTCAAGTCATTCTGCTTCCAAAGTACTCTGATTACTATATATATATATATATATATATATATATATATATATATATATATATATATATATATATATATATATATATATATATATATGCTGTTTCTATTTGTACATAAAGTATATGAAACTGTTCATAGTTAAGGACATTACAAACAAGCAGTGTTGCACATTGGCAGGTTATTTACTGGTAGTGAATTTGGGGTTAACACATTACAAAAACACATATATAGACACTGTAACATGATTCATTTAATTTAGTATAAGAAAAAATTAAATCTTCCAATAAGTTCAGTTTATAGTTATTGAGATGAGAAAAACACGAAGGTATTATATTTATATATTTCTGGTTCTTGAATCTGATTGGCTAAGAGCCCTTCCCAGCTGTGTCATACTTTACTCAGAGGTGGACTTACCCATTAGGCATAAGTCAGCAATAACCTTGGTTAAAAAACTGGTTACAATATAAAACACTTAATTATTCTGTTTTATGAAGTACTGACAAGAACAAAGTCCTGTAATAAAGCGTGTGCTTGTACCGCAATAAGATTAAATAGAAGATCAATACAAATATCACAGTCTTCAACCTTTTTCCCATTAATGCATAGAGTGGAGGTGCATGGACCCCATATTTATTAAATGTGTCATTTCATGTCGATTATGTGTTCAAATAAGTAAAAGGGACAATACAGCTTGTTTCGTTCCCATGAAACTTATAAACACTGTTGATTTTGAATATACTTGTTGAAGAGTTTTAAGCAACTAACATTGTTGAGAGTTTCTGAGTTGAAGCCCATTTGAAACTTTATTTTCTTACCTGAACTTTTTCTTCTGTTTACCTGGAAGCCTGTAGGGAGGTGGGTGCCCACTTTTACTTTTTGTATTACATTTTCTCCTGTTTTTCCCTAGTTAGGGAGGCAGAGGTTTTTTTTGTCTTTTATTTGACATTTTCTCAGTAAATTTGCAGATTTAATACCCTTAGGACTCGGAGGGGGGTTTGTTTATTATTTTGGGCTAAAACCCCTCCTGGTGTTTTTCGTTTGCGTCCACTGTTTTTGTTACTCCCTTTTGACATTAAATGACTCTGAACGTTTAATAAAATGCTCCTTTTTGTTTTCCAATTGAATGTTTGTATTAATTATTTTTAAATTAAACTTTTTAATTTATAAAAACTCAACTATCAATTATCCCCTGGATTACTGTTCCTGAAATTAATCCCAACAGATATCAGTGCAATAATCTTTAACAGACAGATAAGATATAGATGTCAATACAGCATCCGTACAAAATGGACTGTTGTTGACGTTCTGTACACAGCTTGTGAAGTCAATTCGAATGTCAGCTATATTTCTAATTATTTCTCTTTAGGGTTCAGCTTATAACAGCTTTTCTTTGTTTTTAAATGTGTAAAGACTACATTGTGCAAAGACTTAAAAAGGTCTTTTATCAAGGGTGCATTTGCTGCATGCTTTATTTGTATACATTTTAAATATGACCGATTTCTTCTACATTTAAGTAAGCAAAAATTATTTTTGACAGATTAGACCTTCTTAAAATAAGAAAGCATTTTATATGCAAAGGAATATTCTACTGTAAATTCAGCATTATAAACAATATCTGTGACGTGATAATAATTGTTACTAACAATGTTGTTGTTAACCTGTGACTTGGAAAGTGATGGGAATTTTGTTTTAGTAGCAATGATGTGTTTACAGTTTACAGTGAAGATGTGATAATCATAATATTGTTTTGTGTGTGTGTCTTTGTCCCCCCTCATGATCACATGCTCAGATGATCTTTTCCCAAGAACTATATCAATGTCTACACGCTACAGTGAAAATTTACTTTCATAAGAAAACACACCTTTTTTAAATATTAACAAGTTCATCTGACTTATCTAGATAAGTCTTATCTTCTTATGATCTTATCTTACATAAAAAATACATTTATTTTACAAGCAAATAGACTCCATGATTCTAGTTATTTGATCGCTTTCTTCTTTTCGCCTTACAGTCACAAATTTGAAGACTTGAAACTATTAGAACTTCAAGTGTTTTTAAACACTGACTGGCTGAGCATTTGTCTTTAATATGTGTTAATTCACTAGATCATCTGTTTACCATTAATCAGTCTTAATGATAAATAGGATTACCGTTCAGATCCTCTCGTCCCAACCATTTTGAAATAATTACAGTCAAGTACCATATTGACTATGGAGGGCTTACAACCCAGTGCGCATACACAGCGAAGATGAATAGAAGTCTGCATTTGTGATCCCTACTGGCCATTTAGTGATGCCGTATGGCCTAGTCAATGCCCCTTCGGTATTTCAAAATTTCATGCATTAATTTTTTAGAGAACATTTGCTTTTATATACAACAGTTCGACTGCACATGTTTGAAAAAAGGAAAACTAGAAAACAACAATAGAGTGATTTTAAAAGCCTCTTTGTTGGGGAACTACTTATTTCCACCACGGATTTGAAGGCCAGAATGACAGGTAACCCTTTCAGCTGTTTGAATGTCATAATGACTCAATAGATGGAATAGCCGTTTCTCAATATTTCTGTTTCTTGGTCATAAAGTGTGGATTCAAAACTAGTTCAGGTGATAATATATATATGAAAAAAACACATGAATTTTACACAAAAATTCACATGTGATTTACACAAAAATGTTCCAAAAACAATGTGAAATTCATGTGACTTTTATGTAAGGGCTAGCTCACCAGTCGGGCTTTCTGCCTCCAGGATGCACGCGCACCCTGTAATGTTTGTAAACAGGAAACCTGTGTATATCACACGGCTGGGAAGGGCCCTAAGCCAATCAGATTCGAGAAAGAACTGTTGTATAGCTGTTGTATAAAAATAACAATAATCTAATGTAAAGGTAGAGTTATACAATCAGAATACATAAAACATATAAATGTAATTAATATCAAAATATACTGAAAGAAATAGTTGCATAAGCTATAAAACAGAAGCGTGTTCATGTGTCAGATCAGGATGTTTATTTTGATAACCATCACATTTCATCAAAGTACATATAAGTTAATGATCAGATTTACCTTACTTATCTTCAGTCTTCTTATTATTGAGTCCCTCCCTGTGAAGTAAAGTATAAAAGATAGCACTCCTCATTGGCTCACACAATCTACACTGAAGTTCTGAAAGCGAAGATTTGACATAAAGGTGAGTTTTATTCAGCAGTGTACATATGAGTGCAGATGTGTCACTTTTCCTGTTAATTCATTTTCAGATTCATCATGAGAGCTCTTGTGCTTCTTTTCTTGGTCTTTTCTGTTGAGAGTGCACCAGGTAACCAAGACATTTACAAGATTTACAAAACCATGCAACTAATATTCCAGATTATATTCCCATTAAAGTCACATTAAAATGGGTTCCCATGAAACTTTGAAGGAGTGTAACTTTGGGTAAAATGAGAACATAAGCAACATTTAAATCACTTCTACACAGAAACATAAAACTGATAAAGTGACTTTATATTATATTACTTATATTTTATTCACTGTATAGCTGAAGAGAAATGCCCGTATGGATGGACACCTTTTAGTGTGCATTGCTACAAATTCTTCCCTCAGTCAGTTAACTGGATCACAGCTGAGGTACTGTTATTCAGTTATTAAAATTGTTCAAGAATACTCAATGTCATGTGATTAGATTTTAGATTTGCAATAAAATAATATCTCTCTCTCTAGAAAAACTGTCAATCCATTGATGCAAATCTTGCATCAGTGCGCAGTACAGTGCAAAACAACTTTCTCCTCAGTCTGATTGTGCCTGCTAACACACGTGCTTGGATTGGTGGCCATGATGGTGAAATGGTGAATAATTTAGATTCATTTTGGCTAGTCTGAAAGTAATGCTTTTAATATAAAATTATAACTTACGTTAGATTGTTACGATAAAGGCTAAATGACTGAATTATATAATTGTGAGTGTGAATAGATTAATGAATAGATGTAAACTCTTTGACTCTCCTCATTCATTAGGATGGACAATGGCTGTGGTCTGATGGATCTCAATTTGATCTTACCAACTTTTGCACTGGAGAACCTAACAATTATGGTGGTCCTGAGAGCTGCCTGGAGATAAACTTTCCCAGTAAGAATGTCTTCTATCATTACTGTTTTTATCAAAATTTTAACATTTTATAGCATTTAGTATGAAATAAGCTAGTTTAGATGTCAGATACCTTTCATTTTATTTTTTCAATTTTGTTTTGCCTGATAGTACAATTGTTTGAATAAATTATTTCATAAATCTATTCTCTGTACCCCATAATGACAAAGCAAAAACAGAATTTTAAAAATGTACATTTAAATATCACATTTACATTTAATTATTTAAGCCCTTTGCAACAACACATAAATTTAGCTCAAATTTCTCCCATGTCTCTTGATCATTGCTGAAATGTTTCAGGTTGGTGAAAAAGGACACTTCTCTTAGGCCAAATAATTTTTTTAACAAAAGGTTATAAATAAATATATTGACAACTTTCTTCCAACAATGTGCATGTTTCTGAAAAAATATTTAAATAAAGGACAGTTGGACAGAGAGGGTGGACATGTATTTGTTTATTTTGCGGAAGGCAGTAAATCTTTTAAAATAATTTTGCATTTAAAGAACACATCTTAACACTACACTAAAAAAGGAGTGTTGCTGCTATTTTGTCACTTTCAATGAAAAAAAAACACCTTAAACTATAGAATGATTGACAAAAATACAGCAATTGAAATTGTTACATAAAGTCTTACATTTTGAAACTAAAATGTGTTACTTTTGCCTTATGTAATCTATAGAAAACGTATTACATTATCTAAGTAATGCTAGCAAGACACAAGTTAACTGTACTACACTGAATGCACTGTTTCTCATATTACTTTTTTTATTATTCAAACTACACTGGTAATGATCAGTACTGATTTTATTTTCATCTTATCCAACAGCTAACCATTGCTGGAATGATGAGTCCTGTACAACAACCACAATGGGTTACATTTGTGCCAAACCTCTGAAATCATGAAAAATCTATCTGTATAAAAAGTACTATGATTGTACTGCATGCCTATACATTTTTTTCTGATCTTATCTTTAAAATCTTTAAAATATCTCTGAAATTGTCTTTATAAATTACTGAACCTTTCTGAAATCTTCTCAAATCAATAAAAGCATTTATAAAGCAAATCTTGTGCATTGTGGAGTCAGAATTTAGTCATGTAAAAAGTACAGGTTGTTTTTACATTTAAACTATATAAAAAAACAATATCTTCATATTTGGATTATGTTTAAGTAAATGTTACCTTGGCACTAATATCTGATCACTTGTTAGACAGTCCTACTTGGTGTCATGCTTTAGTCATCAAATTATATACAGTATAAAACAAAACAACAATAGAGAAACAAAGAGAAACATGCTAAATGATGGATTAAATACATCTCTCTCATGTTATGAGATGTCACATGATAAACTTGTATATGAAACTGCTCACAGTTAAGTACATTAACAAGCAGTGTTGCATATGGTCAGGTTTTTTTCATACGTCAAAAGTGCGTACACTACGCTGATACTCTCTCCTGAATACAGGGGAGTCTAAGATGGCGGTGCTACCGGAAGGTATTTATTTTAGTTTATAAAGTTTTAAATATGGATATTTCTACAACAAAACTGCGCGGATGAATGGAGTGTTGGTGATCTTCTCAGCAGTCTTTATCACTTTCTGCATGCGCTTGCGGTCATTACAGTAGTGCCACCGTACCAAACAGTGATGCAGTTGGTTAGGATGCTCTCAACCGTGCAGCTATAGAAGTTGCTGAGGATCATAGGTGACATTCCGAATATCCTCAGCCTCTTCAAAAAGTACAGCTGCTATTGTGTATTTTTAATCAGCTGGGTGGTGACCAGGTGAGGTCCTCGCTGATGTGGACGCCCAGATATTTAATGCTGCTCAACTTCAAGGTCCTGGATGAACATTGGCTGATGAGTTCCCCTCTTCTTCCTCATGTTTACTATCATCTCTTTTTTTTGTGTCCAGGTTATTGTTCTCACAACATGTCACCAGACTGGCTTCCTCCTCAAACAATTTTCTCCCCGTCAGTGATACTACCTATCACTGCCGTGTCATCTGCTGACTTCAGGATAATGTTATTTGTGTTGGAGGTGAGACAGTCATGAGGGAAGAGTGTGTAGAGTATTGTTATGTGTGTGTGTTTTTCTTTCTGTGCTGATGCTGGAGTAAGAGCTAGAGATTTCAAAGCCGGCGTTGAATTGGTTAAGGTCATCCAGCGTGGTCTCTGAGAAGCTGATGGTGGTCCTGTGTAGTTGATGATTTGTTGTAGGTCTTGCCACATTATAATAATAATAATAACCTTTATTTTCTATAGTGCTTTTAAATGTACATCTCAAAGCGCTGTACAGAAACAATTAAAACAACAAAGATACAGCACACCAAAAGCTTAAAAGAGACATAATAGGCTTACACTGTACAATAAACAAAAGACAATAAATCAATTAAAAGCTAATCTAAAAAAAAATGAGTTTTAAGCTGAGATTTAAAAATACCAAAAGATTTAGCTTGCCTTATCTCAAATGGTAGAGAATTCCAACGTTTTCGAGCTAATGAAGAAAAAGCCCTGCCCAGCATCAATACAGACTGTGTCTATAGCGCCCTGGTGTAAGTTTTTGCAAAAAAATTATAGGATTACTAATTATTAACCTGTCAAATGTACCTGCATATCCTACTCTTAAAAATATATTCAATAATTTCACCATGAAGCATGTAGACCTCAAGCTCACATACTGTAATCATGATGTTTTAATCACTTTCTACTTTTCAGCCTAAAGAAACAATTTTAGGGAAAGAGGCGATCCCAATCAAAGTATTTTGTTGTAACTTTAGTTAATTATTCACATGATTATATAAAGGTATGTTGGCTGGTTATCAACACTTACAGAACGAAATTATACATGACACGTCATTGCATTACATAACACATCCAACCAGTGGCACTGATTTTGAAAAAAAAATGCCATGAAAACACACTTTTTGTGCAAAAGGTCTGTCTGTCTGTATATCAAGCAGACTGCAATACAATTCTTATCTGAATGTTCATGTACAAGTTCCTGGTATTCAGATTTACCTTTTTACCTTCAAACATGTTGTGATATTGAATCCCTCCCTCTGAACTATAAAAGATAGGACTCCTCATTGACCATCACCCAATCTACCCTGAAGTTCTGAAAGTGAAGATTTGACATAAAGGTGAGTTTTTGTAACATCAACTTTAGCAGTGCATATGAGTGCAGATGTGTCACTTTTCCTGTTAATTCATTTTTCAGATTCATCATGGCCGTCATGAGAGCTCTTGTGCTTCTTTTCTTGGTCTTTTCTGTTGAGAATGCAGCAGGTAACCAAGACATTTACAAGATTTGATATTCCAGATGATATTCCCATATTGTCTTTTAAGAAGTTTAACTTTATGTAACAGGAGCAACTGTTAAAGCACTTATACACAGAAACATTAAACTGATGTCATCTAATATTATATTAACAATATTGTATTCACTGTATAGCTCAAGATGACTGCTATTATGGATGGACACCTTTTTGGATGAAATGCTACCAATTTTTCTCTGAGTCAGTTGACTGGGCCACGGCTGAGGTACTGTTATTCAGTTATTCAGAAATTGTTCAAGGATATTCTGTGTCATGTCATGATTTAAGTTAAACAGATTAGATTTTCTCTCTGTCTCTCTCTCTCTCTCTCTTTCTTTTAGAAAAACTGTCAATTTTATGGTGCAAATCTTGCATCTGTGCACGATATAGAGGAAAACAACTTTCTCCTGAGTCTGATTGTGCCTCATGTTGACAGACATGTTTGGATTGGTGGTCATGATGGTGAAATTGTAAGTCATTTTGCTCTGAAATGCTGAAATTGTTTGGCTAGTCTGAAATTAATACTTTTTTCTATAGATACAATAGCTTATGTTTTATTGTTACAATATAATGTAAATTATATTGTTAATGAGTGTGAATACATTATTAGTAAACTCTTTCTACTGATTCTCTTCACTCATTAGAAAGAACAATGGATGTGGACTGATGGATCTCCATTTTACTATACCAACTGGTGCCCTACAAAACCTGACAATAATTATGACAAAAGGCACTGCCTGGATATAAACTATAGCCGTAAGAATGTTTTTTTATTTACAATTACACATACAATTACGCTTAACATTTTATAGCGTTTTGTTTTGTATTGAGGCTATAGTTTAGTTGTCAGAACTATTTCACTTTTTTCAGTGTTGTTATGTTGCAAACTAATCATTTTATCTCATTAATCTACACTCAGTACGCCATAATGACAAAGTGAAAATAGAATTTTAGAAATGTCTGTAAATTTATAAAGAAAGAACTAAAATATCCTGGAAGGCCGGTGTTTTGCAGATTTAAGCTCCAACACTGATCAAACACACCTGAAGCAGGTAATTAAAGTCTTAATAAGCATGATAATGATGAAACAGAGCCCTTTAGTTTTCTGTTTTCTTAGAGTTCTGCCAACCGGATCCAAAAAGCTTTGCCGTCATGTGATTCATGGAGACTTTAGTTAGTTCCTGAAAGCTCATAGCGAGCTACTGAAATATATTGAGTTAGATGCAAAGAGCAGTGAATTTTTTTTTTTGAATAGTCAAGAAATGCGTTGATTTACAATATTTATATATCACACCAATATAGTATTTTAGTTCCATCAACAATGTTTTTGAGAAATAAAATCCATTAATAAGGGAAGATTAGAATGGTCAGCTGTTTGGTATGTGCCTTTGGGGTGTTTTTTACCATTTTGTGGGCCCTAAGCAAAGTCCAAGGACCTGGGGCCCCCCCATGCCCCAACATTGCCTAAGGTTTTCATTTTTTGAATTGCACAACAGTAATAATGAGTATATATAATTAAGTTAGACATATGGATTTATTTTATTTTAAACTGCTTAACATATCACAAAATTGTTACAATTTGTTATGAGACCAAAATATATTTTTAAATAAACAAAAATAATAAAATCTCTGTTAAAAAATGTGGTCTTAAAGGGACACTCCACTTTTTTGAAAATAGGCTTATTTTCCAGCTCCCCTAGAGTTAAACAATTGATTTTTAACGTTTTGTAATCCATTCAGCCATTCACCAGGTCTGGCAGTACCCTTTCCAGCATAGCTAAGCATAATTCATTAAAACTGATTAGACCATTAGCATCATGATCAAAAATGGCCAAAGAGTTTCAAAATGTTTTCTAATTTAAAACTTGTCTCTTCTATTGTTCAATTAAAAGTAAAAATTTATGAAAATTAAAAGTTAAGATTTTCTAGGTCAATATGGCTAATAATCTCATTCCGGAGTAATTATAATCGTGGATGCAGCAGGCGCAAATATATCACGCAGCGCCAGAAAATAGTCTTCTTGGTAATTTTCAATAGCTGGGGACTATTTAGGGTACTCCCTAATATCATTGCGCCTGCTGCACCCATGGTATGGCAGCAAAGTCCAGATTATTACGCCGGAATTTAGATTTTAACTTAAAATTTTCCATCGTTCATAGTAAACAATGTACAGAAGAGTCAAGTTTTAAATAGGAAAAATATTGAAACTCTTTGGTCATTTATGTTAAGTTGTACTGACAGACCTGGAGATTGGCTGAATGGATTCCAAAATGGTTAAACTCAAATGTTTAACTCTAGGGGAGCTGGAAAATAAGCCTATTTTCAAAAAAGTTGAGTGTCCTTTTAAGCCAGTGGTTCCCAAACTTTTTCCACCGGTCCATTTCCCATTGCTGTAAAAATACTGTTCCATTGGAGAGAATGGAGTTGGCGTGACTCTGTAACTAAATTGCTCTGACTAGAAACATCCAGGCAGATGTGCTGAGACAAATTGGAGCTTATCTCTGCAGGACGCCGGCACTCTGGGACACACTTTAGACCCTTTGCAACAACATTTACATTTTGCTCAGATGCCTCTTGATCATTGCTGATTTATGTTTTTATTCAAACTAAAAAAAAAATCATCTTATCCCACAGCTGACCGTTGCTGGAATGATGACACCTGTTCAAACAAAAAGAGCTACATTTGTGCCACACCCTACTACATGAAAAATCAATCTGTTTCAAAATTACTATGATTGTACTACATGCATATACACATTTGTTTCTAATCTTATCTTTAGAATCTTTAAAATATCTTTGAAATTAACTTTAAAAACTACCAAACCTTTCTGAAAACTTCTCAAATCAATAAAGCAAATGTTGTGCATTGTGTTAAAATTGAGCCATGTAAAAAGTACAGGTTGTTTTTAAATTAAAAGTTTATCAAAAACAATTTCTTCATATCTGGATTATGTTACCTAAAGGCACTATCTAATTATACTTCTTATTCTTGCAGTTTAAACTTGCTGTCATGCTTTCATATGGGTTTTTTCCACATTACATTTTAAGATAAAAATTCATCATTAATTAAATACCTGGTTAGTTCAAGTTAAAGGTACCTGGTTGCCTTAAAATTGTATTAACAACATTTTATACAAAGCTTTTTTGTTTTAACTAATATTTTTCTCTTGAATTAACATTTTAACACAACCAGGCAACTTTTTAAGGATGAACCAAAAAATATTTTTCTACAATGTAGAGTTTATGGAAATATTTACTCAATGTGTTCCAAAGAATGATCAAATAGTCCAGTTTGTGTGTCATTTTTGGCAACCATCCTTAAATTCTTTACTTTGTGTTCCAAGCACAGTTATGCAATGCACACACAACCTTCAGTTAACAAAGTTAACTTTTTGGGTATACTGAAATCCTTGACCTCCTAGTGGTATTTCTGTGTATCTACACCACATTAAGGTTGATACACTGGTTCTGAAACTGCTTAATTATCAAAAGAATGTGGTACAACATGTGTTTAGGATTTACTTTTTTTATATTTCACAGTGAGGTCATCTTACGCTTGGAGTGAAGGTATTTTATGCAGTGCGACCACTTGATATGAGAGACACATCCTGTTTGTTTAAAAAGAAACCCTCTTCACATTAAAATGGTAGTAATTAATTGTTAGCATTTTAGAGATTGTGTGTTTCTGGGGCACATTTACATGTAAAGGCAGAATTGCTTACTATTCTTGTCTCTTCTAGATCTTCTAGTATAGCTGCAGGTCGGCCATTAGCTTGTGGCTTGTGAATTCAGTGACACATTTTTTTCATGAAGCTTTAACTTAATTACTTGAACAAACAAGTTATACTAAAACGTATGTCAAATAATGTTTTTCATACAGCATAAACAAACTCTATAGGCTAACCTTGTACAGTACAAGTAGTGATGACCACAGCCAGGTGATGGGCAGAGGCGATTCTAGGGTTTATGGGGGCCCCAAGCAGAAAATTCCCTGTGTGCAAGAAGTGTGCAAAACTTCTATACAATGTCCTTTGCTTAACCCACTATTCTACAGTGCAACAGTTATTGCGAAAGATACATATATACAAGTGTAATCTTCATCATACCTAACATTATTAACATGTTTAGATGCATAAATGGCATAACATGTTTGGAAATAATGACAGCAGAGAAATATTTTCTACATTATATAATGATAGCAATGATTAATAACATATTTTTACAAGAATGTTTTCAGAAACGTTTTCATTTTATGACTGCTATACTAAATAATCTCAGTAAAGTTACTGCTAACTGTTATGTAAGTTAGTGTCCTAGAGTTAAATATTAATAAACTAAATATTAATTTCATATCAGAACAGTATAACACATACATCTGTTGATTTTCTCAGCAACAATGCAATTCTATAGACTTGACAAGAGGTTTTCCAGAGATGTGTTTGATAATGTTTGAGACCTGACAGGGTGAGGATGTAGTTTGTCTTAATGAACTCATCATCTCTCATTTCTTCTTCCTTTTCCCTGCTTTGCACAAAACATTTCTGATGTCCATCTACAGAAGCCAATAATGATCGAGTCAAAATAGGATTTGCATTGTTATTTAGAAACTTCCTTTAGTCTCGTCATGTTTTCATAAGCTAACTCACTCGCGTGGCGTCTTTTGAATGCGGTTGTGCGCGAATGAACGCAAAGACGCGCGCGGACATGAATATGTGCGTGTACGCGTCATTGCGACTGATTGGTAACTACATTGCAAATAGATCCGTTTTTGCCGTGATTGTCTTTGTAAAGGATTGCACTAGTTAACTGCTGAAATTTAAACTTGAGATTTACACCGGGGCACACAAGATTTACACTTGGGCACGTGCCTGACTGGAGCTGGACCGGACACATTAAACCACATGTGGGTACGAGGCTGCTCACTTTAGCGCCTTTTTGCGGTTAAATTGTTTTAAATCATTTGAGTGTTAGCATTTGCAAGCCTTTCAAACACGTGCAAATTATAAACTTTTCCTATTTAAATTTGCGTATTAATCTGGCAATCGCAAGCCAAACCGTGGGTCGTGATCCGTACGGATCAACTGCGACAGCACGACTGAATGATATAATGTCACCCATTCGCTACGTTCATTTTCGAAACTGGCAAGTTATCCACCTGGGTTGGATTTTGACTGGGCTAAGTCAATGTCAATCAACATTCCATCCAATCGGAATTTTGATATGCAGTCATGTTGAGTATCTATGTTCATCTACCGGGTGTAGCTGGCCATCCGAGAAACCAACTCGGGGGCCCTCTAGTGGCTCGGGGCTCCAAGCAGTTGCCTGCCTTGCCTGTTGACAAGGTGCGCCTCTGGTGATGGGAATCTCTGGCAATCACAGCCTGTATCTCAAGATTAACATGACAATAGCAGACCCAGCTTTTATCTGACCAGTTGTTCAACATCATTGCCACAAAGTAAATAACAATAGTTTTTAATAATTTTATTCTATGCTCTCTCTCTCTTTCTCTCTCTCTCTCTGCTGTATGTGCTTTTATGTAAAGCTGCACAGCAAAAATGCTAAATTGTGAAAGGAACTATAAATTTGAATTTAATGTCATATTTTTACCTTGTAAACAATGTGCTGATATTCAGTATTATTGTATATATTCAGTATTATATTATTGTCATTTGCGTATGTTTTGACGTATAGCATATGTCGTGATTTTAATGATTTTATTTAATTGATCCATTTACAATGATTGTCTTTGATTCTTTGTTAATGTATTTAATATTGAAGCAGCTATTTAACATCCATATCTCATTTAAGTAATAATTTGTTGTATTTGTATCATATTCATAATTTTTTATTGGTGACAATCTGATTTTAATACACATTTATTATTGTATTACATCTCTGTAACAAAAAAGTAATAAAATAAAAGTATTTATCTGCTATCTTAAACTTTATGAAGTGCTGCAAATAAAAAGTGGATAAATAACAAAATAACCCTCTTGACAGCTGATAAATTTAAGGTTACCTTTCGAGGGACTCAACGCTGCGTCATGAAATGCGTTAGTACATCTAAATTACTGTAAAACTGGCCTGTCTTTTTGTATTTTCTGTCGAGATTTTAATAAACTTGGATATGTTTGGTCAGTATGCTCGATCACGAACTGCCATAGCAATTTTCACAATCGTTCAGGGAGGAAACTGAACAACGGAATGCGTTTTTTCAGTTTTTATTCTTGGAAAAACAACAAGGGAAGCCGGTGGAGGAGCTGACGAAATGACGCCGGAACGCGTGGTTTGTCTGCTGCAATCAGGAGAAAAACGTTTACTTTTCAAAAAATCCCTGCATCAGCGAGAGTGTATTAGCTGCATTTTCAGTCATTCAGTAATTTTTGATTAATAAAAGCAGAACCACTTAAATTGTCTTGTTTTTATGATAACACTGTCAAATAACTTGTAAATTTAAATGATGTATTCATAAATTTCTGATCAATAACCACATGAGTTATAATAAAACACAATGCTGGTGAATTGTAGGGGCCTAACAAATAATAAAATTATTACATAATATAAGAAATAAGATTATCTATTACTTTGACTAGTGTGTGGACTGTTACTAGTTTGTGCATGTAGTGCTCGATGGAAGAGCTGTTACTGCTATATGCAGCTCATTATGGCACAGCAAGCATTTCACCTTAAAGTGAAATAATGGACTTGAAAGACTATACTGCCATAAAGTTTGACTTATAATTATTATATTAACACAGTAAAATACAACAATTACAAAGACAAAATAACAACACAAAAAGCAAAAAAATCCAACAGGACAATCTAAATCAACAACCAGTCCAAATATCCAAAGAAATCCCAATAATATTATCTAACTAATTCAACAATAATATAATAGCTAATAATTAATCTCAATATACTCAGTGGCGTGTTTTCCATTTGGGGGCTCTAAGCAAAGTCCAAGGACCTGGGGCCTGATGCCTATGGTTTATTTTTGAATTGCACAACAATATTGAATATATAGAATTAGGTTAGACATGTATAAACTGTATTTATTTCATTTTAACTTCTTACACCCTGAAGCTATTTTGGGGATTTTCGCTTGGATTTGGCCTACCCAATTTCAAAAGCTTCCCATACCCACATGCAGAGGTTTACATACAAAAGTTTGGTATCATTTTGCAGGTAACCCTTTGAAATTACATAAAACACTGTTGAAAGTGCTTAACATGGTTGTATGTGATATCAGTCCTCTAATAAACACAAAAATAAATAGGCGCTTTTTGATGTTTTTTTCTAAAGTTTTTATTTGAAAGTATATAACTCTGGCCCTGGGTATCTCAGGTCCCTGCAGATAGTTTTGTTTGATTCCAGCAATTGTCAGCTTACAGAGGAAAAAGGAATTTTTTCTCTATCATAATGTATGCAAAAGTTATTTTACTCCAACTGAAGGGAGGAATAATACGCTTTTTGTATACAATTTCTGCCTAAAAACATTTGAAGTGTCCCCATAACAGTGGAATAAATGCAATTTCTTTATATCATTTTAAAGAAAACCCTTTGAAGTTACATAAAAAGCTGCTGTTTGTGACAAATATTGTTATTTATGTTGTGTTTCATATGATGAAACACCAAATTTTATTTTTTATGTTGTAAACACTGTCTTTGATAGTGTATAACTCTGGTTCTGGGTGCTCTAGCAGACTGCAGACAGTTCTGGTTGTTAGCAGCAGCAGACAGTAAACACCCAAAAAAAGAATGAACTCTTTAGCATGTCGCATTCAAAAGTTATTCTCATTTTACTAAAGGGTGTGAAAATACATTTTTCATATAAATATTAATTTTTTGTTTTGCATATGTAATAAATGGCAAAGGATTAATTATGCACACAACCAAAGAAAATGCTGTGAATGGACTCATTGTTTAGAGTAGGACCTAAGATAAAAGATGGTGTATCATTTGTGGCTATCTGTGCTATCTGAGGCAGTCCACACTCAAGTTTCCCATATGTTTACAAAAGACCATTTTTTACCTTATTATTCATTCGATGATTGTTGGATATGTGTTGATAATAGAACAAAAATAACGCTGTAGCCTTATTCCTGAGAATGAGAGCTTTCATTTGATATAAGACTTGCCCATGTTTGTCATTTTTGAAAAATATGAAATATGTAAATATTAAATGATATAATAAAATATTGGGGGGGGTGATAGTGTAAATTAAGTGTAAATAACTTTCTTACAGTAAAATATAACTCAAAGTGATGCATATCTGCAGAAAGTAGAGACTCTAAGCTTTCAAACAGTATCTCATATGTGTTACTGGGGTCCATGACGGAGCATCAAAGATTAAAAGAATCTTTTATATTAAGTCAAAATACGAAATTCTGGACCCGGGACAGGGTCCTCAGGGTTGAAGAGGTTAAACTGCTTAACATAACACAAAATTATTACAAATTGGTGTAAGTCAAAAATTCTTGGTTTAGAAAATAAAAATAGTGTCCATTGTCTTATTCAAAATAATACAGAATCATTCTCTTGGTTCACAAACTTTCTCCACCCTTTTGTAGAGATTTTTCAAATTTATCCTTTGCATGCAAACTCCTTATAGGATGCATTTAGAACAACCTAATACTTTACTGCAACTCCAGTGTGTGACATCTTGCAAAAAAAAAAAAGAAACAAAGGGGGGGCCTTCAGACTGATCTTACAAACTGAACTAACAAACAACAGCAACAACATTGTTATTACCTGGATTTATGGATGGAATTACATGACTCTCAATAAATATAGAACAAGAGCAATTTAAGTTTTCCTTAATTTTCAAACAAAAAAATTTGTGTACAAAAAATACCCCAAAATAGTTTTATTGACCTGCTAACTGCACATGAAAACATGACTTTGTACTCTTTGTTCTCCTTGTTCAAAATGTGATCCATGTCAACTCAGACAGCAATGCGTTCCCATGCTGATGACAATCAAATACAGTTTGGTTTAGTTGAATGCCTACAAAAACACATATACAGTGAGTTCAGCTCCAGGGATCTGAGTGATGTCGAAGGTTGTAGTCCTGTAATTTAATCTGATCTTGGATTTGACTGATAAGGACCTGGGAGAGCACGATTCCCACCAGCTGAAAGAGAGGAAACACACATGCTATCATCATGATATTTCATTGGTCTTTTGTATGTATAATCAGATTATAAACATGGAAAAGTTTTACAGACGTTACCTGTGGGATGGCCAAGCCCAGCGCAATGCCTCCCAGTAAAAAAAGGTTGCTGTGGATCCAGTTGACTACTTTATCAATACAGCCGTTGGTATTGATAAATTCACCAGCTGAGAGATAATCTTTCTTCTGCATCCCATGACCACACATAGTATTTATAACAGTCTGGCAAAAACAAAAGAAACAGACAAAATGTATTTGTTTATTTCAGACCTCTACGTAGATATGTGCACACACACAAACACATAAGTTCATTTTAAGGAGGTTTTTTCACCTCGTTTTTAACGAGCAGACAGCAGGAGTAGGGAACTGAGCAGCGTTCATGACTGGGGTTCTCTTCAGAACAATTAAAGTAGATGTTTTGAGACCAATCCATGTAAGAGACTCCTCCACAGCAGTTAAACTTTACATCAAAAGACAAAAACATAACCATGAACAAATAATAATGCAATAGAAAAACAGATTTGATCTAAAACGTAAATATAAAATAATGTGCAAAAGTAGGCCACCATTAGATTGATTTAGTTTAATAATCATATATAATCATGTCTCAGTCACAAATGACATGGATTTACATGTCTTACCTCTGTTTGTCCATAATCAATGAGATTTTGAAGATCTAGATCATCTCTGTAATGCTTCATTGCGCTGTTGAGCATTTCTGTAACTTTGCCACGTGCCTGTAATGGACAAATAATTTCTGAATGTCTGAAACTCTGAAATTTCCTTATGTCTCATCTATTAATTGTGAATATAAAAGGCTTTATGAGAAAATACATAAATATCATGGGGTCAGGTACAGTATTGTGCATTGTGAAATACAAGTAACAGACAGTAGAGGGGGCAATTTAACTAAATTTGTTATGTTATGTCATGTCCGGTATCTTTAAATAATATAATTATGCCTGTCTTTACAAACCCTTTACATAAACACATTATTTATTAATACAGTAAAATTTTATTACAGGTCAAATTTAAATCATGACAAAAAAAGGACATTTGTGTACAGATAGATTTATTTTGTACATTTGACACATGCTTTTATCCAACCTAAGCGACTTACAGTGCATTACAATCTATACATTATATCAGTATGTGTGTTTCCTGGGATCAAACCCATAACCTTGTGCGCTTCTAACTCATTGTTCAACCACTAAGCTACAGGAACACAGGTCAATACTTGCTAATGGTATGCATACTGAGACTTGCTCTTTTATTAGTACACCACATATTTTACCTTGTCTGAAAAGACAAAACCTAGAACACCAGCCACTAGCTGCAGCAGAAAGAGTATAGTCAAGCAGATGCAGAACTGCAGGAGAACAAGCAAACAAATAAAACATCTATTAGAAACAACATGAAACACTTCCTGTAACCCACTGCAAATGTTTATAAACAGCATCAGGGATTCTGCTGAAGTCTGTTTGTAGAGCTACTGACCGTCTGCAGTAAGCAGATGTTTTCTCTCAGAGATCCCACGCAGCCACAGAAAGTGAGGAAGAACATCAGGACCCCCACTATCATCAGTATCAGAGCAGGATCAACAGTCAGACAGGCAAATGCTGTCTCTACAGACAAACATGAACGCATACGCACTTATATCAAACACACAGAGACTTTATCAATGAGAATGGAAAAATATTAATTGATGGTTAAGAACTGAAACTAAAAGCCAGATTTTCAGATGCATTTGAAGTTTAGATATCAGAGCGATTTTGCGATTGGCATTTTTTAAAATAATGGCTCATATGCTGTTTTTACATTACATCGCTTTCAAATATTCAAATATTTGAAGGACCTACGCTAATATACCACCTCAGACCCCCAAGGGGACCCGGACCCCCTGTTGAAGACCCATGCTATACTACAGCTTTATATACTATAACAATAACTAAAAGTTATAATATAACTTACCATGTTTTACTATTCTGGAATAAATCCCAACAGATATCAAGACCATTGCAATTATCTGTAACAGCCAGATAAGACAATATACATCAATAACAGTCTGTTTTGTACTTAATACGGATGCTGTATGTTGTGTACACAGTGTTTGTAGCCAATTCTAAAGTAAATTGTATCTTGAATAATATCTCTTCAGGGTGCAGCCTAAAATGTTTTTTTTCTTTGGTTTGAAATGTCTAAAGGCTAAGTTCTGCAAAGGTTTGGAAAGGTCTTTTTATCAAGGGTGCATCTGTTGCTAAATTGACTGGTTTATGACTTTAAAAGGAGCAAAATCATAAACAAAAAGCAAACACATCAGAATGTGATAAAAATCATGGTATGAAGAGTCCTTGAAATCATTCACGTAGAAGTGAAACTTCAGACAGCTTTTACTCTCTAGTTCACCAACCAGTGAAGTTCCCAGTTTGTTTGACACAATGAAGCCCCTCTCTCTCTCTCTCTCTCTCTCTCTCTCTCTCTCTCTCTCTCTCTCTCTCTCTCTCTCTCTCTCTCTCTCTCTCTCTCTCTCTCTCTCTCTCTCTCTCTCTCTCTCTCTCTCTCTCTCTCCATATGAAACAGCTATCAGGTTACTATGAAACTCTGCATCCTTTTATCCCTGAGAATGCAGTGCCTGTTTGAATGAGTTCACTTCAAAGCAAATAGCCTACACTTACTTAGAGGACCTATTTTAACCAGTTCTGACCCTTGAAAAACCAACGTCTTTACATTTATTCACTTAAATACACTTATTTATATTGTTTCTGTGATGCTGGCAACACTAAGGTCATGGGTTTTACTCCTATGGAGTAAAAATAAAATAAAATAAATAAATAAAATAAAATTTTTTTTAATTAAATTTAATTAAATTAGGGTAAGTAAATGATGACAAAATTTTTGGGTGAACTATCCTTTTAATAAACATGTTTATTTCTAATGCCTGCATATATGGCTTATTATTAAAACTGCAATGATATAATGTAATAAAAAACTGATTTTATTTGGTCAAATTAAACATGCTCACATGCTCAGCCAAAGTAAGAGTTTTTAATTTATAATAATCATTTTGATAAGTATGTCTCATGATACCAAGCATATGATGTCCATCTTCATGTGGTTTAGTGGCCTCAAGCAGCAATTTAAAAATGTAATACAAAAAAAACTTAAGCATTTACTCCTACATATTACAAAAAATGAAGAAAACATGTTTGTACACGTTAAGCATCGTCTCCTTCACAACAGACCTGCAGGCCAAAGATTCACTTCCACAATTTCAAAACAACCCTTACAGTTTAAAAGTGTAGACATGCATCCCCAAACACTGCTCAACACTGCAGGTGCATTAAAATCCTGTACAGCTACAGTATCACTGAAAGCTAAAAGCAACACATATGTGCATATTATCAAACTAAAAAGAGGGCTTGGTGCCTATCCCTCCAGTGCTTACAAAAACCAACCCTAATGTCAACAACAGCAACAACAGAGTCCTGCAGCAAAATGCAAAGCATTACAATGGGTTATAATAAATAGCGAGGTTTTATGCACAAAATCTCCTTAGGTATTTGCATTTGCATATTTACACCAGCAGGCCTGCAATGAACTACAATGTGACTGCTACTTTTTTAATGGTTACATTGTTGCTGACTTTTGTCACATGTCCAAATCAGCCACACTGTTAAATCCACTAATCATGCCCATTTAAATTTAAAGAGTTGACCAAATTATGCATCCAAGACTCTTTTACATATTTTGGGTATCTACTTAAGAGGCACCTATTCATGTAGGTCTATTATGCACTGAATACTACAGGGCAACAAATAAAAGCATGGGGGCCCTCACTTATACAAAACACACTGGGTTTGTCTATCAGCATATGAATCAATGAGACCCGGTGCTTAGCAACAGCCACAAGCTCAAAAAAGTTTGGGATTGTAAACTGGCAGTATCAAGAACTTAACAAAAGAGGGTTTGTTTAATGTAAACTCATTATTATTCTACTAAGATCTTATTGCACAGCAGGCTCAATTTATTGGGGCAAAATGCTGGATGGGAGTTTATGTCAAGATTGAACAGGTTCAGGTGTTGCACTTTGTAGGATGAAATGTTATGCATGGCCTTAGTATGCTAAGAATCTACCCTGTGGTTAAGCAATACACATTATTGTTGAGACATGCCCATAGGTGATGTTTTAGTGTATGTTCATACCTAAACACATTTAAGACTACAAGTGGCTTTTGAAAGTCCTTGCAGTATTAAAACTATAGAAATCATCATCAAGATTTCACTTTATTTAATGGTTATAAGGGCAATTGTATTAGTTTCAATGGAATCTATAATGGTCTCTGTGGGTTTTTACTGGTAATGTACTGAGTTCTGTTAATGGGATGATGGGAACCAATAAAATACCATCCTACTAGAAAAAGACCCAAAACACACAGCATAAAGAAATGTTGTTATGGTTTTAATATAGTAAACAGCTGACTGTTCATTGATGATTTTGTATTGTGAAACATTACAAATTCTGTCTTTCGTATGTGTTTTGTCTAACAAGATGAGAGTTTAAAAGTCATTTGGTTAAACATTAATAATTAAACCAAAGCACATGAGGAACAACACTTTCTTTATATAATGCAATATTTTTGTTTATTTACTCTAAAGATTATAGTTCTTATTTACTTATTTTACAGGATAAGTAGAAGTGCATCACTTACCCAAAATATCATGTTGAAGAAGAAAAGTAGATATTTGACCACTGGGCTAACGAAAGAGTAGTCTTCGTCATTTTTCGCTGTTCGACTTGATCTTGACATGATTAAATTAATATGAAGGTTGTCATCAACAAACCTTTATCAGTAACTAAATCATATCTGAGGAATCAAATTGCGGCTCTTTCTGAAACGACTCGTCAACTCTCTCGGTGTGTATTATTAAACACCCAGCATCGCAAACGACCCCAATCACAAAAACGCATCGCAATGAATCTGTGTTTGTCGTCTTTAAAAGTATTTCCTGATTTAGTAGCCTGTCAGCCAACTCGGAAAAAGCTGAACACAGAGCCCATGTGCACAAAAGAGCAGCAGTGGGCGTTTCCTTTCTCGCTTATGTATTACAATATATACAGGTATATTACCTGACTCACCAAAGTCAAGGTGAATCCAAGCAAACAAACCATTTCGCACACAACCTTTTTAAAGATAAAAACACAAATTAAACGATTTCCATTACAAATACCATCATGAACTGTAATACAATTAAAGGCATTACATCTTTTTTTTATGTGTGTCTTTGCATTTTTATTTTTATTTACATACTTCATATAAAGTTTTTATTCAGCTTACCTTTCAAAAGATGATGATTCCCTTTTACAATAATTATTTGCCGACATTCAGGGCTCTTATTAGCGAATTTATGCAGTCACATTTTAAGCCTACATATTATTATATATTGTGTCTTTATAACGAGATGTTATGTCGTTAGAACGACATCTTTTCTCATAATAACCTGAAATTTTGTAATTAAAACGATATGTTTATCTCGATGAAACGAGATATTATGTCGTTAAAACGACATATTTTCTTATAATAACGAGATATTTTATCATTAAAACGATGTTTTCTCGATATAACGAGATATTATGTCGTTAAAGCTACATGTTTTCTTATAATAACGAGATATAATGTCATTAAAACGATGTTTTTCTCGTTATAACGAGATATTATTCGTTAAAACGACATGTTTTCTTATAATAATAAGATGTTATGTCGTTAAAACGAGACATCTTTTTGTTGACACAATTATATTTTTGTCCACAAAATAATTTTAACGTTTAAGCATACACCTTCAGATCAAAAGATGTGTAATATAATGTGAAACATTATATAGTAAATGAACCTAACATTTCATTTGTAGTACATAATAGTTGCATAGTTGATGATGTTGCATAGATGTTACACAAGAGGGCGCCAGTGCCTTGCAATTCTACCAAGATAAGTATACTTAAGGATTTTTACTTTCTACATAAAAGTAAATTTTCAATTATTCGTCTTTTATTGGTGTTTTTCTTTGGAAAACATACATTCCAAAACATATTATCATAATTTTTACTCAACTACATTTCATAATTTCAAGTTTTTGGTTTATATTTAATATTTAAGTACATTAAACATCTAGCAATTTTTAGTTAAGTTAAAAATTATTTTCGTACTTTTACTCAAGAAAGTAAAAGTACACAATTTTTATGTAATTAGGCATTAAATCAATTTTAATATGCAATATATAATGAATACACAGTATGATTCTATGCTTTACATTTTTTTAGTAAAGAAAAGTATTTTTTTTTTTCTCAAGACAAACACTCTGATATAGCACAGATGCTTGGAAAATGTAACTAAAATACTTAAGTATTATACACCTCTGAATAAATATATATTGTTCGTATTCTTATTTTTAGCTTTTACATTTGAAACATGCACTTTATAATATGTAGTTACTAGTCGTAAAGCAATTTTATTATTAATAATATTATAATTATTTTTTTATACAGTTACATATGGAGCGCTTTAACCTAATACGTTAGTGAACTACATTTCCCATGATGCATTTCGGTAAATCTAGTTACGCCTGCGGTTGACGTAGAACCTCGCGCATCACTGCGTGGATTACGCAGCTCTCGCGTGTAATTAAGGTCATTCCCTGCTGTTATACAGTAACAAGAGTGTCGATGCCCATCCTCTTGTTAACTAAATTCAGGAAAGAAGCGGTGAGAGGTAAGATGCTTTGGATGTTTTTTAAGTTACCATTTTAAACTAACTTACAGCGCAAAGCCCTTTTGGTTACACTATCTCATAGGTTACCTGCCTAACAGGTTTTCAGGGTCGTAGATTTAAACACTATGAATGTATGTTTTTGTTATCATTGTGAATTTAAACTCCGATGTCTCCAAGTATTTTGTACAGACCAGCAGACACATACAAATGTCATTGCATCATGACTCCGCAGATAACGTATGTTTACATGCACGTTGGTTGTTTGTCAACGCTTGAGTGTTTTACGTGGTTGTGTTGTTTATTATTTGTACGACAGTTTTATCAACAAAAGTCACTTCTGGGAATAGTCAGCATAGCCAGGGACAAGAGAAATGTACGACTATACACACGGCGGAAAACACCACACATTTTAAAATGTTTATTTTGCAATACCAACAACAACTACCTTAGCTGTACAAAATTCCTATGTATTCCAGTAGGGTTTAATGATAATCCACTGATTCCCATTTGCCAGATAACACCCCACCAACAGAACCCAAAACATACCAGCAGAGAACTACAGAGATAGAGTTTCTATTAAAAGCAATACTATTACCACTATAAATTAACCTTTAAATAGGTTATCATTTCTCTATTAATATCTGTTATTTCTAAGGGCATTTATGCATAACTATTTTTTTTAATATAGCCTTATAGTCAGGTGATGTGCTAAAAATGGAATTGGTCATGAAGTACACCATCATAACTTAGGGGCTGTTATTGTTCAAGCTGAACACTGTGTCCTTGGTTTATGTGTTTTAGACGGACTATTGGTGTGTTTAAATAACCTTTTGTGATGTTGTGTACAACCTCAGTGTAGTAGGAAGCCATCAGTCACATGCATTTATATGGAATTTATTTAAAATCTAAGCTTTTTCCTGAAATGCATTAGCAGGGAAACCAGTGAAATACCTTTGTTCTGTAGATTGCAATGTAGTTTGCATTACAGATTGACACCAACTTCTCTAGCAAGTTGGAAAGGCCAAAACCGGATGCCATTTAAGATTATTTTAAGGACTTGTAATCATACACCATACATGTATTAAAAACAGGGGGTTGTTAGTGTAACCCAAGCTGTTTTAATGTACTCTTATGTCATAACACCTATAATAATTCTCCTGTAACAGATAATCAGCCCTGTGTTTAGTCTTTAGACACTGATTTTTGTTTCTTCACAGACAGATCTCGCCACCATATTTTAAAAACAGGAAGAGGAAGTGTAGGAAGAGCACGTGTGCTGCGTCCCCGAGGTCACCGGCTGCCTGATATGCCTGCGTTTTCACTGTTGCTATGGAAGATGTAACTGCTAATGAGGAACCGTCCACTGAGTTCATGTACCGTGTGGAACGGTCTGTATTCAATGAAAGCTATATTGACTCTGAACTTCTGCACAGGAAGAAGAAAAAACCCAAGACATGTATACAGAGAGTTACTGAGCAGCTACGGTAGGGTTATCTCAACACATTGTGCTATCTTTTTATTGATCTTTAACTTTATGAGCTCTGAGTGCATGTTGTCAGTCACCAAAACTTACATGTTAGGTTTATAAAATGTTAACATTATGCATTTGGCCGACAGTTTTATGCAAAGCGTGCATAAAATCTACACATTTTTTTATCAGTACATTTATTCATTTAGCTGATGCTTTTATCCAAATGTTTTATCAGTATGTTTGTTTGCTCGGATTGAACCCATGATAGTTGCATTGCTTACACAATGCTGTAATAGTTGAGCTATGAGTGTGTAATTGTGTAATTTTGTGGTCTTTTGGATCCCAAACTTTTATATCCTGTTGTGTACAGCAGGGGTTTTCACAAAACAGAAGAGGTTATGGGAAATTTAAAAAAAAAATTGTAGGAGACAGATGAAGATCAGTTAGATGTTGAGGAATCTAATGGTTGTATGTTATGTCTGTATGAATTATCCAAAATGTACAAATAATTTCCTTTAATTCCTTAAATTTCCAACTTGGAATATTTCCAAAATTCCCAAGCTTTGCCAAATTATTTATGTTTGTGGCAATTTGCTGTCTTTAAATATCACCAATACAATTTATCTAACACAGTTAAATGTTTCTTTATACAAAATATGGGTACCGTATTTTCCGGACTATAAGTCACACTTTTTTCATAGTTTGGCAGGTCCTGGAACTTATAGTCAGGTGCGACTTATACATCAAAATTATTTCATATGAACCAATAGAAAACTATTACCGTCTACAGCCCCGAGTGTCTGCTCTGTGCTACTCCTGTATTTATGTAATTCAATGGATTCAGTGATGTGGAATGACTTCGGGACCTTTTTGAACTTGATTTGGCTTGTCGTGTTAATTTAGCCTATTCATTCTCCCAGGTATGTTCTGTATGCCAGTGGTTTTCAAACTGGGGGCCGCGAGATGGTGCCAGGGCCCCAGTTTTATGACATTTTATGAAATACATTAATTTATCATGAATTCTGTGTAATTAAACCTTAAAAAAATAAGGCTACTAACCAAAAGCACTACTTTTTTGTATAATTTAGTGTTTTTTATTAAAATGTTGAGTTTTAGAACAGTTTTTTGTCACAAATTTTCTTTGGGGGGCCGCGAAGGAATGCACCATACACAAGGGGGGCCGCACGCTGAAAAAGTTTGGGAACCACTGCTGTATGCTATTGTGTATCATGTTAATAACTGTTTATGTTACTTTAACATGTACAGACACCTATTCAGGCTGCTGTTCTGTGCTATTGTTTAGTTGAATAGCTTGCCTTTTCAGATTAAATGTCTGTTCTTTGGCTTGGATTTTGTGAAATCATTTTCCAAATAAACGTCATGTACGACTTATATGTTTTTTCCTCTTCAAAACACATTTTTGATTGATGCGACTTAGTCGCTGTGCCGCGACTTAAAGTCCGGAAAATACGGTATATGGATATACATTTTAGGAAAGGGGTCCCTAGCTAAAGGTTTATCATATGTGAGGGGTCCCTGCTATCATAAAGTTTAAAACTCCTGGTATACAGAATATACTTGTATAAGTGTAACTTATTACCAAAACACAACAACTTTTCTGCTTTCTGTAATTATGACATCTAAAGTAGAATATAGTCGGCTTTACAGTAACAAACTCACTTTACTCACACTACTAAATATACATCAGTCATTCACGACGGGCTTCCTTATTTTATCATGTCATGGTTAGATTGCAGTACTAAAAGTATTACACAATAGACAGTGACATATTTAAACTGCTTCTGATAAACCTGTTTGTCCCGGTCTGCATCTGATAAAAGACTCTATTTACTGCATTGTTTCTCAAACATTTTGGTGTGCCTCCCCCTTTCTGTGAAGGGTGCCCCCCAAAGAAAATTCATGACATAAAACAATCTCTAAATTTAAAATAAACAAAACATATTTAATTATGCAATGTAGTACTGTTGGCTAGTCTTTTTTTACAGAATATTTACAATAAATTAATGTATTTTCTAAAATGTCATAAAACTTGGACCCTCCTGACCCCCTGCCTCCCCAGTTTGAGGACCATTGTAACATCTGTTTTCTCATTTTTCAGCTGTTCATCTGAGAAAGCCAAATCTATTGCACTTAGTTTCCTACCCATAATAACATGGCTTCCATCATATCCAGTGAAAGAGTTCCTGTTTGGGGACATAGTTTCTGGTATAAGCACAGGTGTAATGCAGCTACCTCAAGGTAAGATGTTATCCAAATCATTTACAAATATTGTTTGCACTCATATGTATTTGATATTGATGTTCGAATATTTCTCTCTTTTTTCTCAACAGGTCTTGCATATGCGATGTTAGCAGCCGTGCCTCCTGTGTTTGGCTTATATTCATCTTTTTATCCTGTCCTGTTATACACATTTTTCGGTACCTCCAGACATATATCAATAGGTGAGGCTCGCTGGCATGCGTGCAATAGTGAAATGCTTTTGCCTTGAATTGTGAAATGCCTGCTGCTTTTTGCTAAGTCAGTATTATTTTGCATACCTCTTTATCAGTGTAGTGGATCTGGAAACCACATGTCCTGTCCACGTAAAAACTCTTATAAGTTTTCTATAGTTCTGCCAAATATACATGTCGACCACACCTAGGTTCCTCCGATTGCAATGTTTTGCATTTTATTAGCGGGGAAAGAATGCAGAAAAGACTCTTGCACCACAGCATTTCTAAGAACTTTATTAGCATCTAACATTGGTCCAGGCATCGTTGTACTTTGTCATGGTTGGGTATATGCCCCCTGGGGTTATTTTTGTCTCCTGTTCAAGCTGAACTCCTCGGAAATCTCTGCGGGACGTTAGAAACACCACTGTGAAAATAGATGAAAGGTTTAAAAGTTATAAGGTTACCCAAACCAGAGTTGTTGCTCCAATATCTTGCTGCTTGGCTCCTATTGCTGGAAGAGAAAGAGATGGTGGGCTGTTGTCCAAATGTTGGCAATAGTTTTGCAGCACAGAGGCATGCTGTATCCTGTTTAAAAAACCCTTGTGGTTTACTCTGTATGGTGTAATGGTAACAGATCTACTTGCATAGGGCTTTATCTAGATGGAGAGGCAAAGCAGGACGCAGTACTATTCAGATACTCTTGCATATAAGCCCTAGTATTTGCATATAAGTATTTTTGCTTTAATGGCAATAAAAAGGTTATTAGTCAGTAATTGAAATGTCTTAGTTTCACAAATGTCACTTTAGTCATTTTATTGGTATTCATTGGCGCCATATAATGTCAGCTAACAGATGATGGCAACTACTAACACTGTCTTAAAATATTAATAGCACAAATAAACATGCCATCCATACTAAAAAGAGGTATGTTTAAAAATAACATGTCTTCTTAACGTAATTGTTTATTCTTGCAGGTACATTTGCAGTAATAAGTCTGATGATTGGTGGGGTTGCTGTAAGGGAGGCTCCGGACTCCATGTTTAAAGTCAATGGGACCAACGCATCACTGGTGCTGGATCAAGAAGCCCGTGATGCCAGAAGAGTAGAAGTGGTTGTAGCTCTAACAACGCTAGTAGGAATCATTCAGGTAGCTGTTGTCTGACAACTTAACCCACAAACTATATCTTGTACATCACAGTGAATGTAAAATCTTGTCATATTATTAGTTTCAATAGAGATGAGGCTTGCAATTTTGGGAGTTATGGTCTCCTGTGACCATCACCATTACATATATGAATTTTTTTAATGGCAAAAATCATTAGGATATTAAATAAAGATCATGTTTCTTAAAGATATGTTGTACATTTCCTACTGTAAATATATATATGAATATATTTTGTGGTCCAGGGTCAAATGTCACCATTGCAAAGCAGGCATCTCAACGGGATTAACCATTAAAAAAGAGAAATGTTTGTAAATGACGGTAACCAGATACTTTTGTGAAAATTGTCAAACATAACTCTTCTGATTTTCTGTAGTTTGCTTTGGGTATGCTGAGATTTGGCTTTTTGGCGATCTATCTGACTGAGCCGTTGGTGCGAGGTTTCACCACAGCCGCTGCGGTGCACGTCTCAGTTTCACAGCTCAAGTACCTGCTGGGGGTGCAGACTAATCGCTTCAATGGGCCTCTCTCTGTCCTCCATGTGCGTAACCTACACCCTGTTTTCATATGTGACACAATCACTCTATCCACATGTACACATATATTTATTATAAACATTTACATAGACGTTGTAATTACTTTATAAGCACTTTTTTATCATTGGTTAAATTTTTAGTTGTAGTTCTATCTATCTTTCTGTCTGTGTCTGTCTGTCGTCTATCCCTCTTTTTCGTCTATTCGTCTGTCTGTCTGTCTGTCGTCTATTCGCCTGTCCGTCTGTCTGTCTATCTTTCTTTTTGTCGGTCTGTCTGTCTGTCTGTCCGTCCGTCCTTCTGTCCGTGTATCTGCCTATTCATCTTTCTATCTGTCTATATCTGTCTATCCGTCTTTTCATTTTTCTGTCAGTCTTTCTGTCTGTCTATTTATCTATATATCCATCTATCTGTCTCTGTATCCGTCTTTCTGTCTGTCTGTTTGTTTATTTATTTCTCTATCTGTCCGTCTGTCTGTCAGACTTTCTGTCTGTCTGTCCGTCTGTCAGTCTTTCTGTCTGTCCATCTGTCTGTCAGTCTGTCCTTCTAAGTCTTGTCTGTCTTTATATCTGTCTATCCTTCTTTCTATGTATCCATCTGCCTGTCTGTCTGTCCGTCTTTCTGTCTGTCAGTCCGTCTGCCTGTCTATCATCCATCTTTTTGTCTGTCTGTAAAAGTCCTTCTGTCCGTGTATCTCTCTATCTGTCTGTCTATTCGTCTTTCTCTCTGTCTATATCTTTCTGTCTGTCTACCTGTCTTTCTGTCTGTCTTTATCTGTCTCTCCGTCAGTCTGTCCCTCTAAGTCTTGTCTGTCTTTATATCTGTCTATCCTTCTTTCTATCTATCCATCTGTCTGTCTATCCCTCTGTCTGTATCTGTCCGTCCGTCCGTCTGTCTGTCTGTCTGTCTGTCCATCCATCTTTTTGGCTGTCTGTCTGTAAGTCCTTCTGTCCGTGTATCTCTCTATCTGTCTGTCTATTCGTCTTTCTCTCTGTCTATATCTGTCTATCCGTCTGTCTGTCCCTCTGTCTGTCCGTTTTTAGTCTGTCTTTCTGTCAGTCTTTTTGTCTGTCTATTTATCTGTCTATCCCTCTATCTTTCTATGTATCCGTCTTTCTATTTACTTGTCTATCCGTCCGTCTTTCTGTCTGTCTACCTGTTTTTCTGTCTATCCTTCTTTCTGTCAGTCTGTCTTTATGTCCATCTATCCGTTTGTCCCTCTATCCGTTTGTCCATCATCCATCTTTTTGTCTGTCTGTCTGTAAGTGCTTCTGTCCATGTATCTCTCTATCTGTCTGTCTATTCGTCTTTCTCTCTGTCTATATCTGTCTATCCGTCTGTCTGTCCCTCTGTCTGTCTGTCCGTTTTTCAGTCAGTCTTTCTGTCTGTCTATTTATCTGTCTATCCCTCTATCTTTCTATGTATCCGTCTTTCTATTTACTTGTCTATCCGTCTGTCTGTCTGTCTTTCTGTCTGTCTACCTGTCTTTTTGTTTATCTGTCTATCGTCTTTTTGTTTATCTGTCTATCCGTCTTTCTGTTTATCTGTCTATCCGTCTTTTTGTTTATTTGTCTATCCGCTTTTCTGTCAGTCTGTCTTTATATCCATCTATCCATCTGTCCCTCTATCCGTTTGTCCATCCATCCGTTTTTCCCTCTATCTGTTTGTCCCTCTATCCGTTTGTCCCTCTATCCGTTTGTCACTCTATCCGTTTGTCCATCCATCCGTTTGTCCATCCAGTGGATGAAAGGAGTTTGTCTTTTCAGTCAAGTCATAATGACATTGTAACAGGTGCAGATTAGGGCTTCTTTATAGACTTCATATGTTATGATATATGGCTATGATTTATCTGTCCATTAGGCTTATTAAATTAGACTAGTTTTACCGACCTTGCGTCATGACTCTCAGAGGGCATTAGAACAGATTTATGTTATGAACGTATGTAAAAAAAATACTACAACTTTGCAATTTACATTTTCTTATTTGTTTCTGACGCAGAGCGTTGATGCTGTCTTCAGGAACATCGCAAGCACTAATATCGTCACTCTTGTTATTGGACTGGTGTGTACCCTGTTTCTGTATGGTGTGAAAGACCTCAACGAACGCTTTAAAAAGAAACTACCCATCCCAATCCCTGGAGAGATCATAGTGGTAAGACTTAAGGCCCTTCATGTAAAACATTGTGCTAACATATATGTCCAAATAAATGCCTTTGTAAAATTTTACATTTAAAGGGCAATGCACTTGTGTTTCTTTAAAGGTTATCGTCTCCACTGGGATCTCGTATGGCCTGGCTATGCATGATAATTATGGTGTGGATGTTGTGGGTACAATTCCCACGGGGTAAGATCATCCGGTGATCTACTTTGAAACAAAACGGTTTACATTTTTGTCAAGTTTACATTTTTAAAACTCATCATGTTTAATTTCCTCTTTTTTTAAGGTTGCTGCCACCCAAGGTTCCAGACTTTTCAGTGTTACCCAACCTCTTCACAGATGCCATAGCTATAGCTGTTGTTGGCTTTTCAATCTCTATCTCACTAGCCAAAATCTTTGCTCTAAAGCATGGATACAGTGTGGATGGAAACCAGGTAGAGATAGACGTGTATTTCAAATCACTGTGTGGTCTATAAGGTCTATTTTATAGAGTTGTCGATGTGCGCCATCATTATTTGCCAAGTAATTTGTTTCTGTCCTCTTAGATACAGTGACATGCACTGTTCAGATATTTTATGGCTTTTAGAAAGACCAAACCAGCTTGTGCTCACAGTTACTTAGTTACTTGCCATTTAGCTGATCCTTTTGTCCAATGTGACTTATAGCAGCACACTATTTGTAGGAACAAATCTGGGACAACAACGGGCAAAGCGCTATGCCAAGTGAACTCCGGAAAATGATTTTGTAGCTTGTGTCAAATCATCAACAAATATGACTCTTTTTTTTTTTTTTTTGAGCTCATGGACTAAATAGGTGTATGTGAACTGTTCTGCATAGTAAACCTAGGAACCTAATATACTGTAAATACAAAACTAAGTGTAAACATAAATGTAAAAGAAGTGGTTCATTTAATAAATGATCATCAATTACTGAACCGAAACATAAAAATGCTAATTTATGAGAAAACATGTCAGACGCACTTAGAGAACTTTTATATTTAATCTGATATTGTGTATTATGTTTGGTGTTTAAATGCCCATAAGGTTAAACAGTATTTTTGTTAACAGTTGATTTTGTGTAAATGTGATTTGTAGGAGCTCATCGCGCTGGGACTCTGTAACTTCATCAGTTCATTTTTCCACACGTTCGCTGTCACCGCCTCAATGTCTCGCAGCCTGGTGCAGGAAAGCACGGGAGGACACACTGAGGTAAGCGACGTGCACACAGTCGCATTCAAATGCATCACACATACAAATGCAAATACGCTGCTTTCCTTATATGGAGTGTCCATGTGCTGATGACATCACAGTGGCTGCATTACTGCCATAAAACCATAAAGATAAGATAATCATGTTTAATTATGTTAATGTGTGTGTCTGTAGATTGCAGGACTCCTGGCGTCTTTACTTGTGCTACTGGTGATTGTGGCCATCGGGTTTGTCTTTCAGCCTTTACCTACTGTAAGTGTAAACCTGGTAACTGTACTTGCATACTAGCTTGTTTCAATAAATAGGGTGCAAGTCTATTTATTAAATACTTAAATATTTGACAAAAATCTAGATTTTAAATTAATTAATGCAAAAGATTTCAGTGGTTAAGTAGCACTGACAAATTCAGTCAACAGAAGAGTATTTGTAATATTTCTTTTTTTCATCTTGTATTCAAATTTTCTTTACCTTTCTTACCTGCTTTGTTGTATAAAAGGAGTGTAACATGCAGACATTTTGGGGTTCATAGAAATATCTAACATATTTAATATATTTATCAAAACAACAAATGGGATTCTTCCTCCATTTAAAAAATGTGTAATGTATTGGTAGATAGCACTTCAAGTAAATCAAAGGGTTTCTAAATGAAACCCAGTCTAATTGGGTATAAATGACCAAACCCCTTGGGGCAGAACAAATGCATTCTTGGTGCAAGACAACAAATGTCAGATAAATTTACTGTCATCTTATATTTACTTTTATTAGACTGTGTTGGCTGCCATCATCATGGTCAATCTCCTGGGGATGTTCAAGCAAATGAGAGACATCCCTGCATTATGGAGGACCAGCAAGATTGAACTGGTGAGCGTGAGGGGAATTTAACATTTGCATTTGTTTACAAAAGTTGTACAGTTGCACCCAGCCATTCGTACTGATTCCATCTATGGTGTATTTGAAAAACATGATACCCTTGAAGGGTTCATGAAAGTGCATCATGCATGCAACATTTTTAAACTTTCCACCTTTATTGACATGTTAATGGATTTATTTTTTTGGAAATGGTGAATTATTATACAGTAGTTATGTTTTTGTTGTTAATGAGTGGCGGGGTTTTTTTCCAGGCAATTTGGCTGGTTTCCTTCATCGCATCAGTTCTTCTGGGTCTGGATTATGGACTTGTGGTGTCCATGGGTTTTGCCATATTCACAGTTATTTACAGAACACAGCGGTAAGACAAACTGTTATGCTTAATGCCAAACACATGGAAAACAGTTATTATCTTGTTATATGTCATATATAGTATAGTATAGGCCTATGAGTTTTTTGTATTCTTTGGAATGTTTAGATTTTTTTATTTTGTGCTTATAACGTTACATTTTCAAATATTGAGCATTTTCCCTCATCCAAGCTTTATTGTTTTATGCATTATTACTTTGTTATAATAATCATTTATCCAATGATAAATCTAATCTTATTTATAACTGATCTTTTTACTCTAGTCCAAAAAATGCTCTTCTTGGACAAATCTCAGATACAGGACTGTATTTTGATGTGGATGAGTATGAAGAGGTACACAAGATATGTTACTACCCTTACGAAATTTAACCATGGTTTTACTACAGTTAACCCCCCCCAAAAAAACATGGTTACTATAGTATAACCATGGTAACCACAAAATAACCATGGTTTTGACAAATGTGGTTTTCAAAAACCATAGTTAAACCATGGTTAGTGTAGTAAAACCATGGTTTTGCTGATAGTAATCAATGCACCAAAAAACCAGTAGTAACCATGGGCAACTTGAAAATACTGCCCTTAAAGCAGTAACATTGCTTTAAAACCCTAAACCTAAACAACAAACTATCCAACTCACTAAAAAAATTTCACTGATTTTAAAGACACAGAAACCCAAATAAGACATGATTTAATCCTTTTTCCCCACAATCTTTGTTCTCTTATCTGTGTTTTGTTCTTTTGTTCAAGGCAGAGGAATGCTCAGGGATTAAGATATTTCAGTCTAATACCTCCTTCTACTTTGCAAACAGTGACTTGTATGTAAGCGCCCTCAAAGCAAAGGTGAGGATCAATGCTTAACATTCTGATTAACTAACACGTAAAGCAAATAATTTGACCTTTTTTAATTTTTTTGTATTATCCTGTTTTCTTTTTGAGCAATGTCCTACAGTGAGTCATATGAACATGAACAGCAGGTGTGTTTGACCTTACTGTGGCGTGTTTTGCACACAAGATTGTTTTGTTATTCTCTTGTTTTTGTTTTGTGTGACTACAGACAGGAGTTGATCCTGTGAAACTTCTCGCAGCCAGGAAATCACAGCTTGAATATGCTCAGAGACACAACAGGGAAAAGAAAAACTCGAAATATGGTTCTCCACCGAAGAAAAACTCTGTTGTTTTACTGGTATGAAGTTTTGAAGTTTGAGGTTTTTTAGGACAGAGGTCATATGCTTTGCAAAACTTAACTGTTAAAATACAGCACTGTCTGAGCCGATGGTGTAGTGGGCAATGGTCTGACATGATGCGCAGATGTGCTGTCAGCGACCCAAGTTCGATTCTCGGCTCGTGGTTTTTTGCCTTCCCTCTACACCTTTATCTACCATGTACTTTCCTGTCCTTTCCTTAGCAACTGTCTGTCAATTAAAGGCAAAAATGCCCCAATAAAAAAACTTGTAAAGCAGTTGTAAAGTTTATAGCTGCAAGGTTTTTTCAATCTTTCCAGGTAGTGATGCAGTATTTCCGGTTATAATTTATATAATCTGAGTGTTATGAAATCTGTTTAGTGTTCCTGTAGGTCAGCTGATAGAAGATAACGTTAACTAGAGATGGGTGATTTCGAAAAACCATTTTATGAAGCCTCGAAACATTTACAAATCTTTTGTTTTTTAAACTGGCCAAGTCACCTGATTTTAGCAAATGAGGCTTTATTACATCATAAATGTTTCAAAAATCCGATGGTTTAAACGCTAAGGGGTGTTGAAAGTGTATCTATCAAATACTAATACATTACGATAATTAAATATCTTCTGAAATTAAGCGTTAGGTTTTAAAATGTTTCCTTATAAAAACCCATTTGTCTCATGTTTGTCTTTATTCTTTAACAACATCCAGGTGTCAGGTTTGAATCTTGGTGAAAATGATAGCTTGAATTGTCAATAAGCTGTTTTTGGAAAAGCTAATTGTAATTGTAAATATTCTGTGGTGCCCAACAGGATATGGAGTTGGGTGTCACTAATGAAGTGGTGCCCGGGGCAGACAAAGAGATGGATGTATATACAAATGGACAGGCAACTGAAACCCAGGCGGAGTCTGAATCTGAGGACGAATTTTTCCTACAGCGTCTGACCCCCATTCACTCCATCATACTGGATTTTACACCCGTTAACTTCATTGATTCTGTAGGAGCCAAAACAATCAAATCAGTAAGTAAACACTTATTCATTAAATATTATTATATCACTTATATATTAAACACATGTGAAGACAAATATATACATTTTATATTTAAAATAGTTGTTATAAATAATTTTGTTTTAAATTATTTCATAAACTGTTTAAAATAAAAATTTATAAAACACTATTAAAGGTGGCCAATATTATGCAAATTCCACTTTTTCAAGGTGTTTGGATGTAAACGTGTGTTGGCACAACCATACAATGAAAAAAAAATCCACTCACACCTTTTTTAATCCCCATTAAACCAAAGCAGTCTCATTAGACATGCTGTTTTGATTATCTTATTAATGTGACATCACACTTATAAAGCCCCGCCTACGGCCACTGATTGACCGGTTAAATTTTCCCAAACGTTTTTCTAAATGCTTTATTAGCTGTTGTAGTGCTAATGCAGCTAATGATATATTGTCTCAGACTTTTTTCACAGGAATCAGATGTATTTTTTAACTTAAAGCACTCACTGTCTGTTGGTAAGGGAGTAAGGGCTGTAGCTCATTTGCATTTAAAGATAAACATATAAAAACAGCGTTTTTTTTCTGGATATGCTATAATAAATGATCTTTAGGGTATTTTGAGCTAAAACTTCACGGACACATTCTAGACACACCTGAGACTTATATTACATCTTGTAAAATGGGCATAATATTTGCCCTTTAATTATTAATAAACCACTTTTATTATTTGCAGAATATTAAACCATGCAGGTTAGCACAACAACTAAGTTGTGGTCTGAATTTTTGACACCATTGTTTTTTGTCCTGCAGCTTATAAAGGACTATGCAACAATCGATGTGAAAATCGTCCTTGCTGGATGTAGCAGTAAGTGTATTTATTAAAAAACATAATGTATTTAAGACCCCATTAAATGGTTTGATGAGGAGTTTTCTTTAAAGTTTCCTATTTCCTATTGAACAGGACAGGACATATTAAATGAATGTTATTTTTGTGATAGCCAAAAGGCTTAGTTTATGTTATTTTAGTGAGCCATGATATGCTACTTGAGATGCTATATAGAAAGGGGAAGGACCTACTTATTCCAGACACAATTTCAATTAGATAAAAAGTTGTCATCAATAATTTTTATTTTAGATGAGACTGAGTGTGTACTTTTACTAAAAGCTAATTATTTATTTTAATTATATTATGTATTACACCGGAAATATTTATTTCTTGGGGTCTTTGAGACCCTGGACTACAAAACCATAAGTTGCACAGGTATATTTGTAGCAATAGCCAACAATACATTGTATGGTCAAAATTACCTATTTTTTATGCAAAAAATAATTCATATATCAAGCAAAGATCATGTTCCATAAAGATATTTTGTAAATTTTCTACCGTAAATATATAAAAATGTAGTTATCATTAGTAATATGTGTTGCTAAGGACTTCA
Organism: Paramisgurnus dabryanus; assembly: GCF_030506205.2. Lineage (NCBI taxonomy): Eukaryota > Metazoa > Chordata > Actinopteri > Cypriniformes > Cobitidae > Paramisgurnus > Paramisgurnus dabryanus. The sequence continues at coordinate 31,294,424 of NC_133337.1, read as the reverse complement.
TTTGGACAACTTTAAAGGCGATTCTTCAAAATTTTGATTTTTTTTTTTGTACTATCACATTCCAGATTTTCTGGACCGTTGTATCGCGGCCAAATATTGACCTATCCTTACAAACCATACATCAATGGAAAGCTTATTTTTTCAAAAAAAAACCTCATGAATGGTTTTGTGGTCCAGGGTCACATATATGCCCAAAAGGCAGCATGTTAAAGTCTCCAGTGAGAATTCCTATGCGTGCTCTTATCATCTTCTGATATTCTTGTGGAAAACATCGCCACCTGGAGTTAAAACCAGTAAATGCAGATCAGTGTGAGAGGACAACTTTGTGTTTTTGTGTCTTGCAGGGACTCTCCTATCTGATCTCAGGACGCTACAGTTCTTTAGTGATCCTGTGACCTCTGACCTCATTTTCCCCACCATACATGATGCTGTGTTACACTGCCAAAACCAGAAGGATACGCCCACCTGTCCCGACAACCAATGAATGATAAATGCACTGTTTGAGTGGCTAAGGCCAGAGTTTGTTGGAAGTGCTGTTACTGAACAACACAAGTAGACTTGGAGGTTCCTGATGTAAGGGACAGGCCAAACATTTTATCTGTTAAATGGATACACTTTGTGTAATGTGTATGTATATATACCAGCAAACATTGGGCTTAAGATCATTATCGCTGGTGATTTATTACACAAGCCATGATCTTAAGCTCTGCTGTGAATTGTTACAGACAATTGTAAGTGCAATTAGGGTAGATGGACACTTGACCAGTGTTTATTTGTTTGCATTGGTCTTGGGCTTATATTGACATTCCAATAAGCTTATTTTTATGGATCACATTTGTTACCAGAATTTAGGATAATTGGATTTAGTTTTTACCATATTTTGCTTTATTCTTGTCACAGTTTTTCTGTGGTGCTGGATAACTGGCTGTAGTATTATAGCAAATAAGCAGTTTAATGTGTTACGTATTATTTAAAAGCTGACCACAGGATTGCACTGCTTTTTAAATTTTAAACTGATCTTTGATAAGGCACCATGCAAAATAATGATTTTTTTGTAACACTTTACAATAAGGTGGTATATGTTTACATTAGTAAATGCATTAGCTAACATGAACTAACAATGAACAATACTTCTATAGCATTTGTGTTTTTTAGCATTTATGAATACATTTTTAAAATCAAAAGTTGTGACTGTTAATGTAAGTTAATGAACCAACATGAATAAGTGTATTGGCATTAATAAAGATTTTAAAAAAATGCAGAAAAACAGTATTGTTCATTGTTACTTTAATACATATACTAATGTAAACACACACAAACCTTATTGTAAAGTGTTTCCAATTTTTGTTGTAGCCTTTAGTAACATAATAATTATTTTTCTCCTTTTAGCATCACTTTATGCCAGTGAATAATTTAGAGTGTTCTTGAATTTTTTTGTTTGTTTTAGAATTAATTTACAGAAGTCTCAGTTAGTGATCAATGAAACAACAGTCTTGAAAGGTTTTCATTTTTAGTTTTCGTTTCTGGTGCATTACATAGAAAGTGCATCTCAATGTGTCCTCAGCTGTTTAACGGACAAAACTGGATCACTTTCAGCACTTTTATGTTGCTTGTACAATTGATCAACAACCATTATAGGACATTTGAAGATGTTTCTGTACTGATATTTAGATGCCGTTCCTCTTGTAATGAAGACCAAAGTATAGAAATCAACTGCACATGTGGTGCATTTTATTGTTTTCATGCTTTTGTGGATTTGAGATATTTTGTATAATAAATGCTAAAAAATTATTATAAATTATTAAAAGTTTATTTCACACAAGTGACTTTCGGTTTTATTTTATTCAACATATTTACTAGTCAATTTTTTACACCATTTAAATTTCCACTATGTAGATTTTTACCGGCATCTAGCTGTGAGATTGTGAATTGCAAACAACAGCTCAGTCCACAAACAGCTCCTCTCCACTTTCGAAACAAAGTCAATCTACTAAAGGACAACATTGTGAAAAACGTGCTTGGGTTTACTGTAAAAACATGCCAGTGACTTCCATGTAAGGGGACCCGTGGTTTATGTAGATAAAGTGGTTCATTCTAAGGCAGTAATTCTCAAAGTGTGGTCCGCACCAAACCCCCCCACCCCCAGTGGTCTGCCAAAAGATGACCTAAACTAGGCTTTTTATTTTATTGTTACCATAGTTACAACCAAAGACTTCATATACAGTATACCCACCACCTCAGTTTTAAACTAAGGGCTCTTTGGAATGACATTAAGTGGGACCTAGGCTGTTATACTACTGTATGTTTAATTGCAGTTTTTTTTTTCATATGTTCAGTTTGTTGTTCATATTAAGCTGTAACTCATTTCACATTTACTTGTTCAAATGAAATAAAATTCATATAATTTCTGAACATAGCATTGCATTTGTGTTTAAAAAATTAGTTTTTGACTTGAAACAGTTGCATATTAAACTTAAATTTAGCTTATCCTTCCTATTTTGTTGTTTTTTGGGAGCGTGTTAGATTGGGATTCTGTTAGGTGGTCTTCAGAAAAAAATTGGAAGATAAAGTGGTCCTTGGGCTGCAAAAGTTTGAGAAACACTGTTCTAAGGTAATAAAAACAATATGGTTAATTTTGTAAGCTCTTTATACACCACTGATAATATAATGATGTATATTATATCCTCCTGAAAGTTACACAATGCACCTTTGAAATCACCAATGAGCATGGAATAAAACTGTAGAAATTGTGGAAGTGTAATATGGATGGTTTTTATTAGTTCAATAATATCACAGAAACATGAAAATCCACTTAGGATCCACTATCAGGCAGAAAACAAACACATAAGGGGAAAAAACATGAATTTAGTTGTAAGTCATGTAGCGAGGGGTGGCGCTGAACTTGGCGTAGGATTTGATGACTTTGTTCACGGCCTCCAGAAAATCTTTCTCCGTAGCGATTTTTCGACGAGCTCTGATGGCAAACATGCCTGCCTCTGTACACACACTGCGAATCTCAGCACCTGGTTAGAAAACAAATAACAACCATTCATTAAATAAAGATGTACCTGAAACATCAACGTTGATTAACATTAAGCCCTGTTTAATCCGAATTCGAGATCAGTACTTACCTGTGCTGTTTGGACAAAGACGAGCTAACAGCTCAAAGCGGATATCTCTCTCAACACTCATGGAGCGAGCATGGATCTTAAAGATGTGGGTACGCCCCTGCAAAGAGCATACAATTACAATGTAACACATTACATTATTGCTATTTTCTGCCCACTTCATAGTCATTACTAATCGGATTGTATTAATAGCATTTTAAAATGAATAATAATATTTAACACTCACTTCTAGGTCGGGCAGGCTGAACTCAATCTTTCTGTCCAGTCGACCGGGTCTCATAAGAGCAGGATCCAGTGTGTCCGGTCTGTTGGTGGCCATCAAGACTTTAATGTTTCCCCTTGGATCGAAGCCATCAAGCTGATTGATCAACTCCAGCATAGTCCTCTGCACTTCATTATCACCTCCAGCTCCATCATCAAAACGGGCACCTACAAGACAGCAGCATTAATAAAGTGGCCGAGTCACTGTGAGGCTTAAGATCAAGATTAGTAAGGATTACATTACACAAAAGACACCTATGTGACTGAGATATTACCCATAATAACACTATATAATTAGAGCTGGATTACAGACTGAGCCTTGGACTGCCAGCGTTCCCACAGGACCATAATCTGGTCCCTACTGTATTGTTAGTTTACTGTAAACAAACAAAATTACCTCCAATAGCATCAATTTCATCGAAGAAGATTAGACAGGCTTTCTTGGTTCTCGCCATCTCAAACAATTCACGAACCATCCTGGCACCCTAGATTAAGCACAGAAATATGGCAATTGCACTTAATCACAAAATTTTATTGTTTTACCAATTTTACTGTAAAGACACTTACCTCTCCAACATACTTCTGAACCAGCTCGGATCCGATGACCCTGATGAAGCAGGCATCAGTGCGGTTAGCCACGGCTCGGGCACACAGGGTCTTTCCTGTACCGGGGGGTCCGAACAGCAATACACCCTTTGGAGGCTCAATACCCAGATTTACAAAACGCTCCGGCTGAGGTTAAAATGATGGTTATAATTAACATCCTAATGACATTATATATATATATTTTTTGTTAATAGGGAACCATTTGTGACTTACATGGAGAAGAGGGGTCTCAACCACTTCTCTGAGCTTCTCTATCTGCTCTTTGCATCCTCCAACATCACTATAGGTCACATCAGGCTTCTCCTCCACCTGTTTACATTTAAAACTTTATTATTTGGTATCCTGTCTGTAAAACTTATAGCAGGCAAATGACAAAGCACAGCTTTTGCTTACCTGCATCATGGTGACAGTGGGATCGATTTTGGGTGGCAGTGGAATGTGGATCTGATACTTATTCCTGTCGACACTGTTAACAGATATAATGGTTGTAAGATCAACTAGATAAAACTTAAAAAAAGTGTTGCTTTCCATGGCAAAATCAAGCAGTGAATATACTTCAAGCCACAAGTAAAACGATCCAACCCCTGTGTCTCTACAATGTTCTGATGAAGAGATATAGGCTTTTAAATTAGTTGCTAGGGAGTGAATTAGCATCCACCAGTGATTATACTCCAAGCCATAAATAAAATGACCCAACCCTTGTGTCTCTACGATGTTCTGATACAGAGATATAGGCTTTATTAATTCCGTTGCTAGGGTACTGTTTTTGGTTGCTAGGAGTGGCTTGGCAGTGGCCAGTGATGATACTCCATAGGCTGCTTGCCAGTTTGAGTAATGTAAAGCAACCGCCATGTCTCTATAACATTCAAATTTGAAGATATAACTGTTTGAGTTTTTGTTGCTAGGGTGCTCAAAAGTGGTTGCTTGGGTGTGGCTTAATAGCTCTATTAGGATCCTGAGAGGCTGATTGGATACCCAAGTAAAATGAGGCCACCCATCTAAGCATTTTATAATGGCAGTCAATGGGATCACTTGCTAGGGTGCCTAAAATGGTTGCTAGGGTGAACTTAAACTCCATTGTGGGGTGTGTTCTAATAGAGTCTACCACCCTCTTCAAAGTTAGTAACCCACATGTTTCTACAAAATCCTTGCTTTGACCCATTAAAGTTCAGCGCAATGTTAATTTTAATGGGTTTTCTATGGGAAATGTCGGGTGCCTCTTACACCCCAAGGCCAGGGGTACAATGTACACCCCAATGTGAGTCTACTGCCCTCTTCAAATGTTGTAACTCACGTTTCTACAAAATCTTTTCGAGCGGGCTATGACCCATCAAAGTCTATGGGATTTTTTGGGTGGTTTGTCACCCCTCTCGCCCCACTTTTAAAGTCATAGAAGAAGAATATACCCAAGCAATAACAATAGTTATTTGTTATTGCATAAATGCAAGCACCACTAACAAGAGAAACATTTAAGGTGTTCATGGAGTTAGAATGTAAAGTGAATAATCCATCATTTTCTCCTTACCCAACTCTCATTCCTTCTTCAATGTCAGTGGGAGCAACCTGGTCGCTCAGGTCCACTACAAACTTGGCAAACTGTTTCACATTAATGATGTACTTTGGATCCTCAGAGTCAGCGTTGATTATCTTGGTGCACCTAAGAACAAACAAAAACAGACAATCAAAAAAAATATTGATAGATAGATAGATAGATAGATAGATAGATAGATAGATAGATAGATAGGGTAGATAGGGTAGATAGGGTAGATAGGGTAGATAGGGTAGATAGGGTAGATAGGTAGGTAGGTAGGTAGGTAGGTAGATAGATAGATAGATAGATAGATAGATAGATAGATAGATAGATAGGTAGATAGGTAGATAGATAGATAATGTTCATTGTGCCATCAGTATTTTTATACCTGGCAACCTGCAGAGGCTGTTCACTCTGCAGAGTCTGTTTGTCTGCTGCCAGATCCCATAGTGCAGGAGGAGCCAGACCTGTATCAGATTCTTTAATGCCTGAAACATACACAAAAATCCCAGGATTTTACCATATGCTGCTTCAGTGCACAACAATGTGAATTAATGAGTGGATCCACAAAATGTTGGAATTTTACAATGATGGTGCATTTACCTGTGAGCTCATTTATTTTCTTCAGAAGGGATTGAATATCATCTTCCACTTGTTTGATCTGTCTGGAATAAGTGCTTTGGCCCTGTTAGACATTAACAAATAATACATTAATTAATTTCAAATGACATCACTGAGACTAAAATCTAAATATAATGTTTAAATGCCCAACTTACATAGGTTTTTAGGAGTGCAATATCTCCTTCATCCAAGGCTAAAAGAATAAAACAATGATCGACATTAAAACACTTAATATGGCACAATTTTGGGTATAATGTTCACTTTTAAATGCAAACAGATATTTATGAGATTCTGTGTTAAACGTCACATAGCATGATGGAGCAAAGAGGAATAAACTCAAAAGCATCTTTGAAATAGGTGTAGTAAGTTATATACATTTTGAATGTTGTTGTTGTTGACACATTTTAACTACATTGCGGCTAGTTAGCAAATGCTAACTTGCTGATTTCATCCATTAAAAAGACACGAAACGTCTCACAAATAATACCTCGAATTGGTTTGTCCTCCTTTTCCTCCTCTTTAACTTTGCGTTGCTCAGAACCCAAATAGTCAGGCATGACTGCTTTCTTTAAAAAAGTATGTACGGTGAGTGTAAAAGCAAAGATTACACAGCAGGTTTTCAGGCGAACAGTCACCGTACTTTTGTTTTCCGGTGTAGCGGAACACAGGAAACCTGTCTTAGTATGCAAAATAAAAGTCTTGTGATTCGCCGCTACACTTTTACCTGAAGGTTCATGCCAGCTACACGAGTAATATACTTTAGCATAAGTTACTTTAGTATTCACTGTAGTGAACTGTAGAATTTGTAGTATATTATGGTAATTTTACACCTTGTTAATATTATAGTATTCTGTAGTTGTAACACTAATGTGGTAAATATAGTAGAATAATTTAATATTTATTATGGTATAATTAAAATACTATAGAATACAGACATTTTAATTTAGTAAAAATAAAGTATACTACAGTTTTTATTTCATTTAAGCGGACACGTTGTCGGACTCTTATTTTGATACAGATTCCCACCTTGAGTCATACCCCTTTGCCTTTAGCAATGTTATTGTTTTCATATTATTTATCTTGTACGGAGAGTGGAGTAAACATTGGGCTGTGAATTTAAGTAAATTATTTGTGTGTTTAAATAATATCTACTCATTCCTGCAATAGCATCTACATACATTTCTAGGTTACATTGCGTTTCTCTTAAACCTGGTTAAATAGCTAACTCAGTACTAGCTTGTTCTTAAAACACTTAATGCTTTGTTTGTCTTGTCGACGTTTGTTTACCTACACATTTTGTTGTTGTTGGTAGATGTTACGTTAGAAGATGCAGTGGTTAAACTAAAAGTGGTTAAAAAATACTGTAGTATGCTTTAGTATTTACTATAGTAAACTGTAGTAACTTGTAGTATAGGCTACTGTAGAATATCATAGTAATTAATACTACACTTCGTTAACGTATGCTATGGTATTCTTCAGTATTAAGTATAATAATTTAATAAACTGTTGAAAATACTGCAATATTTACTATGGTAAGGTTTGAAAACACTATAGTATGTAGAAATTTACTATAGTAAATGTTAAAGTATACTAAAGTATTTTTTTTCACGTGGAATAGTGTTTAAAGGAGTGATAACTGTAGTCAGCTTATGAAATTGACCCAAATAAAATAAAAACAGCTATAGATAGAGACTCAAAAGGTTTTATTTATTAACATAGACAATCTTTTTTATTTGCAGATCCAGTAATCCATCCGTCACCTCAATGCCTTAATTAATCTACGCTGTCAGGTAAACAAATACACATGCATGTGACATCAGCATATATAAATTATACCTGAATGCTATATACCATCTCTTTTGTTTAGCATGAATGACATGAACCTCAGCCCAGTGGGCATGGACCAGCTCAGCGTGCCCCCTGTGAGTGCAAGTCACCTTTGCCTTCCATCATCTCCAACCCACAACCCCATCACCACTTCAGGTCAGGACACAAACACCTTGATGCATTGCTGTGATGTTCTGTATGATAAGAAAAGTTTAATAACACACATCTTGTTTCATTTCAGGCATGCCGGTCGCTATACCCAGCTTGGGTCCATCTCTTGGGCCTCTTCCTTCTGCGCTGTCCTTGATGTTACCCATGGGTCCTTTAGGGGACAGAGGTGTTATGTGTGGCCTTCCAGAGAGAAATTATACATTACCACCTCCTCCATATCCCCACCTGGAGAGTAGCTACTTCAGACATATTCTTCCAGGTAACATTATACTTTAAACCAAGGGTTGTCATCCTTTCCTCAGCCATCCCAAGGAAATGCTTGTTAAATATATAAATAAATTCTCTATTCTCTTAAGGTATTTTGTCATACCTGGCAGATCGTCCACCACCTCAGTACATTCATCCGAGCAGCCTTAACATGGATGGTACGCTTTCCGTCTCCAGCAACCACCCTTCTGGCTTAGACCCATACAGTGGTCCAGGTGGCCCTCTAGAACAGGGCTTGGTGTCCCTAGACTCACGGCAGGTAGGAGGCCAAGGTGATCTCCACCAGGGAGGCTCTCACGAAGTGCAGCTAGACACCACGGGACTAACCATGGAGTCACGTGTCAGTAGTCCCATGTCTCCGAATGGAATGGAAGAAGACTTGGCCACCATGGAAGGTGTAGTGGTGGCAGAGACCCAGCAGCAGCTTGGGCCCAGACCTCAGCCTCATGAAGGTTTGGATTCCTCCGGAGGTGTTATGCCCCTGCATGGAGCAGGGCTGGATCTGCCAGTAGTGATGGAGCAGGAGCATATGGGTGGCAGAGTACGAACCAACACTACTGGAGGGCTGAGCTCTGGGGTGGTTAGTGTTGTGCTCACTGGGGCCATGCCCCAACAGTCTCAGCTAGAACCTGTTTCTTTACACGGCCCTGCGGGTATGGGACTAGAAGCTGTCAACGTGTCGCCCATCACTGCTGAGGTGTCTCTAGGACCAGACAATAGCCTGGTGCTGGTGAACTCTACATTGCAACTAGAAGACTCAACCTCCAATAAGGAAAACATGGCCACGGCCTTTAACATTTGTAAGTTTGTATAGTCATTTTGCATTGGATTAGGGCAGTGGTTCTCAAACCTCCTTGTGTAGGGTGCACCCCTTGGCGCCCCAAGAGAAAATTAATGACATAAAAGATTCTCAAACTAAACATTTTAACAATGAAGCACAATGTAACAACAATGTTGTTGGCACCATCTCACACACTCCAGTTTGAGAACCACTGGATTAGTACATTAAACAGTGTCATGTGGTTTGGTCAATTTCATACTTTTTATCATCTACAAGGGTGTACTTTGTGTGAGCGGTCGTATCCCTCCGACTGCCCCGAGCATGGACCTGTCACATTCATCCCAGACACGCCCATTCAGAGTAGAGCCCGCCTCTCTCTGCCCCGCCCCTTATGCATGCGGATTTCAGTAAATGATGAGCCTTCTGGTAAGTAATGTAAGCTTGTTGTTTCACTAATTTAAATCCAAAACTGCTTTATCCCATTGGCGGTTTTTTTTTTTTTTGCTGTAGGTGTGTTTGCTAGAGAGACCATACCTTCACGCACCTGCTTTGGGCCTATGGTTGGACAGCACTGCAGCAGTGTCGAACTTACAGACTGGTCTGACAAGGACACCCCTCAGATATGGAAGGTAAATATCAAATTTAAGTGTTAATTGGTTAAAATATTATCACACACTATTTAACCAATATACATATTATGTTATTATTCTGTCCATGGCCGTGGCTGATTGCTGTTTCCTTATTGTACCATAGATGTTTCACAATGATATTCAAGAGTTCTGCATCGTCACGACAGATGAGCACGAGTGCAACTGGATGATGTTTGTACGGAAAGCAAGGTAACTTCATCCAAAAAACACTTTTTTAATCAGAAATATCAGAAGTTTTAATTATCTAATCTTAATTAAAGGGATAGATCATCCAGAAATGAAAATTTTATTGTGTGAACATAAAAGAAGATGTTTTGATAAATCATGGTAAACAAACATTGACTTCCATAGTATTTGTTTTTTCTACCATGGAGTCGGACAGGTCTAAAGAAATAACATGTCATGCCTTGTATGAAAGTCATCAGGTCAATTATATTTGCAGGACTTCAGAAGAAAGAAACCTTGTGGCATATATTGACAACGGGAAGCTTTATTTCTGCACATCCAGAGAGATTCTGCCAGACCAGGAGCTCCTTTTTTATTACAGCGGGGATTACAGCAGGCAGCTAGGTGTGACAATGGGTATTAAAGGGTACCCCGACTATAAACGCATGCATGTCTTAATAGATTAACACTGGGATTGGCTATATGAATGTGAAATTAAAAACAGTACAAACTTAATAGTTTTAATAAACTTAAAAAAATCTTTTCACTTGGAGGCCGCCATTTTGTTTACATCACAATGACAAATCCAGTCATTACTATATCTTTTCAGGTGTACCAGCAGTGCCAGAAGGCCAGATTTGTCACTGTGGAAAAGAGTGTGCCTCTTTCACCGAATTTAAATCTCACCTTAACAGCCATGCCCAGAGCCAAAGCCCCGCCCAGGACCACCCTGCACATGCTACCCACAACCAATCACAAGAGAAAGTGACCAACGAGGCATCCCGCTCCACCTCCCCTCCACAATGGCAGTGCCATTCAGACATGAGCGAACATTCCAGCAGCAACGGGCACGCTCACGGCCGCGAGAGGAAGTTTAAATGCAGCATGTGCACGAGAGCGTTCACCACGTCCACCAAACTTAACGTGCATTTCATGGGTCACATGGGCATGAGACCGCACAAGTGCAGCTACTGCAGCAAAGCTTTTAGTGATCCGAGCAATCTCAGAAAACACCTGAGAATTCACACAGGTAAAAAAACAATGATATAGAAATATAGTAGCTATATGCTAAAAAAAAACCCATTTAATTGTTTTAGCTACACACCATTAGGTGGTGAGTTACATTTTATGATCTGCATTTAGCAGATATTGTGGCGGTTTCCCGGACAGGGATTAGCTTAAGCCAGGACTAGACCTGAGTTTAATTGCGAAATATAACTAGTTTTAACAAACATGTCTTACTAAAAACATTACTTATGTGCATTTTGAAGCAAAACAAAGGGCACAGATGTATTTTAAGGTATGTCAGTGCAAGTTGTTTTGAGTTTGGACAGCTCTTACATTTATTTTAGTCTAGGTCTAGTCTAATCCCTGTCTGAGAAACCGCCCCAATGTGTTTTCCCTGTTATCAAAACAGACACACGATTTATTTTTATCAGATGTTTGGCAGATGATAACCTGAAGTATGTCAAACATGACTTCGCTGTGCTTTTACAACCTGAAACTATTGCAAACAGCATAATAGGCTGAATCAAAGTGCTAGTGAAGTGGCACCACTAGGTGGCCATGTTTGCAACACCTCTGTGCAGTTTTTTCAATCAGGCAAGACTTTAGTTTTGAGTGTGCTAAAAACACTTTATTCAAGGTCGTTTTAGCAACTGCGCATGCACACAGTTTGGCAAGCGCCTCACGTGACTCTGTATAGAGCTCCTCCCCCAGATATTCATTAGTCTTGATGATCGGCTCTTTTAAATGGAAGGCGTAATTCTGTCACCAAAGCGGTCATAATGAGCGTTGCATTGTCCCCTATTCATAGTAATATAAATGCTCAACCTTGCTATATCCAATATCTTTGGCTAAATATATGCTGCTTTTTTCTGCAGGTCAGAAGAACTTTAGGTGTACAGTATGTGGAAAGTCTTTCACTCAGAAAGCACATGTGGAATCTCATATGGTCATACACAACGGTACCAAGAACTTTAAGTGCGACCATTGTGACAGGATGTTTGTGCGGAAACAAGACCTTAAACAGCACATGTATTCACATTCGTTGTAAGTTTTTCAACTTAATAGCTATGCTATAATTTTGCACAGCTTTAAAATGTGACCCTGGACCACAAACCCAATCAGAAGGGTAAATTCTTGAAATTGAGATTTATACATTATCTGAAAGCTGAATGAATAAGCTTTCCATTGATGCATGGTTTGTTATGATAGAACGATATTTAAAAATCTGGAATCTGAGAGTGGAAAAAATCGAAATATTTATAAAATCGCCTTTAAAGTTGTCCAGATGAAGTCCTTAGAAACACATATTACTAATAATAAATACATTTTAAATATATATCTTTACTTAAATATATGATCTTTACTTAATATTCAAATTATTTTTGGTATACAAAATCAATAATTTTGACCCATAATGTATTTTTGACTATTGCTACAAATATGCCCATGTTTAATGAAAGAAATGATGGTAGATAGATACATTTAAAACAAAATTGACCCTTTACACTCTCTCTATGTTTGAAATGACAATTTTTCCCTTTCATGGTCAAATCAAACGTCATGCAATAGACGTAGACGTAGTCATCCAATCACACTGGACAAATAAAATAATTTGAGATCGTCATATAATTTCTAGTAGTCACCTCGTTGATTGTTCTTTATTTATCTTTCCCCATTCTAGAGATCGCCAGATAAGCTGTCCAAAATGTGACAAGCAGTTCTTGAAGATGGACCATCTCAAGAAACATTTAAACTCTCACGATGGTAAACGGGATTTCATCTGTGAAAAATGCAGCAAGGGCTTTCTTACTAAATACCACCTTACACGGCACCTTAAAATCTGCAAGGGTCCGAAAACTGGTCGAGGGGCAGCACAGGGAGAGGAAGGGGAAGATGAGGAGGATGAGGAAGATGATGAGGAAGAAGAGAGGACTGCTGACAGGGATCAATCAAGCCAATGATGAGGAGTGTAGAATAAGGCCATAGGGACATTTTCTTCTGAAAAAAAAAACTCTAACTTTATCCTTAAATGTTTCGTGGTTTGTTTAGATTATGTTTCTGTATTTCTCATTAAAGGCTTTAAATTCATGTTTCCAAAATCATTGTATCCACAAAAAAATGGTCAACAACTCATACCAATGTAATTTAGATTTAAAAAAGATAATTATGAATTGAAATGTTGGTAGATAATATTGAACAATAGATGTTGTGTTTTATTTGTTAACACCCACAGTGCATTTTTTGTTTGTTTAACGTGTTTCTTGACAGCAGTCAGGCATGCCTGTTCTGTACACTTAAATCTCTGTATTGTATTTATTTTGTAAATAAATTAATACTTTTTTACATGCAATTTTTACATTCAAATTGACAAACTCTTAAAATAACCGAGCTTAGATGCAAAATGACATATTTTTTAATCTAAAATCCTTTGCCTATATATTCAACTGATGAAATGAAGTCACACATCCTCTGGCATGGCATGATAGTAAGTGAGTGATTGATGAAGAGAGAGTTTTTATATTTGTTAAAACGATTCCCTAATGCTCCGTTCCAGGCAGATTTTTGAGCACGTGAATTACGACTTCAAAACCACGGCTTACGCCATTTGTTGATATTGCCGTTTGTGAAGCCTGGGCTGTCTACAGAGATCGCGTTTTTTTACAGTTTGATCAGCGGACAGGCAGCAAGCAGATAGTGAGGAGATGTTTCCGGTATGTAACAAAAAATGTTTTATGGTCTAAAACGCTTTAATTCGCTTAGAGCACCTTTAACGGTAAAACAGAATCCAATTGGTCAAATCCTCTGACGTCAGCCCCGCATACGACGTACGCCAGATATATTGGCACGCATCCACGCTCGGCTCAGCCTCAACAGGAACAGTCGATATACCGAGCCGCTTGAACACAACTCACAGACGGTTGGACTTGAAACATTTGTCAAAGTTTATTAGGCGCTTATCATCACTTGTTCACCATGGCAACGTCCGTGAAGCTAAACACCGGGGTAGATATGCCAATCGTCGGCCTGGGCACGTGGAAGGTATTTGGTGTTTTCTTTTGTTTTCAAGAGCGATCATGTTTCATTACATAAGTGCACAATGCTTGCACGTTGCATGGGAAAGTTATAAAACTCAAAATATTTATTGAAAAAACATGCATAATTAAAGTATTACTTATAGATTAATACAATATTCTTCATTTGCACAAAAATTATTGACTTAATCGAGTATCATAAATTTTGGGGAAAAGTTGTGAAGTTACAATGAAATGAATAGTATTAGTTTACGGTAATATTTAAATAAAAACAAAACAAACAATCTGTAAATTAGAATGATCGATTATAGGTAAAGGATCGGTAAACTACAATGAACGATCCCAAAGTTTGCAGTAATTAAAAATGGGAAGTGGGCGTGTAATGTTTTTTTTGTTAATGTAAGGGTTACTTTAGGGCACTTATTTACTCACTTGTTTGGTCACAGTGAGTAAGCAAATTCACAGATATAAATCAACTTTTAATAAGACTTTATTAGATAAACTTGGATTATATAATCATAGGTCTAGCTGCCAAAGGACAAAAACTTTTTTCCTAATTCAGGCTGTAGACGGTGGGCCGAGGGGAGATTTCGTGTTATCAGACGATCTCTTGTGATGGATAACGCAGTTTTTTTTATGTAACCGCTACGCTTTTCAACAAAGCAAATAAAAATTGTTGCCACTTACACACCTTGCACATTACTATAATATCGGTAACTTTCTCCAGGTTATTTTCCCGGCGAATAGAGCAAGCAGCTACGTTTGGGGTCCGAAGTTCATGACGTATTTGTTGCGTTCATCCAATAGCGTGCGTGGAAAAGTGATGACGCATGTCAACAAACTGGCGAGTTTCGCTGGAAAGATTGAACTTGTTAACTAATTTTAGCCACTAATGCAGTTTTAATATTCAGTTTGAAACAAAATGTGAATGTAGAGGTAACGTTGCCCATTCTTACCGTTTTTATTTTATGTAACCATCTTTGTCATGTCCTGTCATTTTTTTGTAATCTTTAATAAATACACCGTTCTATTTTTTTACACCATTCTGATATCTGTTATCGCTTGGAAACACAACGTCATAAAGCAAGACAGACAATTATTTTCCCTGCTTTGTCATGTTTACTGGAAAGAAATGTCAAAAAATGAAGTGCTGCATGCATGTATTTGAGGATAGTGGACCCACCATTCCCTTCACAGGCACAAGTTGGCAGAAATTGATTTAATCAGTGATTCTGTGGAAAGACCTTGAATGCAGAGAAAGCAGTACACAAGAATAATACAGGCATATAAGTAACAAAGCCAGGAACCGACAAACAAGTTAATCAAACTAGCTAACACAAGCTACCACAGGCAGTGCTACAGCCATTTCACAAATATCACAAAGATAAAAAGTGCACAAAGGAGAAGAGAGGAAGTTTTTATTGAAGAAACTGCAAAGGAAGGTTGATAGTATATTGTATAGACATGCAGTGAAGAAAGTAGCATGGTTTACAGTAGTATAAATTAAATATGCAATGTTTAAGCAGTAGCCTTTAAATAGCAGAGCAAAAATGCATCAAAGACAAATGGTTTAAGATTATTATAACAGTTACATAGAAAATCGCATGTACAGTGTATATACATACACATGTGCAGTGTAGTAAAAGTATAAGAGTAGTACAAATGTAGATGCAGTGTATTAACAGTAATATAATAAAAACAACCTACAAAATTTTCCTTTTCAATTATGGCATGATTGGCATCGTTATTATCAACAAAACCAGACACCTGGGGTCTCATTTATAAATCCTTACTAAAAGTCTACGTATGCACAAAAGCCAAAAATGGCATACGGCAAAAAATATTAAGACAAAACAAAGCACTGTTCCCTTTATAAATCACAGATCACCTGCAATTGTTCATACATGAATCATTCTCAGGTCCCACCCTGCAAGCCCATTCTCCCATTAAGTTCGGTTTTGTATAGATCACAACCTTTGTGTGGGAACTGGCGTATGCACAAAACGGGGCTGGAAATGTGCGTACACCAGTTCCCACACAAAGGTTGTGTTCTATAAAAGAAAAAACTTAATGAGAGATGGGCTTGCAGGGTGGGACCTGAGGATGATTCATGTATGAACACTTGCAGGTGATCTGTGATTTATAAAGGGAACAGTGCTTTGTTTTATAGGTCTTAATATTTTTTTGCGTATGCCATTTTTGGCTTTTGTGTGTACGTAGACTTTTAGTAAGGATCCTACGCACAGTTTTATAAATGAGACCCCTAAACGATGTGAAATTGGTTTATTACCCATCTTAAGGGAACAGGTGGAAACAATATATGTAGCATGAGTTTTTCACTGCTGAAAGTTACAAATCATTTTTCTTCAATCAGTGATGTGCAGAACCTAAACCTATTGTTTTGCACTTTTTTAGTGGTAGAGGCAGAGGATAGCGAGGCAACGCCAGTAAAAACACAGGCTCTGAGGTCTTAAGCCCATGGTCTTTACACATCCAAGCAGGCCCCACACATTGCATTATCTGCAAACATAAGAAGTATAAGGTTCAGAAAAACAGCAGTAAAGGGGTTAAAATAAAATTAACAGTATAAAACTAGGTATCACTTCACCTGCCCTTACAAAAATTAACCATTGTTTTTCTACGGTTAAAAAAATGGTTACTGTAGTAAAACCATGGTAATCACAAAATAACTATTGTTTTGACAACTATGGTTTTATAGTTAAATCGTGGTTAGTGTAGTAAAACCATAGTTTTGCTGATAGTAATCAATACAACAAAATACATTGTTTACTACACTTTTACCACAATAAAACCATGGTTAATTTTCGTAAGGGTGCTATCGAGATTATACCCGGTACCTCACCACACAAAAACACAAGAACATTAACACACATATGCAAATGGGTAACGTTACAAGCACTTCGGCAAAACAGTCATTGAGGAGAGGCTGTTAACAACGTGAACTTTGACTGTCAAAGCTAAATTTACTTTTTTAAAAAACTGTGGAAGAAACAGAGGGAGTAAACATTGCAGCTTATAAAAACTATAATACTGTGAAAAGCATAAATTATATAAAAATGTACATTTTCGCTGCTCTAGTTGTCTACACACCCAGCAGCTGTCGAAGTGTGGCTTGCCCACCGGTCATTTTAAAGCGCAGTGGGCGCAAACTTTATGAAATATTACTAGAACATTCGGCTGGGGTGTGTCTCTCTTAAACGGAGATGTAAGAGAAATGAAGACGACACATATACATATTTTGTGTATGACCGATCGGCGGTAAAAGTTAATATGCACGGAACATCATTGTTGTACGGAACAGTTAACGTTAGTCTACGCCTACGTAAAACAACACTAACGAGACGCATACATACGTTTGAACAAACCAATGTACACAACAAACATTTTAAATAGATATCAATTAAATCAAATGAATACTTACAATCACACAAAGAATGTCCTTGGCGATGGTCAATTCCGCTGCAGCTCGTGTCTGAATCCGTGTAACAGCTGTTCTACTAACCCACGTCTGATTGGTTAATAATAATCCTTTGTCAGTATCTTGGCGCTCTATTGGTTCGACTGATATAGTAGGCAACCACGTTTGCCTGCATATTTACGGGGACATTTTATCATTTCGGGGGAAAATGTGCAATAAATGCGAGTGGCAACACTTTTCATATCGTTGAGAATAAAACAACCGTCCAAACTTTACAAATTCAGGTTCTCCCTCCATGGGGATCATCCATTTCGAAAAGTAAAGCAGATACGGAGCCTCGGCCCACCGTCTACTGGTAAAAACTGTTTTTCAAGAGGGCCCGGTGTTTTCAAACTGGGGTCCAGGGACCCCCAGAAAGTTCTAAGGGGTTCCCAGAAAATTTCAAAAAAAAAAATTAATGTGTGTGTGTGTGTGTGTGTGTAAGTGATTCTTCATTAAATGTTCATCATATATGGGGCCCCTGCCATCATGAAGTTCCCACTCAGGTCCAAGCAATTTTATTTGTAGTGAAAAGATTATTATATAAATATATAAACCATAATAATTAATAATAGTACATTTATTTTCCAGTTGTGCGATACCTCAGGGATCTCTCCTACACTACAGAGTGAGTTGTTTTTTTATTAGTGTTTTTTTTTTCTTTTAGTCTCCTACAGGTAAAGTGACTGAGGCTGTTAAAGCTGCCATTGCTGCAGGCTACAGACACATTGATGGGGCCATGGTGTACCAAAACGAAACCGAGGTCGGAGAGGGAATTCATGCCATGATAAAAGACGGTGTGGTTAAAAGAGAAGAACTGTTTGTGGTCAGCAAGGTATGTCAGATTGCACGCTGTCTATTTTAAGACTAGCTTGAGTTTTGTAACCCTGAATCAAGATTGTAAAAGTTGTATATAAATTTGAATGTTTTTTTTTCTGGACAGCTCTGGTGCACTTTTCACGAAAAGTCCCTCGTCAAGGGGACCTGTCAGAAGACTTTAAGTGATCTGAAGCTGGATTACCTGGATCTTTACCTAGTTCATTGGCCAATGGGATTTAAGGTAAATTATTTATGTGTGTGAAGAGTTTAAGATGCTCTTGTTACCATTTATTTGTGGTGGCGTTCAACGTTGCCCCCCGTTTTTTTAATTCAAGAGTGGCATTGCTATGTAACACCTGTTTCTGCAATATATATTTCTTAAGTCACTTTTGCTTTTCAGGCTGGGTCAGACCTATTTCCACTGGACAGCGAGGGCTTAACCATCAGTGACGGCACTCATTTTTTGGACACTTGGGAGGTAAGATGACTTCAGCAAGGAGGAATAGTGTATTTGATTTTATTTATTTTGTAGTTTACATTGACATTATCTAACAATTAACTTTTAACTTGGGGTTAAGATTAGGCCTTTATAGTTGGAATGCTGTCAAACTATACAGTATGACCTTTGTGTTACAGGCCATGGAGGAGTTAGTGGATGCTGGGTTGGTTAAGGCTATTGGTATCTCTAACTTCAATCGAGAACAAATCGAAGCTATCCTGAATAAACCAGGACTCAAGTATAAACCTGCCAACAATCAGGTCAGTACCATATACCCAAAAAGGAATGAGCATTGGCTTTATTTCATTCACAATTACAGATGAACAGAGAAAGGTCAGCATATCCAATGAACCGCATTTCGCCCTGAGCAATCGTGTAATGCAATTGTCCCTTAAATCTCATGCTGTTTGTCAAGGACAGGCATCTTTTGTCTTAAAATGTCATTTGGACCTTGTCTGCTGGCCTACTTTGCATGAGACACTGAGAATGCTGTTCTTTGTTTTTACTTTAAAAGTGAACTCAAATTGGTAATGGTAAAAAATGGTAATAATCTGAATTTCTTTTTAGATTGAGTGCCATCCATACCTGACTCAGGAGAAACTAATAAATTACTGTCAGTCTAAAAACATTACAGTGACTGCATACAGTCCCCTGGGGTCGCCAGACAGACCATGGTAGGGACCATAGCTTAATTTTGCATATTATGATTTTATACGGTTACCACGGATAACATTTACATTTCTCTTAAATATAGGGCCAAACCAGAAGATCCTTCGCTACTTGATGACCCAAACATCAAAGCAATAGCAGAGAAGCACAAAAAGACCACTGCCCAGGTATGGAAAATTAGTTTATTTTAGATCTTCCCATTGATTCAAAGCATGACATGCTTGCTCTGCACCAATGCACAGGTCCTGATCCGCTTCCAGATTCAGAGGAATGTTATTGTCATCCCCAAGTCCATTACACCTCAGCGGATTCAAGAGAACTTTCAAGTAAGTCCATCTGTTGGATATCTTTTGATTCTGATTGGTCAATAGCTGTGTTTTTTTTATGATAAACCACACATAATCGTTGTGTTCAGCACTCATAGCTGTATCCAGTGGTGTAGTGCAGGTATACAGAGTATACCCACTTTTTTATTTGATGCCATTGGGTATACCCACTTCTACTTTAAAAAAAATGGGGGCATAACTTAAGAGTATACCCACTTCTCCAGGCACCACTACACCACTGGCTGTATCACCCATATCAACAAATATTTCAAACATGTCAAACATTTTCTTACTGTTCAGTCAGTCAGGGACTATTTTTTTTCAGCAGAATAAAGGCTTTTAGTGATTTTACTTAATGAAGTTAAGTTGTTTTATTATTTGGTAACCATTTTATAAAAGCAATAGGGTACTCCAGGCTAGTGCTGTATTGTCATTAAGTCATGGCTAAAGCTTTGTGTCGTGCATAACAATTCCCTTCAACTGATTTATTCTTCCACAATATGGTAATGCCTCCGTATACTGCTCCTTGTATTGCTTGCGTAAGACGAAGGACAAGAAAAAGGATCAGGATGTAAATGTCATGTTGTTTTAGAGTTGTAGTACAGCTTTTTCAAATTGAAATTTTTTTTTCACATCCACAGGTCTTTGATTTTGTACTGAGTGATGAGGAAATAAAGACCATCTTGAGCTTTAACAGAAACTTCAGGGCTTGTCCAATGCATTGGTGAGTAGCTTTTTTAATAGGGACAGACTGTATTTCTCACACTACCTCATTTTGTATTTAACATGTGATTTTCTTCCTCATGTCATCTAGGGGGGTGAAGCACAAAGACTACCCATTTAATGCTGAATATTAAAAAGAAGAACATGATCAAAACATGCTGTTCTGCCAAAATGGATTCTGTTTTCTGGTATTATTGCCATTGAAGATTACAGTTTATGCTTGATGTGGGATTCCGAAAATCCAAAGCAAATAAGTCTTATGTCAATAGCTATATGTATGAAATACACTGGCTCAAATGCTTTTGTCTATTGACTGTTGTCTGTTAAAGCATTAAAAATGTTAAAACAGGCTTGCATGGCTACTCCTTTAAAGGTGCATTGTGTAACTTTTTATCTCTTGACAAAAATGCAATATAATATACATAACTATCTTATCAGTGGTGTATATAAGACTTTAAATAATGAGCTGTATTGTTTTTATTACCTTAGAATGAGCTGTTTTTATCTACATACACATAGGTCCCCTTACATGTAAGCAGTGTTCGAATTATGTCAAAGCTTATGGGGGGTCCCCTAGCTAAGCCCCACCCCCCGGCCAAGCCCCACCCCCCTCATTATAGGGTCGCTGTGATTTCACAACGTAAGATGTGATCGTCCTTGATCAACAATCATCTGATCCTGGTTTTAATCAAAGAAACCCCAAATTACCCTTAACTCAAACTCTAAAAAAAGTTTACCCCTCAAATTAGTGTGAAACACTGGCAAGGGCAGAACTTTAAAACAGAATAGGGGTGAAATAGGGTGGACTCATTCTTAAATTACATAATTTTACTATATAGTAGTGGTAAAATGAATGATTACATTGCGTTTTTTGAGTCATAGATTGAATCATTTTCGGATCAGCAAAACTTATGAGCATATAAAAATAGAAAAGAACAAAGTTACAAATAAAGCAAGATCTAACAGTAGTATTTAGGTACATAAATAGAATCAAATGAATAATAACACTGTCTTCTTCACTGTATAAATTACATATAATTAATCTTTTTAAAGATACATAATTTTAAAGATAGTTATCATGCCACCAGGTTGAAGGTTGCTGTCCCCAGCACTCACAGCAGCCCCATTCGCGTAATTTGCGGGTGGTATACGTCCCCACCGCTTTATGACCAAGTTGATTGTGCCCCAGCTTCCGACCACGAAGTAATTCTTGCGTTCATAATCATAATTAGGGTCCATATTCATTTAAAACGCATGGACAACGCATGACGCGCCGCCGCCTTCTGCTTTTCAAAGCGGTCGCTGTGAACACGAGTTTTGTTTTAGATGCGTCTATTTGAGTGCACTTGCTGCACGTTTAGATTTAAAATAAACTTGAGCGCAACTTGATACCTTGATAAAAGGTAAATGTAAATGTAAAAAAAATCTACCGGTAAGTTATATATGTAACAATGATTAATCTATTAATAGTTATTCTTCATCTATTTCATGCAAACGCTAGGGGAAAAAATATAGGGGAAAACATTTGTTCCTTTTCAGCAGTTGATAACTTGATAAAAGGTAAATGTCGTATTTTTTATATCTACCGGTAAGTTATATATGTAACAATGATTAATCTATTAATAGTTATTCTTCATCTATTTCATGCAAAACGCTAGGGGAAAAAGTATAGGGGAAAACATTTGATCCTTTTCAGCAGTTTTTGAATAAGTTTAATTGAATAATATTAAAATACCTTATGGTAGGGCTGCATGATTATGGCAAAAACATAACTGTTTTTAGACTATTTGCATTGAATTGGAAACAATATTTTTGGAAAATATATTAATTGCAAGGCTGCAAAGAATAGTGCACTGAGGATTTAATTATATTATTTTAATATAGGCTAGTCAGTGGTGAACTAAAGTGGGCCGGTCTAAGACATGAAACTCCAGGGCTGAAAATGAGTCCCACTTCGGCCCTGCATGTTACATTTTTCCAAGATTTAAAAAAACACATGCAAAAGATACTTTCTACAAATAATTATTTATTTCTGAAAGATGCGTAGTTGAGCGATAGGCTAAGTATTAAAGAGACTATAATTTATTATCATTTAAGCGTGATTTCTTCTGCTTTCCTAATAAAATATTTTGTGTGACTGGGTTGACCAGCCGTCAGTCTGAGTGGATAGCTTTGCCACTGTTATAAAATAATTGTTTGAGAAGATTTTTTAAAAAACCCTTTAACGTAAAGATTACTAAAGATTCTCACCGCAACTGAGGTAAAAAATACTCCACATGCAGATAGAGACACTCGTCTGTCAATTCCTCCAGAAAACAGCAAGAGGCGCACTTGCGAGTTTCTTTATTTCGGACAGAAGTCATTTGAATTATTTTATTGCGAAATTGGGACAAATAATGGACAGTATCGCTTTGTGACACGCAAAATGAGGATTTTAAATTTATGTAGTATTTTAATTTTAATAAAAACCAGGGGACCCCCCTAATTTATATTTTTGTGCTTTATGGGGGGTCCCTTAAGGCTTATAGGAGGTCCGGGACCCCCCCAGACCCCCTTCAATTCGAACACTGCATGTAAGTCAACATTTTGTACTCATGTTTCTACAGTAGCCCTTAACAGACAAATTGCTCTATATAGCATGTTTTGTCACTACATTGTCTGAGACAACGACCTGTTTGTCCTGTGGTGGCTACCGTAGCTTCTCTATGCGATTCGAAAGGGAGGTGTGTAACATCCTGTCCCAAATGGCGCACTTCATGTAGACTTTCGGTCTTGTGGCCTTAAATTGCGCGTTCTTGCTTAGTCTACGAGTCCGTAGGGTGTCCCATCTGTCATTTTTACGCTTTGAAGTGTGCTCATCAGCGCCTCCTTTGCCCCCTTGATGCGTTCTTCAGCAAAGCCCGCACTGCAGCAGGCTTCGCGCACTTTACCAACCCAGAAGTTCTTGCGAAAGGGCAATCAGACGACGGAAGGGAGGAGTTCACACTGACGGGCAACTTCCCTACCCTATTCTGGTGTGATGCTCGAGTCCCAAAATATGACTCTAGTGCACCCATGTGGACTCACATCAAGGGTCTCTAAAGTCTGGACTACGTGATGTCATCAAAGTGTGGACTCTGAGGAGGACCACAAGTCCGGAGTGTGCCATTTGGGACAGGGCCTTAAGTGGACTGAGCCGTTGGTTACAATTCACAATCTCACAGCTAGATGCTGCTAAAAAACTACACACTGAACCCTTAAAATGTTTTGAAACGAAATAAATTTTGAGTAGTTTTTATTTGAATGATGCAACAACCTGTGTACAGTTGGTAAAAGTTTATTTTCAAGTTATGACTGCTTAGGGGAGTATTTTTAGATTTAGCACAGTCCCCTTTGAAGTAAGACTAGAAAAGCACTTCCAGTTTATTCACAACAGCACCTGTTGCTTTGCACATTGACTAATGCTTTGAAAATTAACACACCTGCGTCAACGCTTTCAGTTTGTAAATGTGATAAACTGTTTTGTTTATAACCATTTTTGATCACTTTCTCACAAACTTTGCTGTGTCGAAGACAAACAGTCATACTTCAGTAATCCCGGAAGGTAAATAAAGGAGTCACGGTTGCCAAACGCTGTTCATATAAACTCAGTATTCTGCATTCAGTGGATAATCCTTATGCTTGGACGCCCTGCAAGAAAAGCCAAGAAAAAGGATATTAGGTGGTGTTTCCAGGAATCGTATAATATTCCAGAGGAATATCCGGCAATCTGTGTAACATCACTCACCATTCTAACATAAAAGCCCTCCAGTTTCTGTTAAAACTAAAGATTGTATCCATGTCCTCTTTACTGAGCTTAAAATCAAAGACCTGCAAGAATAAAATAATAATCAGTGGACATACAATATAAATTATTTATCATACTGATGCATCTACAATTTTTTTTGCAAATCAGTACTGGTGCATCACGTCTACAACATGAATGCACATTATTTTATATAAATGGGAGTACCTGGAAGTTCTCTTTGACTCTTTCAGGGTTTATGGATTTTGGAATGACCACAACATTTCTCTCCATGTGAAAGCGGATTAAGACCTGTAAAGAATGATTTCTGTTTAGTATATTATATGATGAAGATAAGCGCTGCTTCTGAGTATAATGCAAATGTAAAGCAAAGCGTAATTTTACAGTCAAATAACAATTTAGGCAAGGAAAAGATAATGTAGGGTGCATGATTTTTAAAAACCCTTTGGAAAAGGGAGTGGGCCGAATACCAAAACACACTTGTAGCCAATCAACAGTAAAAGAAGGTCCAGACTGTTAAGGTGAATTCAAATATCAACATTGGCTTTCAGAGATCATGCAACCCGCCTTTAATGCACGGCTGTTGGCTCTAGCAATAAACTTTCACAATCATATCCGAAGTAATAAACTTTTATCGCTTTACACCAATTATTACTACACGCTATTACTTTTACACCTACCTGTGCTGTGGTTTTACCGTGCTTATCTGCAATAGCCTTGATCTTTGGCTCTTGCAGGAGGGATGGCTCATCTGGTGCTGCCCTATGGGAAGTATAATCTTTAAGTAATATGTAGCACCAATGCATAGGTATAAACTAGTCAATATAGGTGAGATATATATTTTTTTAAATAATTTATATATATAAACTTTAAGCATTAAACATCTATCACCAGTAATCCCTGCACAGTGTCAGAACTGATTAGGTTTAGCTCAAACTTGTCATTTCAGCAAAAGTTCAGTCCAGAGAATTCAAACATAGTAATAGACTTAAAATTAAGTATATGTACATATGTATTTTTTTATCATAAAGGACTGAGTCTATCCAGTACATTTATCTTTACTCACCCAATGGCAAATCATGTAAACTATTTTGTTTTTTTTAGATTTATTTTGTAAGACAGAACAGCTACTGTTGGTACCTACCATGGTCTGGTTGGGGAACCGAGAGGACTGTATGCAGTGACAGTAATGCCTTTAGACTGACAGTAGTTAATAAGCTTCTCCTGAGTCAGGTATGGATGGCACTCAATCTGGCCATGAAAAAATATCAGTGTCACGAAAGATTTTGGCTTATAAAAATCCACACTTTTCAGACTTCTTATTACCATACCTGATTGTTGGCAGGTTTGTACTTGAGTCCTGGTTTGTTCAGGATTGCCTCAATCTGATCTCGGTTGAAGTTGGAGATGCCAATGGCTTTGACCAGTCCAGCATCCACCAACTCCTCCATTGCCTTTGTGAGAAAAAACGTTGTAATATCAATATCAGCAAAATATAAGAATCAAAATGATTCAGTAAACTGGTTTGAATTGCTTTTGTCTACTGTCTATTACCTCCCATGTCTCCAGAAAGTTGCTGTTGTCTGGATACACATGGCCATTCTCATCGCATGGGAAAAGATCTTTTCCAGGCTGCCAGTTAAAAGACACAGACCAGTTGTTACTGTGTCCGTGTTTTATTCTTACTTTTACACATTTCATTAAATGTAATAATATGTATATAACAATAACAATATGTTAATATCATGCATAATATAAAATAAGCAGTTTTGAACTAGTACTACCTTAACACCCATAGGAAAATGCATTAGATACAGATCAACGTAGTCCAGTTTAAGATCACTTAGTGTTCTTTCACACGCCCCTCTAACCAACTGCTTCTCGTGGTGTGTGCACCATAGCTGTAAAAATATGAATATATGTATTAAGCAAAATTTCAGTCCTACAAAAACTAATATGACAACAAACATTTCTATTGGGTTATTAAAGAAATCACTGTCATTCTAACCATGACTTGCATGTGTGTAAATGCACAATTACACTTAAAAGGCATGACGTAACAGTGGATTATCACTCAACAGCACATGACTAGATTTGTGAGACCGTATTGTATCTCCAGTCATGTGCCCAAGAGAAACAAATCTTGAAATTAAGATGTTAATTTACCTTGCTGACTATGAAAAGGTCTTCTCTCTTCACCACTCCTTGGTTAATCATAGCTGTTATACCGGCACCAACTTCACACTCATTTTCATAGACATGGGCCCCATCAATGTGGCGATAGCCGGCCAGGATAGCTGCCTTTACAGCCTCTGTAACTTGACCTGGTTCAGACTAAGTATGTGAAAGAATTCAGTTTTTTAGTTTTAGATCTCATTTGAACACATTTTCAAATAGCTGTTAAAACTCCAAAATTATAAGGCATTACAAAAATAAAAACTAAACAGTTCTATGTGGTGTATTTATTTTAAGTGACAAATGGCAAAATGCAAGTTAATAAAAAATAATATTATACCATAAATTATTATATAGCATTAAGATTATGTTTTTCTGTAAAAAAAAAAATAGATTTTAATCAATTTGCTTTGGATAGAAATAAAAAATTATACAGAAATGCATAAAAACCATTCAAAATGAAATCGTACTGAACAGCAAAAAGTCAATACTTACCCTCCAGGTTCCCAGGCCAACAATGGGCATTTTAGCACCATTATAAAGAGTTACAAATGTCATAATGAAAATTTATTTTTAAAGCACTTAATAGATACAAACTACAGCCCTTGATAGCCTGCACACAGCAAAAGCCTTTTCAACTCGAAGCCTGACGTATCGGGGTTTTATCTGCATTTGATTGGTCATGTCTTATCCCACCCCTAAAAGGCAGGGCAAGATGTTTCTCAATCGTTATGGTCCATCATCAAACCGATTTCTTTGAAGATACAATTAATTTTATTATGATATTGTTTATAATTTACATCGTATACATAATACATCAAAGCTGCGTAAACGCTACATAATACACAGATAATGTAAACTTCTAATGCTTCACGCGCTTTGCAGACCGTAAATATATGACATCAAAATATCGCGAGAGCGATTCTAAACGAATCCTAGCATCTGCTCTCGCGGTAGTTTATTGATGTATGCCGTTCAATCTGCGCAGCGCCTCATTGAGATGGCACACTTATTTTGATAACACATTTTTTCCGTCTGCAATTGCTTATTACGCGATCACATGGGACACGAGAGAAAAGCAGCCGCCAAATTCAAAAAGGTAAACGTATATAAAGTTGAAAATGGACGGTGGCGGGATGTGAAAGGGAATGTATTCATTCTACAGGCGTTATAGTAATCGGCCATATAAACGGTCGTTATTTCAGACATAGCCTTTGGGTAACAAGTGTCTGCAGTTGTTTTTCTTAGTTTTGTCTTAACAATAGCTTCAAATCTCCTCTTTCTCTCTCCTCGCAAATACCCAATTTAGATAAATATAGGAAATTTCGGCCGATATTACAATTTTACCTATCTTAATAATTGAACCAAAATTTATATTAGCATAACGGATATATTCACAGGTAATGTCTGCATTGTCCGCCAGATGTCACCAGCGCAATGTTATTCAATGTGATCCATGTCTTAACTGCTCACGTGTGCTGATTTGAGTGAAGGGGATACTAAGGTATGTTACTCTCTTCAAATATTTTTATTAAGATGAAATTAAATAATACTCACACTCATTACAGTCAAATTAAGAATGTAAGGATTATAAGGCTGGCAACCTATGAAGTGTGTATGTTGAACACGAATACCAGTATTGTATCAACATTTCTGGATTTATTTTAAATTACTCCTCAATCCAATCCTTTGGTTACAACAGCAATGTGTTAATAATGCACGCCCCAAAATTAAATTCCTCCCCGCCTTTGTTTTTCCTCACATAGAAACATAAAATCAATACAGTTGTATTAGAACTCAAAGCAGTAAAGGGCAGATGTTTGTGGGAGGTTGTATGTAGTCACTCTGTCCATTCACTATAAGTATTTCCAGCTGGGATGGGAGAAGCTTGTGCCTGCCCAGCTGCTGTTCACTGACCTTCTGCATTCAGCAGGAGGCACATAGTCATTTAGTAATGCAAGAAGCAGGCACAGATTTTAAAGATCAATTTCACTGTTATAGTTTTAAAGAGGAAAATTCATCCCTATGTGCTATGTCAACTTTGGATTTTTACATTGTACATTAAAGTTATAAATAACCGAGATTAGTGCAATTTGTTGGTTAAAACAACATCAGACTGCAAAAAATTGCTTTAAAATACTTAAAAATAAAGGTGCTTCATGATGCCATAGAAACATTATTTTTAACATAAAAAAATCTTTCTGTTTAAAAAAAAAAGTTCTCTGTAGATGAATAAAGTTTTTAGATGATAAAAAGCTATCAAATAAATGGTTCTTTGACTGAATGATTATTTGAGGAACCAAAAATTAATCACTGTGAAGAACCTTTTAAGCACCTTTATTTTTAACATTATATAGCTCAGTTATAGCACTGCATTAGCGACACGAAGATCATTGGTTTTATCCCCAGAGAACACACATAGTGATAAAATGAATAGCTTTGCACTGCAAGTCGCTTTGGATAAAAGCATCTGCCAAGTGCATGAAATAATGTGGAATAATAAATGTAATAGTCCTAACCAACATTTATTACTTCTCTTTTCTCGCCTTTTTGGCTTGAAGGGTCTGGTTAACAAAGCTTTTTGGCAGATAGACAGATATAAAAAGTATAAACCCTGTTGTATTGTATTTATAAAAAAAATGCCATAGAAGAGTCATTTTTGGAAAACAATTCAGTCGAATGTTCAAGATTCATTTCTTTAATACCTTTTTATAATACAAAGAACCAATTTTACTACAACCTTTTATGAACCAAAGTTTCTTTATGAAACCATTCAGCCAGAAATTGTTCTTCTATGGCATCATGAAGCACTTTTATTTTTAAAAGTGTGCATTCTTCTTTCTGATATAAAAAATATGTAAATAAAAGTTATTAAAATAATTGCGGTTACAGAAATTACTACAGTTACAGCATTGTAATTGCAATTCAATTTACTACAGTTACTACTCTTAAATTTAATTAAGTTGTTGTCTTAAAATTTTTAGATAATTCAACTTAAAAAATATAAGTTGACACATTTTTTACACAACTTTTGAATTAAAGTTAAATTGAAGTTGAATTACATGGAGTATGTCAGTCGCATGAGCTAATGGCAAGCTAAGCTTCTATCGAATCAAAACACACTAAACAAACTACTAGGGTGACCATACATGACATTCTTCCCGGACCCGTCCTGGCCAGGATTTCGGGTTCGTTTTCTGAAAGTTATATTTGTCGACCGCATACGTCATAGAGGATTATTATTATTATATTACAGAAAAGCAACAGTTACATTTTAAGGTAAGAATGAAACTACGATTGTTTGTCTTATGTTTTTAACTGAATGGGGTATGGGGTCAACAAATACGACTTCCGGAAGACGCACCGAAGTACTGGCCAGGACGCGTCCAGGAAGAATGGCACGTATACGTTCACCCTACAAACGTCACAATCAGAACTCGAAGCGTATTTCTGAAGGAGGGACTTCATCGTTTTTAGGCCAGTGAAAACAGTGCTATACAGATAAGTAAATTGTGTGAAAAATACTGCTTTTTTACACGTGAAACATGAACACATGTTATATTGTGCACTGTAAACACCAATCAAAGCTTCAAAAATACAGAAAGAACGGGAGCTTTAAATCAAGTGTCACGTCATATAGGCCTACAAATCAAAATGCAGAAGAGTTTGATTAATTCTGAAAGGCCATCATTTGTTTATGAGTTTGTAAGAGTTTAACTGGAAAAAAACGGGAGTGAAAAAGCAAAAATCGAATGTGACAAAACAGGCTATTTAAATATTTGTTTGTTTTAATTTGACACTCATCCGTAACTTTGGTTTAAGTTTTCTCCTCATTAGCTTTACAGAACTATTGTAAACACAAGGGCAATGTCTTTTCTTCCTCCATTTGTGTTTTCTAATTTCCCCTCTCATCTCAAACAATCAATTACCAGACTGAAGTAAAGCCCTTAATGCCTTTAGCTGAAAATTGCCTTTGCACCCATGCAAGCCAAACAAACCAGATTAGCCGGTGGTGATTGAATTCCAAAGGCCTAATCTCCTGACTGGGACAAATTTCCTCATCTGCCAAACTCCTCCGGCAGTCGGGCGATAAGTCTGTGTGAACAGCTTGCTATCTGTGTCCCTGTGTTTGTTTTTCCTTGTTTCAGAAAGAAGATATTTTGCCCTTTTGTGTTATGTTTTGCTAGTGCAAATGCCTATGTTGTACATTGAGCATTTGGCAAGAAGTTATACCCACTGGAGTGCCTTGAAGCTTTATTTGATGCAAGAAGTTACAGTACATATTGATGACTCCTCCCCCTTTAAAATGGCCAATAGTGTTTAGTTGACCTCACTGCCTAGAATCAGGGCTGCGTTCAGCCCGGACAAAACGTTGCCCAACTTTAGTGTACATATTTATGTTTTACAAATACAAATAAGTAAAAAAGTGATTGCCCACATTTGTGTGTTTTTGTACAATTTGCTTTGCCCCTGTGACGTTGGTGCTAAGGGCGGGGTTTCATTATTGTTTTATGCTAATAAATAATTATGATAATCATATGATTCACTTCTTATGGATTTATACGAATTAGCCAACTCCTAAAATACGTAAGAGTTCCTGTGAGATCAGGCCGATAATGCTCTCCTCTATTGTATGACAGCATAATATTAAGCACTTTGTGTGCTTTAATGTAATGGACATTTTTCCTTTTGTATTAATGATGTCATTTGTTGACTTAGAATCCTAAATTATATCAATTTTACATCAAACGCTGTGTTGCTATTAAAGATTTGCACAGTTTCCTAAATGTCAACAAAAAATATGGCGAAATGACGACGTTTTCATTTAGCAATGTTATGCAACTAAAACTTAATTTTGTTCTCTCACGGTAAGTAATTACATAAACCATGGTGCTGTGCTGACCGACATGCGGATGACATCAAAATACTGTGAAATCGACTCGAAAGCATACAGAGCAGTCAACTCCTGAATCGCTCTTGCGGTATTTTGATGCCATACACTTGACAGCACATGAAGTCGACCACACCTCCTTTGTCTCCAATCAAACATACTGCACCATATTTAAAGAATGATCATGTGATTTTAACACGTCAGGTGACATATAAATGAAAAAAAAAACTGTTTCCATTGCAGTTTTTCCATATATTCCTTGTTTGAAGTGCTTGAAAAACCGCCTAACCTGAGAGTTTTATGTGATACAGCGGGAAAAGTAAGTATTTGACACATCAGCATTTTTATCAGTAAGTGGGCTATTGACACAAATTTTTAATCAGATGTAGCCATCAAGCCAAATATTGAATTCATACAAAGAAATCAGAACATTTAAGTATACAAGTTGAGTCATAATAAATAAAGTGAAATGACACAGGGAATAAGTACTGAACACATGAAGAGAACAAGGTGCAAAATGGCATAGAAAGCCAGGAGATCACCTGAAATCTGTCAGTATTGAGAGAGAAACCCTGCCCCCTATCAGTACTAATTGATATCAGCTGCTTTATTCCGTATTGATGGCCTATAAAGGCTTCTCATTACCCAGCAGGCACACAGGAAAGACTTCATAAAGGGGTAAAAGCAAAGAACTCTCTCAAGATCTTCGCAATCTTATCATTAAATGGGGGAATTATTATAGGCGTATTTCCAGAATGCTAAATGTTCCTGTGAGCACTGTGGGGGCCATTATCCACAAATGGAAAGAGCATCACTTCACCATAAACCAACCACGATCAAGTGCTCCACGTAAGATCCCTTCTGAGGAGTCCAAAGAATAATCAGGTGAGTTCTTCAAGAGCCAAGAACCACTCGGGCAGAACTTCAGGAAGACCTTGCATCAGCAGGTACTGTTGTTTCAACGAAAACTAAGCAATGCACTGAACCGCCATGGCATCCATGCACGCTCACCATGCAAGACTACACTGCTGAACAAAAAGCATGTTGAGGCTCGGTTAAAGTTTGCAAAAGAGCATTTGGAGAAGCCTCTGGGATATTGGCAGACTATAGTATGGTTAGATGAAAGCAAAATTGATCTTTTTGGCAGTCATTCTACACACCATGTTTGGAGAAGAAACGGCACTGCCCACCACCCCAAGAACACCATACCAACAGTTAAATTGGGGGTGGAAGCATCATGGTTTGGGGCTGCTTTTCAGGAAGGGGGACTGGCAGATTTCATATTATTGAAGGCAGGAGAAATGGAGAAATGTACCAGGACAATCTGGATAAAAATCTGCTGCCATCTACCAGAAAGCTAAAAATGAAAAGAGGGTGGACAAACACAAGGCCAAGGAAAAAATGCATTGGTTTCAAAGAAAGAAAATCAAGTTGCTTGAATGGCCCAGTGAGAGAACTGAAGATAAAAGTTAATAAAAAAAGAGGCCCAAGAAACTTTCAAGATTTAAAGACCATTTGTGTGGTGGAAGAATGGGTCAGAATCACTCCTGAGCAATGCAGACACTGGTTTCTCCATACAAAAGGCATCTAGAAGCTGTAATCACCAACAAAAGCTGATTCCTTTGTATGAATTTTAATATTTGGCTTGATGGCTACATCTGGTGGAAATTTTGTGTCAATAGCCCACTTAGAAATCCCCTTACTGATAAAAATGCTGATGTGTCAAATACTTATTTCCCCCGCTGTATATGGGAGCGTAATTGCCGTGTTTCCATTGGGCACATTTTCACATTTTAATTTGCGCAACCATGGTCATGTGTCAATCTGTTTGGCGTTTTCAAGAGTGCCTCAGGTACAACATCTATATGGTGATCAATCAGTACCTAAACATCTGATAAATCACATCCAGTCACTTTCCTGCAGAAAGCATCAGAGGTCTCTGACATAGATTGCTGCCCTAGTTTCACTACAAATATCCTCTGTGCCGAAAATCTGTATGAGATAACAAAATTGCTGTTAGGGGAAGCCACTGAAAGGTAATTTCACTCAAACTGGGGCAAACAGTGCATCTTATTTTTAGAAAGACATAAATACTGACAAAACATCAGAATTAAATACACATACGGTCAGACGTAATCCCACGAGGGCCATGGTGTCCGCATTAGGTGAATGTAACTTCAGTGTGTTCGGTGGGCTTGTAATATTTAATAGCTCATCTGAGACCATGATAAAGTTTTTATGCATGCATAACGGACCCTGACTCTGCTTAATGAGATAATCTGTTTAATGCTAACTTCACACAACCCATTGAACAAAGCTCCCTGCCTCCCCTCAGACACAAGATAGCGGCAGGGCTATAAATAGGCCTTTAATCGATTAATGCGCTTATTATGATTTGTTGCCATGTCAGAGTTGGATCCAGGACCTAGTGACAAATGGTGTGTTTATATGGTGTAAAACAATTATGTTATTGTCTGTTCCGCTTTCTTATTCTGAAGTGTGCAACCAGTGGATACTTTACTATCCCATAAGCCCATGGGAGCTAAGGGCCACTGCTTTTTTAATTATATATGTTGAGTGAGATCCAAGTAAATTTGTTTTGGTATTTTATTCTGTAATGCTTTCTTCCTGTAGCTCATTTGGTAGAGCATGGCATAGCAGTGCTAAAGGTCATGGGTTCGATCCCATGGGACACACATACTGATAAAATGTATACCTCATACTGCGCTGTGCATAATTGGGTCCTCTGTGCTTCTATCAACCTAGAAAATGTGAAAAAGAACAACCCAGTAACAGTAAAACCATAGGTCATTGAAATTTGGTTCCCCTTGTGATGTCAAAAGGGGATCTTATTATTATAATACCGCCCCTTAATCTGTACTATCCAACCACGGCACTGCTATTTAGTGCGGAAAAAGATATAGAACAAAGAAAACTGACAGCGCACAATCGAGTTTCAATTTTAACAAATCACTATTATGGTGATCAGTGTTTGCATTTCATCAGCTCATTAGCATTTAAAAGGACACACCAAAAACGGCACATTTAGCTTAAACCAAAAAAGTGGCAATTTTAACATGTTATAATAAATTACGTATTTGTTATATTGAGCTAAAACTTCAAATATGTACTCTGTGGACACCAAATATCTATTTTACGTCTTAAAGTCTTGTGAAATGTCCCCTTTAAATGTTTGCCAATTGCAAATATGAGCCAACGTTTTCAACAAATGTGGCAGCGATGTACAGTATTTTTATTTTAAATCTTTATAGCTACACAAAGAAATTCAGACTCGGTTTGGGCTTTCTCTCATCTCAAGTTTCTCACCTATGCCACATGTGTTTCTCGGCTTGTTCTACCACCATCTCACAAGCTTTAATGATGTGTCTTTCTCTTACAAACATTCGGACAGGGTTGGTTTTTCAAGAGTTTTACAGCTGTTGGCTTTGTCACTTCAGTGGCCCAGGGTTTCTATGTTCAGACAGGAAATTCAGAAATAGCTGGTCTCACAAACTCATTTGAGCTCTGCTGCCCCCTTAGAGACAAGCCTCCAGCCCTGGAACCAATTAGAGCCAGAGGACTCCTTTCAACCGTCCACCAGAGACACCTTCAGTGTGGAGAGAGGGAGAGATGCAGGTGCTTCTGGCGTTTCTCTGGAGATGTAATCAACAGCATTTCTGTTTTAAGGTGACTGCTTTTTTGAATGCTGGGTTAGACATGTGGGTGTGTATGGGAAGGGGCCATATTATAAGGACGTAGCCCCTTTAAATCCCCTGAGTTATGTGTTCCTGTTGCTCAACTGGTTGATCATTGAGGTAGGGGGTTATGGGTTTGATCTAAGGGAAATAATGATAAAAAAATGTCTAGATTGAATGCAGTGTAATTCTATTCGGATAAAAGTTTCTGCCAAATGCAATAAGAGTCACATTTTCCCTGATCCTTCGGGATGAAAGAGTTTGTTGAACTATAGAAACATACTGTAAGTTTCAGATCTCAAATTTTCCTTCTCTAGTCCAAACAGATCCTTGCATTTCAAAAACTGAATGTGCCCACCCACATTTACACATCGTCACCAGTGTTTAGAAACTTGGCCTGCCAAGTCACAATTAGGTGATAGAAAATAAGGAGGACCTGAAGTAAAAAATGGGAAAGTCAGCCAAACCTTGTATTGTTCCTGGCTATTTGTCACATACTACTCCAGATGAAGGTTACAAACTTTAAGAAAGAGTGATTGAAGTTGTTTAACAAGGCCTGGAATTGTTACATTGGCGCATTTAGGTGCTAAATCATTTGTGAAGCTGTCACAATGCATTGCAATTTTTTTTTAAGAAGGATGGGGCGTTGGACAGTATCTTTAGTCTTTTAAAACGTCTTGCACACTATTCTGGGCTTATTTTAAACCCAGCATTTGGTCAACTCAACCATTGGGTTAAACTGACACAAAAAAAATATTTCCATTATGGGACACAACCTAACATGTTTTGTCGAAACAACCCAGCATACAATGTAAATGTTATTTTTGCACTTAAATTTTCAAGTCATTACAACTTTATTGTAACATAGTGTTGCATTATCGTTACTTATTTCAACTTTATTTTAAAACTTATTTCAACTTTATTTTAAAGTTACAGCAACTTATCACTAGAAAAAAAATCTAAGTTGAAATGACTTTAGTAGATTATATGTATTTCATTTCATGAAAATCTGACCTTTTCATGTGTAAGCGCTATAATTTGGTCTCCAGTGTTTCTATCAACCTAGAAAATGTGAAAAAGATCAACCCAGTAACTTAGTTTTGGTAATACATTCTCGGCAAGCATGTGAAAAATAGGTAATTGAAATTTGGCTCCCCGTAATACCACCTCTTAATCTTCGCTATCCATGCACTGCCATTTAGTGCAGAGATCAGCTTATTTGCATTAAAAAAAGATATCCAAATATGGCACACTTTTGCTTATGCCTACAAAGTGGCAATTTTAACATGTTAATAAATTATCTATTTGGTATTTTGAGCTAGAACTTCACATACATACTCTGGGGACACCAAATATTTATTTTACATCATAAAACGTCCCCTTTAATCTGATGAATTAATTCCCATTTTGACCTAGTTTTGGGTCAAAAAATTAAAATAAATTAAAATTTTGAACGCCGAGGGTGCCCAACCCTGTTCCTGGAGGGCTACCCTCTTTCAAATTTTAGCTCCAACCCCAATCAAACACAGCTGAAGCAGCTAATCAAGGTGTTCAGGGTTGCTTGATAATTACAGACAAGTGTGTTGGAGCTGGGTTGTAACTAAAGTATATGCAGGATGGTAGCCCTCCAGGAGCAGGGTTGGGCACCCCTGATGTACGCTATGACCCCTTTAAAAAACATTTCAATTTGAAGAGAAATTTAAGCTAATGCACATTTAAAAAAGCTGTGTTCTTTTCAACCCAGCATTGGGTCAAAATGGAAAAAAACTCAACCCCCTTGGTTCAGTTAACCAAGACAATTTTTAGATTTGACCCAACAATGGGTTAAAACAAACCAGCAAAAGTTTAATTACAATGCAACAGATTGAGTTCGTCCCAGTTTGACCCAAACTTTGGTTAAAAACAAGCCGACATCTTTAAGAGTGCAAATAACTAGTAAAAGTTTAAATTAATCTTAAAGAGAAAGGACAAGAGATCCAAAGGTAGACATCCGAAAACACTGCAAAAGATAAATCTTTATTTCTGCCAGGTTGTAACAGTAAAAAGTTAACAAGTGCAATTACAACTCAGCTGCCCCCCACCCGCACCTTTAACCCCATAATAAAAACAGAAAGAAGTTTAACAGGTGGACGGCCATATCACACTTCAACTGAAGTACCAACCACTATCACAGAACAAGGTGCTAGGCATGTACTACAGATTTACCGTAAGGCAATTTTTACCATTATAACTTATTACTCCAAAACATAATGTATCTCTCTTCCCTCCACGAGGGAAAACTATTAGATTCACCTTAAATAGTTAAAACAAGATCACAACAATTTCTCCTCTATACACAACACAATTCAGCACAATGCTGTGTGTTATTGCAGGTGAATACTCACAGCCTATTAGTGGCTACTGTTATCTATGTCTAATCTGTTTCAACTCAGTGCACAATTTTGACAGGGATAGAAATAAAGTTACTGTATTTCTACAGTGAAGTAACCCTCAGATACATGATTGTGTGTGTGTGTGTGTGTGTGTAAAGATCTGGAAAGCAATCCCACTTAGTCAAGTTTCATTTTGTACGGTCTTGGTTCATAGATCAATAAATGACAAGTTTATCCTAAACGTTTTTGTATTGCTATTGCTGTAAAAGTAATTTCCCCCCGCACCCCAAATTTCAGTAGTAACATATGTTTCAAGGTCTTACAAAGTGTCCTATATAATAGTGATGCAAGTTCCTTGGAAATAAGATTTCAAATCATGTTTGAACTATTAAACTTTGTCCGTCATCTTGCGTACGATATACTGTACGAATAAAACGTGATATAAAATCGAAATTGGGTAACCACGATAACCAATCTGTTTCTGCTACTTCAAGAGATGCCGACCAATGGCTTCACAGCAGTACAAACACATCTAGAGATTACATAGAGTCTTTTCTTTATCTTCTGTATCCATAACACCCGAAATGGCAAGGCAAGGTCGTGGGCAACAATCTCATTAAAGTCCTTCAGGAGCCGCTTGAAAGTAGTTGCCAAACAGCCATCTGACTTCTGTCTTCTTGGCAGCTGTCAATGGTGGACGCTCAAATTCTCAGCTTCACCATGTCGAGAAAACGTCATTCATCATATCTGCAGGAGGTAGACATCATGGTCTGAGTCACGAATATTGATGGAGCCAGAAAGAGAATTTCCAAACGAAATCTCTGGTTCCACCGGCTCACATGTTCTCTGGGTCAAAGCTGAATATCTAGAGAAACACAATAGGAACAAATTAAGATTAAAATGTAAAAATCCTTTTTTTAACATGCCAATAAATCTAGTTTCGACATCAAATCAGCATGTCCTTTTATAAGGCTTTTTAACTGTTGACACTTATTTTTAAAGGGTGGCCTAGTCATCATAAATTTAAATGAAAGGTAAAAGTTGTTCTTAGCTCAGTAAGTACACTATCAAAAATAAAGGTAAAAAATGGTCCTTGGCTACCATTGGGATGGTACCCTTTCAAAAAGTACACACTTGCATCTTAGCAGTTCATGCTTGTACATCAGGGGTACATATTGATATCAAAAAGTGCATATTAGTGCCTCAAATGTACACATTAGTAGCTTAATGGTATATCTGTACCTAATGTATATATCTGTACCATTTTTTTCTGACGGTTTAGGGCAGGGTTTTTTGGGATGGACCCACTGGTTGGTCGCATAGTGGGGTAAGAAAGGTCGCGCAAAGTCGCTTGGCTGTTGTGATGAATGACACAAAAATAGTTTAGTCTAAGTAATGACTAGCAATGACAATGATTTAGATAATATATATTATAATGTAGGTTGATATTGCAATTAAACTTACCTTTTATGGTAACACTTTAATTGAAGGGGTGTTCATAAGACTGACATGACACCTTCATAATCATGACATGACACGTGTCATAAACATCTCAAAGAGTGTCATCTTTGCAATAAAAATGACATATTGAATGAATGACACTTAATGACCGTTGTGCATAAATGTGCATAAAATCTCCTTCATGTTCATAGCACGTGTCATGTCATGATTAAGACTGTGTCATGTCAGTCTTATGAACACCCCTTCAAGTGTTACCCATTTTATTAATAAAATGACAGTGTGTTTCCTCATATTTTAAAATATGTTGATGGGTCACGGGATGGACTATACCTATTTAACCCCTGGCAGGGCTCGAAATTGCGACTATTTTGGTCGCATATGCGACCGAAATTTAATCTGCGCGACCTTAAAATATATTTGGGAGCATTTGTGCGACTGCCCATTTTGTTGTGTGGTGCGACTTGATTTAGATTGTGATGCTGCGTGCTGCCGACCCAGGTTCAGTGTTCTCTCCAACGTTACATAACCAATCAAATTTCACCATTAAGTTTTTACGTTTAATGAAGACCGCAGATTGGCTAATATGAGCGTCAGTCATTCCTTGTTGCCGTGCTACGTTGGTACGTGAAGCGCGAAAATGTGAAAGACGAAACCGCGAGCATGACGAGAACAAGCCGACTACAGCCAATGTTACTACTGTAATTAATGACGACAATCAGGAAACAAATGCGACTCCACCACCGAAAAATAAGACTTGACGTTAAACCTTTCGGAGAGAGTGGCTTAAAGATTACGAGTGTCTCCGCTATGAGAATGGCTCGATTTAACTTACTGTGTTTACTGTAAATCCTGTAAAACTGCGTTGGTGGCGGAATCAAAACATTTTAAGCGCCAGACCTTGCTTAAACATGGCGAAAGTGCCAAAAACACAAGTAGTGTCATGACAAATGTGTTCATTATTGATGGAGACACCGACCTGTCTGTCAGAGTGTTTGATAGTGTATGTGGGCATGCGCTGGTGAATGGACATCCGACAAACATCCTTGTGGTCCATGTTGATGTGGAACACGACAATGATGGTATGTTTTTATAGTATTTTTTAAAACATTGCTTATTTAGTAGTAATAGCATCCTGGTAATGCAGTTATCAATACCAATATATATATATTAGCCTTCTATATTAAGGTCACTTTTGTAATGTCCCATTTAATCAGTGTTTTACGTGTTTGCTAGATTTTCTATTGTAATCTTAATCATTTTACCTGTAATTGTTAAATTATTATTGCTATACTATTTCAACAGCATTTGGGTATTAATTTTGGAATCTATGCAGCAAAAAATAAAATAAAAAGAAGACCAAATTTTAAATGCTGGCGTTTTATTTTTAATAAAATAAATCTATTAACATATACATTGTAGTTTTGGTGCCTTTTAATTTTTGGATGGATGCGCCTACATTTTTGCTGGTGCTCCTAACTCTTTAAAGTTGGGAGCACCAGTGCTACCAAATAAAAAAGTTAATTTTGAGCCCTGCCTGGTGTTGTGTTTGCAGAGCAAAGGGTGTGAGCTCAGTCCCCAACTAAACATAAATACTTCCACCAAATGCAAGAATGTTAGTTATATACAGATTAAAATATCAGTATTTTAGAATACAAATAAGTTCAAAGCATGTGTTATCTGATCGTTTATGAAGGAAAGGAGTGCAACATCTCCCAGTGGAACAGATGTCACGATTAAGCCCTTGTGGTTGTTATACCGTAATTCGACAACAACTCTGTAGCCATGGACAAGCCAGAGCACGAACCATTCACCAACAATCTCCATTCACATCTCAACTTGTTCACACACACTTTGGATTGCTAATAAGATCAGATACACTGTAAAAACATACAGGATAATGTGATGCACTTGTGCGGTGCAACGGTGGAGAAAAACATACTTTGTGAAACAAAACCATGCAATCTTAGCCTTAAGTACACTTTTGGTAGATGTAGAGTGGTCACATGACCGCTGTTACTCTTGAATCATAACTTACAAAGGGCATAAACATTTGAGTGGAGTCTTGTTTGCCTCATAAATGGAAATGTTAGATAAAGACAGAACGTTTAATCAAACCGTTCCTCCAAAACTCTCCCTGTTTGTAATGATAAATGCTCGGCTGACTGATCCTTACCCTCCTTGAGACGTGGTAAGTTTTTCAAGAATTTAGTCTGGGTGAAATTTTGGGGAATGTCCAAAGCTTTGCCCTACTTCAGCGAAGGGGCTGTCTAAACAGAGCCCCATGCTCATTTATAATGCATTACAGAATGCTTTTA
The DNA here is from genome assembly GCF_030506205.2 of Paramisgurnus dabryanus. Taxonomy (NCBI): domain Eukaryota; kingdom Metazoa; phylum Chordata; class Actinopteri; order Cypriniformes; family Cobitidae; genus Paramisgurnus; species Paramisgurnus dabryanus. The sequence goes on along the minus strand of NC_133337.1, from coordinate 31,253,169 downwards.
AGCAATGTAGGCCATGAGCGCAGACAGGTTAGTTGGTCTTGGAGAACCTCTGAGGAACACATGCAGAGTTTAAATGTCTCCGGTTCGCTCACAGGCCTTTCCCTAACTTCCCTGGAAAATACTTAAAATAGCACATTCTGGATTTAGTCATCTAAATTTTGATTTAAGGAATAGTGCACCTAAAAATATTTTTACTCACCTTCGTGCCTTTCCTTTCTTAATAGAAGGAAATTGATCCAAAAGACCCAAAAAGCAAATACATGTCATCTTTGTTTGTGTCAGCTGAATTGAAGTCATATACATCTGGGATGGCATGAGAGTGAGTAAATAATTTCTGGGTAAACTTTTCCTCTAAGTTAATATATTAAAGAAAAAAAAAATTATTTAGTATTAAAGGCAGACATAACCAACTGAATGTGTGATGGAAAAGTAAGTTCATGTCCTTCATCCCAATCCAAATCAAAACCTCTGGGCTAAGGCGATGGCAAGTCACTTCAAACTGAGATATTCACACAAGACGAGGGCTCCCTTTGGTGCGCGATAAAATTATCAGATGGTCTCGCTGGGTTTGCCTCCGTTCAACGCCACAACCCCTGAGAGATGATTGCTTTGGGAAATGAAGCGTAGGCGTGAAGGCAAAACAATCAGAGTTGATCTGAGCATTTGGTGACATTCAGAAGGAAAAAGATCCAGTTGTGACTGGTGTCCTTTCAGAGCATAAAATCTTAACATGTGAAATAAGAATGTGAAGGCTTTTAGTATGAAAGCCAAACTAAATAATCACAAAATGTGTAATTATTTTTCCAGATCAGCAAAACCAGTATCAATGTCAGCTTAACCCAGCAAGCAATGGCCATCATTTTACCGTCTAGGTTACCTGTATATCAAGTTTTGATTGTTGAAATAATTTAATTAGTCTGGGACAGACCATTGAATTGACCGGTTGAACACCGTGAATGTGCATCCGCACTTCATCCGTTTATTTATTTCAACACTTTAGGTTGTTGAATGTACAAGATTCTTCACCAATAATGAGTTCCCCTGACTCCTTAAGAAACCATCTCCAATAAATCAGAAACAGGAGAAACTGAGCTAATATTCAGCCATGTTTGCAACGGCTCCAGGCAGTTATTTTAGTCATGCAAGACTAAAGTCCTTTCTACTTAAATGGAGAATGACAGATATCTCTAAAATCACGTGCTATAATCACATCCTTTGTGACCCTGTCTATGAAAATCTAATTCGGAGATAACAAGCATCAAAGTTTGGTTTCAGTCATTGATTTCGATCTTTGACAGGACCTTCTTCAGTCAATATTAAAGCTATCAAGGTTATATGTTCACAAAAAGTTCTTTGGGATGGTTTTACAGTATGTAAAAAACAGCAAATAAAATCTGACTTTTCACAGGCAGGGTCACATTTCTGACCAAACATTTTACATAAACTGTACCACAACTATTGTTTCTTAAGCTCAAATTGCACTGAAACACCTTTTCCGAGGTTATTTTAGCTGCCGCGCATGCACACAGGTTCGCAAGCGCCTCACATTACTCTGTTCAGAGCCCCGCCCCCAGAAAAATTATCAGTCTTTATTGATTGAAGATTGGTTCATTTACCTGGAAGGCAGGGTTATGTTGAATATTGAGCGTTGCATTGTCCCCTATTCATATTAATTGCAGTGCTCAATCTTGTTGTGTACAACATCTCAATTAGCTCCAGAGTTCTTGAATCAATATATCGTGTACACAGGTCCGGGCATTGGTAAGGACCCTAGCTCACTTCACATTGGGACACTGTTCACTTATTTTCCTGTGACCAACATCTCTATGACTTAATTTTTAAACAGTTATTAGGAAAAACACTTTCATTATGCTCTTATATATCCATGCATAAATGTGGAGGAATATTACATTTAAATATTAAATAGATTGTGGTCTCTTCCTGTCAAGCAGTGTATGTTTATATTAAAACTAGTGCTGGGCAAAGATTAATCGCGATTAATTGTATACAAAATAAAAGTGATTATTTTGCATAACATAAGTGTGTGCTGTGTGTAATTATTATGTTAATATAACACACACACACATTCATGTATGTATTTAAGAAACATTTATGTGTGTGTGTGTGTGTGTGTATATATATATATATATATACTTTATATATTTATTTATTTATTTATATATTTATTAAACATTTCTGAAATGAATTAATGTGTGTGTGGTTAAATATACATAATAATTACACACAGTAGACACACACACATGCAAAAAGTCTTTTATTTTGTATGTGATTAATCGCGAATAATTTTTGCCCAGCACTAAAAACTAAATCAAACGTTTGTCTTTATAAAAGTTCTTTATAAAAGTTTGCATTTCATGAAGTTTATTGAGTTGGCTTGCACGATTTTCAGTTGGAGAGCTTCAGAAAAGGTCACATGATTTTCGATAAGGGAACATAGGGACCATCCACGCTTACTGGTTTTTGTATTGTATTTTGGGAATTTTTAGGAAACTAACATTCCAGTGCACTGAAAGGATTTTGCAATTTAGACTACTGAACATGGAAGCTGATTTAGACAGCTGTACATTTGAGTTTAGGGAGTTGGAGTTATTGGAGTTTGCCCTCTACTTTCAGAAAAAGTCTAAAGACTTAAAGAAATAGCTTTTCAAAAAATAATCATTCAAAAAGCATCAACTGGTGAGAGTGCAATCTTGACACAGCATGACAGTCTCTAAAGGAGGCCAGAGGAAGGCGTTCACTTGTAAATTATCTCCTGTCAACAGCATGCAGGTGGAGGACTTTAATTATCAGCACCTGCACAACACACACTCGCACACATACAGATAAACCAGAAGGAAGGACGCAGACCAAAATCACATTAGCTCGCTCACATTATAAATGGCGGTGTGTGTGTGTATTGCATTGTTGTGATTGTCTAGCATCTGGCCATCTATCATTTATGGCTTAAGGTGTTAAGTGAGGTTTGCTACACTGAATGTATTCAGGAACTTCAATGTAGCGAACGTGTCTGCAGACATCAGAGAAACTGATTTGCACAGCCTAATCTCAAGTATGCCGATACTCAATTAACCTTATCCTGTGAAATTCCTGTAGAGTCTGCAGTTGAAAAGCCAGACAAACGTAATGTAGCCATGCATCCACCTGTCTTATCTCTGAAATGTGAGAGCTTCATTTCTCTACCATCTTCAAAGTGTGAGACACGCCATCATCGTCACATTACACGCTAGATTCCACTCGTTCGCCTCCAGTCGTTCTGCTCTCAGACATGGGACAACATAAACGGACAGGTGTGCAAAAATAGGGTGAACAGTTTAGTCTAGTTTTTAAATGAACTTATCATATAATTTGTCTCCGCATCGGATGGCATGTCCATCTACAGCCCGTTTGCTAGACCGCATACGACTCCGGGCTGAAACAGCCCCGGATTCCTGCCAAAGTCAGCAGCTCCATTGCAGATTCGGCCTGGAATCTTCTCCTGTCTGGGTAACCATCTGATGCATGTTGCACAACAAAGATGTTTTCAATGTAAACGCTGATCCCATACAGCCAAAAAAAAAAAAAAATGTTTCAAGTGGCCATTCAAAAAAATGTATGCTAAAATATATTTTGAAAAATGTCTTACCAATATATTTTTTTGGCCATTTTTTATATTTTGTAATATATTTTAAAGCATTTATATTAACATCGCATTGGAAGAAAAACTTATGTATGTTACAAACCTATAAACATAACAGGTTTAAAAATATTAAAATTAAATGTAAACTGTTCAACTGCCAAAATATATTTATAATTTTATACAATTTATACTGTATACATTTTGTAAAAACTTTTATATTTTAGAAAGGAAAATATATATTTTTTGCCATATATATATATATATATATATATATATATATATATATATATATATATATATATATATTTGACCTTTATTTAATCAGGAAAATCTCTCTGAGATTCAAAATCTCTTTCACAGGAGAGTCCTGACCATATAGGTTGTAAAATTAGAAATTAAATTTTTGCCCCTGAAATACATTTTGAAATATATATTAACATATGAAGGTTAAAACTAAATATTAGGGCCGGGACTTTAACGCGTTAATTAGGATTAATTAATTACACAAAAAATAATGCGATAAACATTTTTAACACATTTTAATCACACTTATTTTTGCACCGCGGAACATTTCTCATTGGATGAGTTTTCGGCGGACCGAATATACTGGAGCTCCAACTAGCGTTCATCATGACTTCAGACAACAACAATTAATTCATGGTATACTAAATATCCATGTGAAAAAATAACTTCTCAATGTTCTCAGGTCAAATATTTATATGTGATTAAAATGTGATTAATTTCGATTAATTAATTACAAAGCCTCTAATTAATTAGATTAATTTTTTTAATCGAGTCCCGGCCCTACTAAATATATTTTACTAAATATATTTTAAAATTCAAAAATATATTTAATTAAAGGCAGGGTCCATGATCTCTGAAAGCCAATGTTGACATTTGAAATTGCAGAAACAAACACGCCCCTACCCCATTAAAATCTGGACCTTCTTTTGATAGACCCGCCCCACACATACGCAACCCAGGCAAGGATGTTGTTTTGTGGACACGGCCCTTACTGCTGATTGGCTAAAAGTGTGTTTTGGTAGTTGGCCCAACTCCCTTTTCCAAAGCGTTTTTCAGAAATCGGCACTCCGCCTTTAAGCTTTACTTTTTACAAAATGTATTTAGCATATGTTTTAAACATATTTTTGGCCAGAGAAATATATTTTGGCCGTATTGGCAAAAAGCACCTGACGAGGTCACAGATGGCAACCCTAAAACATCCAAAGATCAGGTCTGACCTGGCAAAGTTGGCAAAGCTTTGGTTTGGCATGTATGCGAATCGGATGCCAAAGGTCATTGTGTGAAGGTCACATCAAGCGACAGCAACATGCAACATATGGCAGAGCGATTGCTACCTCATGCTAATCCAAATTAGCTATGACAGACTCATGTTGCCAACACCTGTCGTGGGTAGAGTTTGAATCCTTCGCTCCTATCTGAAACTATTTCTGAGGCTTTTGAGTACCAAGAATGTGCAGCGGAGACTAGTTTAAAAGGTCAGATTTCATCCTTCTTTTATTAAACGATGCCTGCTCGGCTGTTAATATTCATGTTGTGAGAATATCCAGCAGATGATGTCTACTTGGAAATCACGAAATGGATGCTGTAAATGTCTCCCAGATGTTGAGTAAAGAAAATCTTTGGACCCTCAGACATCTGCTATGCAGGATTTTACAAATCACATGCAAACAAAACTAGAGTTTGTTTTTGTCTGTAGGATTGCAACCAGAAGACTTGAGTTACACTTCCTTTCATGTTGATGTGCCTCATTCAATCTTACTGAAATGATATTTACTGGTTATTATAGAGCTCATGGGAGCTTGAATCCGAAGCAACTTACAATGCATATAAGGAATACTTGTTATTGGTAAATGCATTTCAAACTTATGGTACTCCTGGGTCTTTGCCATATGAAAATTCTGTATCATCATGTAATACAACATACTCACCACGCTGTAGAGGTTTGAAAGGTGAGGAGCGTGGGGCTCTGTGCCTCCCCACTCAAGCTGTGTCTCAGATGATGGCGGTGACCCGTTTGTGAACCCACAGTCGGTTCGCCCCCCTGAGCTGCACTGTGCCATTGACTCCTGGCCTGTTTCAGCCATCGACCGCCCAGTCCCCATTTCTCCAGGTAAACCCGGCACAACTCGTAGTTCATGGCAGAGTAGTACAGGAAGTCTAAAGCCAGGAGGACCATGACGAAAAAGCCGTAAACCCACACACCAACGAGGGCGGTGTAATTGCTAAAGCAAAAAGGAAGATAGATAGAGAAAATAGTGATTAGTATAAGGCAGGGTGCATGATCTCTGTTGACATTTGAAATCACCTATACAAACACGCCCCTACCCCAATAGAATCTGGACCTTCTTTTGATACTAACTCAGGTCGCCTAAAGTGAGAAAGCATCACATGTCGGAGCGCTGGCCACTACACCATATCAGATTTATTTTCACATTTAAATGAGGCCTGAAACCGATCTGAGAATATCGGAATCTATGCACTTTTTTCCTGCTTACACATTCATGGGTCATATGCGATCTGTGCCACATAAGGGGAAAAAATCTGAATTGAGTCATTTCAAACATGCAATGTAAATTTGGCCTTACAGTTCAGTTTATACTTCATTCATATTTCTTTTGATGCATGTGCTCCCTGGGAATCAAACCCAAAACCTTTGCTTTGCTAACATAATACTTAACCAACTTATTTAGTTTAAATCAGGCAATGTCAAAGTCAGCTTTCACCCTGATGTTCCTGTTTCAATATTTCACCAGCTGTGAGGTCAACTAGAACCCCTTTTATACAGCACAGTGATCCCAGAAAATTGCCAGAGTGCCTATGTGAACGCAAACACATCCTGGAATTGATCCCAGGATTGCTTCCGGTATGGGGGCCCTAGTAACATTGCCGTTACAATGTGTGAACAAAAGGCAGGAACCACGCCATAAGGGGTGTATCATAGTGGTGAAGCATGTGTCGTTGCAACAAATAGTTATCATTCAACTCTTTAACCTGGGGTTTTGAGATAAGATATTTTATGATCATATAAAAAAAATGCATTTAGGTGGTTTCTCAAGAGGTAAATCATAGATAATAAGCAAACTTAAGGCACTGTGGCAAAAAATCCACCAAGTGCACAATTGCAATGACATTACACTTTAGGGGCCCTATCTTGCACCCAGCGCAATTGACTTTGTCAGTGACGCATGTATCATTCGTATTTTGCACCGGCGCACAGCGGGTTTTTCCCTGCACAAACGCACGTCGGCAAACTAGGGAATGAACTTGCGCTCCCTGGGCGGTTCAGCGCAAAAAAAGAGGCGTGTTCCGGCGCAAACCATCCCTGATGCTATTTTGCAGTTTCAAAAAACAATTGCGCCACTGACCAGAAAAAAAAAGTTTAAAGTCAGTGGCGCGTTGCGCGTGGTTCATTATGCTATTTTAAGGGCGCATGCTTGACCATAATGTATAGCGTGCACAACGCGCATACACTTTGCATCTAATCTACACAGATGCAACAGTTATTTTTCCAAATCATAAATTGTTACACTTAAAAATATTAATACACGAGATAAGGGGAATCATAGTGGTGAGCATTGTGGTGATAGTTTTTATTTATTGTGTGGCTGCGTTAAAAAATTCTCATGCAAATAACGATTAAAATATTTTCATAAGTTAATAATAATAAGTTTGTTGTGTGGCTGTATTACATTTATTTTATGTAAATAATAATTAAAATGTTTTCACAAGAAACCTTAATGTATGTGAACTTGATTTGTAAGAGTACTTTGGGGTTGGACCTTGCTTACGTTTCTTGGGTCCGATTTCAAAGCCCCCAAACCCTTTCAGCGGTGAGGGTGGACGCAGCGATGTCCTCTGCTGGCGTCAGGTCCTGAGGCAGATCCACCTCCCGTTACACGGCGTGCCCGATTTATGCTGGCAAGCTTGGGATTCCCCCGTCTCCTGACATCATTGTAGCGCTTGGCGCAACGATATTCCAGCTGATGAGACTGTGCTATTTCCTCTCACGCCTGTTTAACCTACGCTGATTTGGGCGGGTTTCTCCTATCCTCATACAAAATAACTTCTCTGTCTTTGACTGCTCTTACAAGAACGTGGGTCTCCTCGGCTGTGAACCGCTCCTGGCGTACGCCTGGTAAATCCGTCATAATAATAGCAACCCGCCATGGAACTTGCGCCCTTGCGTTTAAAGGGAATGTTGTATAGCATTCTGATTGGTTTATTTGACGTTACGCCCAAAACACCTATGAATAATGAACCTACTTCAGACCAACCCCTTATTGATTTGCGCCCGGCGCAAGAGTTATTTCTCATGCTGGGAAAATAGCAACAGCGCCCAAGATCCGCCCACAAACTCACTTGCGCGTTGCGCTTCGCACTTGCGTTTCAGATCGTTAAAATAGGGCCCTAAGTGTCTATAGGAGATCTTTACAAGATGTTTGTGAACGCATGCACAGATTCCAGAAAATCACTGGCAGTGTGAATGAACCACATCCAAAGATCCTGGGACAAATTCCAGACATGTTATCCATGTATTTTCAGGAAACTGTATGTGAAAACTCTCACCATGGTCCCAAGTTTTTTTTTTATTATTTTAAGAAATATGCCCAAATGATTTGTATCTCAATCGTAATGTCAACTGTGTCACACAAATAAATAGTTTAATTATTTGTCCTGGTACTTGACAATCATTGGACAGCTTAAACAATTCACAATCATCTTCTCTGAGCTTTTTCTTTCTCTACTTTTCAGAAGAAAAATGCTATTTTAAATGAGTACAGCAATATCATTACTAGGAAGAATTGAGCTGATTTCCTTCCACTTAAATGAAAAGAGAGGTCAGAGCCCATGCAGCGCTAGTAAAGTGCTGTAATTGCTTTCCACTGGCCTCTGATATAACTTCGGCAGGATTTTGTATGGGTCAGAGCAGCAGCACATAAGTGAAGTGTTGTATGGCTTAGCCAAGCGAACAGCCAGTGGTCTGGTATGGTACGCAGACGGATCAATTTCACTTGAGAGGTGAAAAAATAACATTTTCAAGCTCGACCAGAGCCAGGATATGGTGTCAGGCTGCCCTTTATGCCACCGGTCCATTGTGAGGATAAAGATTAATTGATTTGATCTGAATGTTTTTAAAAGAATTTCCTGTGTCTGGGATGGCATGGTTGACTTTGTATGCCCCTTTGATGTTAATAAAGGAATCACAATTGTGCAAAAATTATGGTAGGATGCCGCATTATAGAGGAAAAGATGCTGAATAAAAGGAATTTCAGAGGGATTCTTTCATCTTCACAATTATATCTCAATACTGAAGAATTTTCTATTACTGTTTATCAGTTCTCTAATGTATTTAACCCTTTCTGTCAGGTATTTGTCATCCATTCATGCATGTGTATATGTGCTATTTTGTTTTTGTAAAAACCTCCCTCTCAGTCAGCTTGAGGGATAAACAACCCATGTTGATATTCAGCAAAAAGGCACCACACTCCTGATCCTTGGTCTGGCTTGCACCTCCAGGGACTGGGATTCATTTCTTAAATTTAGTATTTTTACCGGTCTACGGGGAAATGTGAACAGCCCTGCTAGGCTGTTGGTTGTTACAGTATAGGAAGGCATTTAACATCGCAGAATGTAAGGGTCGAGATCTTGATAGAAAAGTGTTTAGACTACTGTATTCTTGTTGTGCGTGTTAAAGTCTGAGTTTAAATGTGTTGGAAGGATCAATCAATTTCTATTTCATAAGATGTGTGCAGGTGTGAGCATATCGCACTATTGTTAGGGACAAGCACAAAGGTCATGGGTTTGTTCCCCGGCGAAAACATACTGATAAAATGTGTTTTTAATGCACTGCAAGTTATTTTGGATAAAAGCGTCTGTGATGTATGAATGCAAATGAATAAAAAATGATCGCTGTCATTTTATTTCTGTCTGTTTAATGTAACATGTGCAAGTAAGCTAATAACGTTCAGTAATTCCGAAAAGTCTGTTTGTCAGTAACTTACTGTAGATTTAAATTTATATTATTTACTTGCAACAGTTTGTTCAAATTTAAATGAACATTAAACATTAACAAGGCTTCATCTTTACAAAATAAAACTAAAATAACAGCCTCATGCAAAGCATTCTCGGAACCAAAATGAAAAAGGTTGATAAGGATTTCTGGTTCCTAGAATACTTTGCGGAAGGCTGTTATTTTAAAGCTTTATTTTGTAAAGACAAGGACTTGTTAATATTTAATATTCATTTAACTTTGAACAAAGTGTTGCCAGTAAATACCATAAATTTAAATCTACAGTAAGTTACTGGCAAACAGCTGCATAGCTACAGCAAATTTTTACAGTGTAATGTCCTAATTTGATTTTAATGTTGCCTTCACGTGCTATTGGAATTATTGTACATATGAGTTACAGTCCTTCCAGAACAAAAATGCATGGGTTATGAAATCATGCAACGCGGATATTTTGCGCACCAAAATCTGCAATTTATGCTGCGAAAGTGCGGCGTATTTGAAAAAGGGAGATGGATTTCTGTTGGTTCAACTTAAAAAACTTAGTTACCTGGTTTCTTTAAATTTTGAGTTAATTCAATCTGAAAATATAAGTTGACAACTATTTTTACACAATTTTTTGAGTTAAGCTAAATTAACTCTTTAGCTAATTTTTAAGGCAACCAGGTAACTTACTTTTCTAAATTGAATGAACAAATCTTTTGTATAGTGTGATGTCTTCAATTCATTCTGACAACGAAGCACCTGAACACAACAAGCTCGTAATCTTGACTATACAAGTGGGAATTATCAAATTTACGAGCACATTACGTTTTAACCAAAGGGATGTCTCTGTGGATGAGGCTGCCCAGATTAACAGCACAGACCTTGGTACCTAGAAACCAAGTGCTTGATAAAATGTCCTGTTGCAGTAAAAAATAAATACAAAGAAAACAGTTTGTTGTATCTGGTAAGGACCTGCCAGAGCCTAAAAAAGTAATATATTGTAAAAAACCCAAAAATGAAACACCAGCAACTCACTTGTGGGCAAAGCCATCTGAATTGGTGGTGAGGTTGAGTTGCATCACACTCTGAAATTCGCTTTCGTTGCAGCAGTACTTGAAGGTCGTGTTGTTATGGTGACAGCAGAATATGTAGGTCTTGTTGTCTGATAGTCGAGGGCAGTGGAAACCGAAATGATAGCGCCCCTTGTGGTCGGAGTAAGGCTCGCACACCCTGAAGTGTGCAGAGAGAGCTGCGGAGAGAAAAATAATAGGATGAAGGGGATAAAGCACGTCTTTCACTGATTAATAGAGCTGAGTGATTTAAAACAATTTGAGATCTAAATCAAGGTGACATGAATGACTTCTTAGACGTGCACAATAGGGATTTTTGGGCTGGAACAGATGAAGTTCGGAATTGGAAAGATTTATAGATCAGATCTTTCATATCAGCAATTAGACCAGTGGCAGCTTAATGCTGCCAAATCATTAAATATGACTCTCAGAAGTTGGTGACAAGGCACATTTCAGCTCCAGATTATTAGTACTGTAGAAGTGACGGGTTTAGTATCATTTATGAATAACGAACATGTTCGTGTTGCACCAAGCAGCGACTCATCTCAAACAGTAATTGCTCAGATAATGCAGTTCCTCGAAACACTAATGAAAAGTACATGAAGTAGGAAGTATCTCAGGAAAATATTTTTTTTCCGGAAAAAAATCCCAAACAATTCCTTCTCAGCAGCACCCATAGACCCACTCCAACAGCCCAGCTGCTCATCTTTAATGTTTCATACTCAGGTTTATGCAGAAAGATGCCGTCATTTGCAAATAGATGAGTGCGGTCTGAGAATGCAAGATTGGTAAGTGGAATAGACGGGAACACTTGAGTTCTCTATCAGGTCCTCTCTTGTATTAGATGAACCCTTCTGTCCATTTTTACAGTGTTTTAATATTTGTGCTAGAGCGGTTCGGTCAGTGGACATCTTGGAAATGTGTCTTCAGTGTTTTCTGTGTAGGCAATGGGGCCTAAAATCTCCAAAAACATATTGCTCCATACCAGCAATGAAGTATTACAAGATCATAAGCTATGCATTTTTTGCATTGCCAAAAAGCTGATAGGCTCTTTTACCTGAAAGGCGGGGCTTAAAAGTTTTTAAGTCATGACCTAAGGAGGGTTCAAACCTCCACTCATTTCAATAGATGATATTATTTTAACACCCGTTTTTGATCACTATTTATTCATATTACACATTTTATAAACTGACGGTGTACACAGCAACCTCACAAAATTACCACCAGCAATATATTAATAATTCGTAAAAAATCCATGTCCATTAGTCCATGCATGGTCATCCAAGATGGGTTGGACCCGGAAGCGCTGCATTACGTCAGACTTAACAAGTTGATTGAGAGTTGTGATTTCATTCATTTTATGCTGTCCCTATTTGAACTGTTGTGGGAAAAACATGTTATTCTTTGTTAAAGCTTTCCTCCTGAAAACACCAGAGATAAAACAGCAAGGTTCTCGATCATTCCCATTCACAGCATATCTGAAACAAGACCCTTTAATTGCTATGAATCAAAGTTGAGTAAGAGAAACAAAAATATCATGAGACAGGAAATAATTTAATGTTTGCCGCATTTTAGCCCTCATTAATGACTAGGCCTGGCAAACTCGATTCCTTTTAAGGATCCGGGTTATTGTGAGTCACTCACTAAAGTGATCCGGGTTGTGTGATTCACTTGAGTCATTTGAGTCAGTATTGCTAAATTGCCAAGGAAACTCAGTACAGACCCACTTGTAACCGGCTGATCCACGCGACTCGAGATTCTCAGAGACGGAAACATTGCAGACCATGGACATGAGACTCGCTCTACAGATCCACTAACCGGCTGATTCGCGTGGATCAGCCGGAGCCGGTTAGTGGATCTATAGAGCGACTGAAGTCTCCTCAAAAGCAAATCCATAACAAAAGCCTTTCACTTCTGAAATAACATGCTTATAGGTTTTAGGTTTGGTGTGTATGGTCGACCATTTAAAAAAGAAGCCTAATAACAATAGCATAATAATATAGAGAAAATATAGAAAAGAACTGTCCTGCTTATGTAGCCCCCAGAGTCGGAGAGACAGTTCGCGCAGATCAGCCGGTTACGGATCAGCCGGCGGATCAGCTGGTTACGGATCAGTCGGTTACGGATCAGCCGGTTACGAGTTGAGAGACTCTCGAGTCAGAGCAGATTCGCATGTCTCTCGAGTCCGCATTGTTTCCGGCTCTGAGTGAGAATCTCGGGTCAGTTCGCGGCTCGCGCGGATCCACAGGTCTCTCGAGTTTGCAATGTTTCCGGCTCTGAGTGAGAATCTCGGGTCAATTCGCGGCTCGCGCGGATCCGCAGGTCTCTTGAGTTTGCAATGTTTCCGGCTCTGAGTGAGAATCTCGGGTCAGTTCTCGTGCAGATCAGCCGGTTACGAGTGGATCTGTAGTGCGAGCGAAGTCTCATCAATAATGTTGAAAGAGGTTTGTGTGTGTGGTGGCGCTGTTTATGGTTTTACATTGAATTGTAGTAGGACTCAACTGATCCGGGTTAATGACACTAGAGACTCGCGACTCATGAGTTAATTTAAAGATCCGGGTTAAAGATCCGAGTGAGTCGCGACTCGAACAGGTCTATTAATGACCAAAACACCCAATTGCATGAGTGTGCAGACATACAAAAAAGCCCGGTAATGATCTAAATAAATCAGCGCTGACAGCGGTGTGGGCCAGAGAGCCCTCCAGCACCACCTCTGACCCTATAAAGAGCTCAGTATTGCAAGGGGAAGTTATTTGGCAGGGCTCAGGCTATGTATCCATCAACCAAATAAGCAAAAACTCAGGCAGGTCTTTCATATTTAGGGAAAAAACGTGAAATGAAAACCACCTGTTGGATATTTTCCTTCTCTTTCCCCCTTATGGCAGCAAGACTATTTGAGCGTTTTGATTTTAGTGCACCCCATTATCAACACCTGCTACAGTCTCAATGTTGACATGTAGGTTCGTGTTCATTTCACCAGAAGTAAAGGGAGGATGAGATATGAGTGTCCAGGTAAACAGAAAACTGTCTGATTGCTTTGAGACCCTGATATAAACCCAAAGTATCAAGTTCACCCTTCCCTTCAACCGATATATCTCTTCTCCGTTCAGAGTATTGGTTTTGTCTTAACCAGCCTTGAAAAGTTTCTTGACATGCAATTGGAGATGCCAAATTGTACCTCCCCCAACCTGTGTATGGATTAACTTGTGTATGGATTAAACAGTTCTTGTCATGAATAAAGCCATAGATGCTGGAATGGTGTAAAGAATAATACATAAATGAATGAATAAAGCTATTTACAGATGACTGCTCTTGTATAATGAAAATTTCTAGCGATCATGGGCCCAGGACCTCTAGTAGCGAAAACGGATGTTTCGATTGAGCCTTATTTACGCAACTCTGCTGTTAGCCGGACGCGAATTAGGGACAGCGCTAATTTTACGAGCGTGTTTTTGCCATTACCCGATTTGCTAAATGCCTTAAGGGAGCTCGTGCAAATAAACACAGCTTCTACCGACCGCAATTTACTATGAACTCCCTCGTGTGTGTATCACAGCATATACAGACACACTGAAGTGATTTAACCAGTAAGCCCACGTCCCCTTCACCTAAAACTATGTTTGGCAGGTTTCTCACACTTCTGCTCATACAGATTATTCAGAACCCACATGCTGTGATGCAGGCACACGAGAAATGCTGAGACATGCCTGAACGATAAACAGTGAACCATGAGGTCTCTTTCTGAAGACAAAATCCAGAAATTATTTGTCTTTTCATGCTTATCAAGTCCAACGAATGTTGTAAGGATACCGCACTTACCATACATGGATACGTTGAGATCTGTTAACCTCAGGCAAAGGCAGATTTTGGATTGGGTTTAATGCTTCACAAGGCCAAACACGAGGCACGGACTAGCTGTGCGGACTTATAAAGGTGAAAGTTCACTTTCTTGTGGGAGTTTTGGCAGATGAGGAGAATCAGCATGTGCTGTCTGGCAGAACTCCTGGAGAAAGCGGATCTACCTGGTTGTGTTTTAATGATGGTGGATTGTAGCTCACGCTCATTATAACCAGTACCATGACTGCAAAAAAAACATTTCATGCAAGAAATATTAAATATTTGCAGATGTTTTAAAATGGCCGTGTCCTCAAGTTACTTTTGATAGTTATCTCTGTCGATGTCAGGAGTTTCACCCTTTCTAACTTCAGGGCCCCGTACTGCCCACAACAATATTTGAAGCCACCCACCACTTACAGTTTCTACAAACAAAATAAACTAGAGCTTTAGCTTGTTTGGTCTTATTTTTTAATAATTTAAGTCATGTTGAGGCCCCGTTGTAAGTTTGTTAAGGGCCCCCAGTGGGTTCCACCACCCTGGTTAAGAACCAATGGTCTATGTGTAACAGAGGCCATTTATGACGCTTTCCTTGGCATAGTAACCCACAGTTTGGTTTGGGTCAGGTCTGGTCAGCTCACCTCACTTTGGCTTGTTTAGTTTTTCCATCGAGTATAGTAACACTTTAGAGTGGGAGGGATTATTGGCGTGTCATTATATTTGCGCTGCCTACTGCTGTGACATCATACAAGTCAGAGCATCATTGTACATTCCCATTCATTTATTTATTTCTCAGTCCGCCATTAAATTTAAAATTGACCACCACAAATAGATGTTTGCACATCACGTTTATCACCTCTCACACACATGACAGTTTCTGAACAAACACCCGTGGCGTAAGTCGACGCGCTCCTCTGAGCCACATTGAAGTTGCATTAAAGCATAAGCATTGCGTGCCGTTCTTTCAAAACATTTAGCAATTAAAGCTTTTAAAAAACAATGTTCTCTCTTCCTTCCTATTCCTTTCTCAAGGACAAGGTTCAGAATCTTGCAAACCATTTCATACAGGTATTAATGTGCTAAATTAACAATGAATTAAAATGTATTCATTGTAATTCTTTTAAGCAGCAGTTTCTATGCAAATTACACTTTTAAATGCAAGTCATTCACCAAACTCAGTACAATTTTGCCTGCCGCAGTTAACGTTGTTAATACTGCCTGTTAAAAGCAGGTAGCAAGCAGAATTTTAGAGAATTTTTTGTTGTTGTTGATCATAGCAGCAGAAAAATAGCCATATAGCTGGGCACATATTCAGAAAAATGGTATATAGTCGAGTACACTTTCTGCATTTTAAAAACCCAGTTCACGTATATCTGGATCGCAGTGGTAGAGAAATGTTTTAGGCTAAACCAGATAGGATTTGTGGCATCTCTCACAAATTGAAGAATTACAGCATGCAAATTGCAATAAGCATGTTATTTCTTATTTCTATTTAGTGAATTAGGAGCGAAAACAAACCAGATAGAGTGTGCAAATAAAAATGCTATTAGTGAGCACAATTAATCTTCTTGAGTATTACTGGGTTTGTTTGTTTGGCCAAATATTACAAGAGCAAACAGATTAAAAATGAAAATAAATTTGCTGTAATAATCCCTAAATATTTTCTTAAATGTCTCCGTATTCGTTTTTTTTTTTTTTTCTCATATACTTATTCCATATTTTAACGAGAGCTCAATACAAAACACACACCTGTCATCACCCCAGCCTTTAATGTAATGGCAAAATAAGACTTGAGGGTTTTGTTCTGCCTGTTTGTCTTACATGAAATGTGGTTGTAGGTATTGAATGCATCTGAGGGCCATTTTTCCAAAAATTTGATTAAATTTTCAAAGAGTCCCTGCTGAACAGATGTAGTTGCAGTTTCATAGTGTATTTGCTATTATACCCAGAAGAGATAGAAAGAAAATGGTAAAGAAAATGGTTTTCTATTTTTGGTAGTCGGTTTCCATGTTTCATTTAATTTTTTTTCGTATAGCACTTTTTACAACACACATTGTTCCAAAGCAGCTTTACAAAAACAAGAAAAGAGAAGGAAAGAGAATAAAAATACAGAGTGCTTTACAGACGCCCAAACAAGCAAAAAAAGTGCAGAGAACATTTTAGGAAGAATCGTTGAAAGTAACCAATAGTCAGCTGGGAATGTAAATGGTATTTTAAGCTTAAATATCTGGATGGCAAGCCTAAGAACAGCCAAGTTTATAATCTAATAATCATATAGGCTTTAATAATAAATAACTTGCAATGCATATTTACTACATTACTATCTTAAAAATATATGAGACAAAAATGTACGTTAATGCATTTGCATTCGTTTCACGGTGGGTAACACATCATTCCACAGCTGTTATGTCCTAAAAGACCACACTAGTATTATTCCTCTTCACATACGTGTGATCTAACTACAAATTTCATTTCTCACTACATATTTTGCCCTGCGGAAAGAGCAACTAGATGATTGTTCAGTCTGGAGTGACTCATTTCAGTGCTCGGTCTAAGCCCAGTCACCCGAAACCACAAGAAAGTCAAAGCTGAATCTGCTTCTGCCAAGTTAAATCCTTAAAACTCCAATGTGATTCAGCGTTATTACCACTTTTAAAGGCACACATCTGACATATTGTGTGTGTGTTGTAAAACTTAAAGCTGTATGGGAGTCTTTTTGCAATGCTTATGGGTGTAATCATAGTATGTTTGAATGTGACAGCTGCATTTACAACTCAGATTGTTCTGGATGTACAGGAGAGGATTGAATATTGACATTTAACCAAAGGAAATTACCTTTTTAACCAGCGATTAATGTGATGGATAACATAGATACTATACTTTATGAAGACTTTTTATACCTGATCACTTCATGGGTTTTCTCTGATTGGATAGCCATCTGATTGTCAAAAGACCAAGTGTAAATGCCTTATGTTGCCTTTTGTTGTATAAGCGTCATCTTAAGTTTTTTAAGGCGGAGTAATGAATAGTGTATTTGCATTTTGCGCGGGAGAAGAAGATCGGATTGACATCTGTTTTGCCAAGACGCATTATTTGACCAGTAGAAAGTCTGTACAGCTTGACCTTTTTCTCTAAAAAAGTTAGATTAACTTGAAAGCGTAAAACGTACTTGTCATACCTAAAAATGAGAATTTGTTTAACTTTATTTTTCTCACTTAAAGTATAAAATTGGATAAAAGTTGATAAAGCTTAAATATTTTAAGTGTTACCAATTGAAGTAATTTTATTAAGTAGATCCAACTTTTACTTTTTACATTGTACTGCAAGATTGACAAAACACTAACCGCCATATTTGCAGCAATGTCCGAAAAATATTTGCGTGCTCAATGTCTACTGTGACCGTCCCTTAAGTCAGTCATTCTGAATCCTGAAATTACTGTATGAAGTTAACTTTAGGTGTGTATGCATGATCTGGGCTTACCCGCAGTGGACAGCAGTATAAAGATGACGGCCAGTATATTGAAAGACCAGCGACCGTGCATGGTCATCTCTCTGCCCTCATGAAGACACAGTGGGGAGAGAGAGAGCGTGTGCGTGTCTAGGGGGCTTTATCGTTCAACACACACTCATTGCTCACTGCCTGGTGGTCATAATCTGTATCCTGCAAGCTCTGAAAGAAAGGACACAGAGATATATGAGTGTAAACTTTGCATGCTCAGCATACAGAATTTGAAGGATAAAAGTTTTTCCAAAGTAAATTCAGATCACTCTTACTATACTGGATACATGTGGTAATGGACCTTTGGGAACTGCCTAATTGTTTCTAATTTATGATGCACATGAAAACAGGATTGTGGGAATAGACAGACTGTGTAATTTCAATTATTAAGTAACGCCTACAGTGTGACCTATTAAACTGACTGTATCTGCTGCAACACAGCTTCACAGATAAGACACAGTTACCATCACTGTTGATTATGAAAGATTGATGATTAAGAGAATAAGACTAAGAATATTGATGAAGACAATTCATGTATAACATCCATAAAAGATACTAGCACATAATATGAACATGCAACATTAATGCAACATATCGCAAAGGATCACATTAAATGTGATCATTCCTTATTGATGGTTTCATCCATGCCGGTCTTTCCACATAGGTTTTTGATGAAGAGTACATTTTATAATGGAGGAATATGATTAAATCTCTTTAGTCTCCACACAACACATCAAATCTTGTTGTCCAAAGTCCTCTTAAAGCCTGTCCTCAGACCACCTGTTTTATATTAGTATTATGGCGGTCTAGAAAAATGGTACACAAGCTGTCACTACGATGGTGCATAAAAGGTCCTAATATGTACCATATAGGTAAAGATATGTATACATTTGGTACCTATATGTACCTTAGAGGTTCTAATATGCACTTTAAGGTTCAAATTTGTAATGTGTACGGTATTTCCCAAACTTCTATACCTCTTTTTCTGAGAGTGTAGGTTCGGATCAAGATCACATCATTTCCTGTTACTGTTCACTGCACCTTTAATAATTTCCTCCTTGTTCTTGATTACTGCTTTTTTGAGTCGTGCCACAAAGGACAAAAAGTTTGGAAAATGAAGTGCCATAAAAATAATAAATATACTGTAGATTTATTTAGAAATATCAAATGAGTCATTCATTTATGATAATCAATGTTAATTTATTTGAGTAAAATGTTGAATGCACAGTTTACTTTTCACAGTCCAGTCAAGCGATAAATCACAAACCCTAAAACATAGATTTGATAAATGACTGTAAATCTCATTTTCAGTTCATTTGTAATCGCCTGTCTGTTTTCTCTACTTCAAAATTGTCAGTCCGAGCAAATTGTATTATGGAACAGTGTCATGCATGCTGTTCAAGTGCTGTATGGCATACTGTATATGGCCAAATGTTGTAAAATTTACAACGTAAATCATTTGAACATTATATGGCTAAAATTCCTTAAAGGTGCCATAGAATGTAAAACTATATTTATTTAGCCATAGATTACTAATTTAAGCTTTGTACATGGTAATGAGCCTCAAACGTGATTGTTTCTTCATACATTAAATTACAATGCTAAAAACAAAGTTGTTACTGCTGGGTTAGCGCTATATGCTAGTAAATGCTTTTTGCTAGCACTTATTCTGAAGTTCTGCTATTGACGTTACAGCTACGTTCTGCAGGTCCATAAAAAAAAAAACATACCACTCAGAAATATCTATTAACAATCTCCAAACTATTGATTTTCCTCAAATTCGTCTGATACAGGCTCAAACATAAGGTCTGTTTACACACAAACAGAGCTACTGAAGGAGCTGTTCTGTGAAACAACCAATCAGAGCCGAGCTCAACATTATTATTCATGACCCTTTCAAATAAGGTAATAATAAACCATTTCATTTCAACACCTGAAATTTACACACACACAGAGCATTAAGCAGCTATCACTGCAGCCTGGGGAGCAATGGGCGACAGGTGCCTTGCTCAAGGCCACCTCAGTTGCAACCTGCTGGCCATTAGAGGGTTACAAGCCCGACTCTCTAACCACTATGCCAAGCACCTCTCTCCTTCTCTCTCCATCTATGTATTTACACAATCTATCTTATCTATCTTTGTGTTTACGCAGCAGTCAGCAGGTCTATGTTTGGTTTACAACTACTCCAACAGGCTGATGGCTCCGAGCTGGCCGTCTGTCATAACACGTCACCATGCCAATCCGCTTCCCTCATCCTCGCAGCCCTCTGAATGACTTGTTGGCAGTCACAAACATTTCCTTTTGCCAGCATAAAGGAAAACACACCGCACATACACAAAACACATTTTATATTACCGCTTTTGGCAATGGCTTTTATCCAAGTGCATTCAAAGTATGTTTGTTTGTGTTTTATGGGAGTCGAACCCATTTCTTGGCATTGCTAGTTGGATCAGTGGTGCTACAGGAACAGTACACACCAGAGGCCAAGTAGACAAACACCAGTAACTTGTGCATATTTATACAGATTCATATTGCTTAGGTAAACTCTGATTACAATAATAGCTATAGCTTGCAAACATAATATGAAGGAAATTGTATTTCACAATAACGGAAGCCAGGCACCTGCAACAATCTAAACGATTAGGCACTGTGGTGATTGTATTTTTCCTTAAGTTCATATCGCTGAACCTTTCACGATTACGAAACTACAGAAATCAGCATCTACACATTCACTAATATATGCAAAACGTACATAATGTACTACATGCAGTACTTTGGTGGTTGTAAAATGGTACAGTACAATGCAACACAATCTCACAGAAATTTATATGTAGTTTACGAGGTGGCTAAATCGTATTACTCCATCCAAACATATTCATAATTTTTTGTACGACTTGCTTTCACCCCTATGATGTTGGGGTTAGAGGCCGGGTTTCATTATTGTTTTTATAAAGACACTTCATACGAATTAGTCAACTCATGAAATACATACGAATTCCCAAGAGATCAGGCTGGTAAAGGGATGTTATCAGTTAACCATGCTACTGAATAACTACTGTACAAATTCTCATGCTGGTACCTGGTATAAAATCATGATTTTCCCATTATACCTTTTTGTACTTTTTTGTTAGTTGGTATTTTACAATCGAACAGCTTTTGATACCTACAACTTTGTACACACAGCACTACACACTAGTTTTGTAGTACTCGAGACTGGTCTTGTCTGGGTCTCGACTATCTTTGGTCTTGGTCTTGTGATTTTATTTTAAGACACTAAATTGCTGATGCATTGTCTAATCTATGTTCTAACATTCATGTAGTTGAATAGAAAACTTCAATCATTGAGTTATTTCTTATTGAATTTATTTTGTTACTGTTTGCAGGTAAGAGATGAATGGGATATAGTCCAAAAAGAAATCTGTCCTAGTTGGAATTCCATCCATTTTTTATGGTCTTGGTTTTGTCTCGGTCTCAACTGTCTTTGATCTCAGTCTTGCTCTTGGCCCGTCAAAGTCTTGGTCTTGTCTTTGTCTCGGCACACTCTGGTTTTGGTCTTGTCTCTGTCTTATCTGTCTTTTTTTTAAGCCCCTCAAAGTCCTGGTCTTGTCTTTGTCTCGACACATTCTGGTTTTGGTTTTGGTCTCGTCTCGGTCTCAACTGTCTTTGGGCTCAGCCCCTCAAAGTCTTGGTCTTGTCTTGGTCTCGACACACTCTGGTTTTGGTCTTGTCTTGATCTTGACTGTCTTTGGTCACGGACCCTCAAAGTCTTTGTTTTGTCTTGGTCTCGAGCCACTCTGGTTTTGGTCTTGTCTTGGTCTTGACTGTCTTTGGGCTCAGCCCCTCAAAGCCTTAGTCTTGTCCTGGTCTCGAGCCACTCTGGTTTTGGTCTTGTCTTGATCTTGACTGTCTTTGGTCGTGGACCCTCAAAGTCTTTGCTTTGTCTTGGACTCGCTACACTCTAGTTTTGGTCTTGTCTTGGTCTCGACTGTCTTTTGGTCTCGGACCCTCAAAGTCTTGGTTTTGTCTTGGTCTCGACACACTCTAGTTTTGGTCTTGTCTTGTTCTCGACTGTCTTTGGTCTTGGTTTTGTCTAGGTCTCTGCCCTTCAAAGTCTTGGTTTCCACACCCTCTGGTTTTGACTTGGTCTCAACTGTCTTTGGTCTCAGTTTTGTTTTGATCTCTGCCCTTCAAAGTCTTGGTCTCGACAACCTCTGGTCTTGACTTGGTCTTGGTTACAGTGGTCTTGACTACAACACTACCACATACGCACCCTTCACCCATCCTGAAACAATCGTGTGAAAAACATTATATGAAGAGCATCTTTGACAAGCAGTTCTGTTCAGCTAAGGTCCAGAAAAGATATTTATGCATACAGTCTCACAGTTCGGAAATGTAAATAAAGATAAACTACTAGACAGCTGCCACATTAACAGTTAAAAATATAAGGACAGAAAGAGAGAATTTGAAACGGTTCCTCCGAGTGAGGATCAGTGTAACAGGAGTGTGTTGCATATGGCTCTGATACACAGACATTTGTGCCACTCCTGGCAGTACATCGCATATTTCTTCACAGAAGGAAATGTGTGAAGAGTTGTCTTCTCCCAAAGCTACACTGTCCCCTCTAGATGACTGTGTATCTGTGCGAGTGCAGGTGCGTGTGTGTGAGAGAGATTTGGGCAAGGGAGAACGGATGGCGCTCTAGTTGCCTCCGAGCAACAGATTTCAGCAAATTCTGCTCGAGTCATCGCTTATCTCCCAAGATCAATTAATATTTATATTCGTATGCTCACCACTCATCTGCATACCTTTATTCTCCTTCTATTGAACTCGCTAATTTTTGGTGAATTATTTATCACAAAAAGCTTTGTACACTAATTTCAGTTTAGAAAAAAACAATGGGTGTTCACAGGATGAAACATCATCCTCTGAGACTTAACACTGTTATATGAACAAGTCCCTTACAGTTACAGGGAAGTTTTTTGACAGAATTAGGTAGACCTAACGAGGTTTATAATACCTGGAGAGAGCCATCCACTAGCATTCCCATTAATCTCAATGGCAGGTGCTCAGCAGGCGCATGACCCCCGGAAGGCAACCTGTATGCCATCCTGCTGATGGGTACAAGTATTAAAAAAAAAATTATGCAGATATGCAAATACTAATCCAGAAACAGCATGTGAATAATTACCGAGCTAGATGAAAATTTACTTCATTACACCTCTCATGTTACTAAATATAGGTGCATGTGTCTTAAGCCCTTTCTTAGCAACCATCTTGTTCTGTCGAAAGAGTCATTCATAAAAAAAATCTATTATAATAATACAAAATACTTTTCCTACGTATGTATATGTAACACATTTGCCAGATTGCAAAGCTACTTTTGAATACCTTTAAGTGAAGAAATAAGCTTTTTCCTGCAGAATGGTGTGGATTCTACCCCTTGGGTAGAGCAGGTTACCTGTCCCGCACATATAATGGAAAAAAAAAATTTGTAAGCCCCCCTTACAGGGGAGGAATGTGCTAGGTAGAGGTATTCACGGGTCCAATTAGATCCAAAACCTGAGGTCCAAACCGAGATCATAATTTAAAATGAATGTGTTTTTGCTGAACCGATCAGAGAATACCCAAACTATCTCGCATGTGTACAACGAGTCCTTTGAAAAGGTGAAAAGTGATTGGGATAATTTCGGGTACATTTCTTTGGATCCGAGAAGACCTCTAGTGCCAGGCTGTGTTCACTGTATCACAATTTTGGATCATGTTGCTCATTAAATCTGACTGATATTCCCAGAAGTGTTTAAAACGTGTACACCAGTTTGAGCTGGCAAGAAAAAAAAGGACCCCTTACAAAGAGCCGAGCGCTTACTACCCGAGCACACCATTCAAATTCAAAACCACTGCAGGGCCAAATGCAAAGTATCTCTGAATTTCAATAATGTCCCTCAGTTATTGGTCTTTTGTCGTGCTTCTGCATAGCCAGACAATTTAAAACGTATTCTCCTCCAGAGAAACTAACTCTACCATAAATCAGACAGAGAGTCAGTGAATGTGAATTTTCTTGAGTACATATTCATGCATCTACTTTGGTACAAATGTCATGATTTTTGCCTAAAGATTTGGTGTTACTTTCATGCAGATTTTTTTAAAGGTCTGACAGCTTAAAGACTTTTTTTATTTAAAGAGGCTAATGTGAAAAATTGCGGACTAAAACCCCCAGATAGACTCTAGCAATATCTCTGCCCTGTACGTGTCTGCTTGTACTGTATATGACCTCTTTTAGAAAATGGTAATGTTGGTTATTTATTCACTGTTTTCCATTCATAAGGAAGAAGTGACTGCATTAACTGCCTGTTTAAATAAGAGATCAACAGCCACAAATAGCTTTTATATCCTCTCGTTCTCGGTCCATTTCTGCTTAATTCTCTCTTCGCGCTCTCTTTGTTGTCGTCTCACTAAAGAACTGTTTATGTCTCCTCTGTGACGTTTTTCCCGGGTAATGTGAGAGTGATTGAGAAAGGTGTATTCATTACACGGTTTACTGCTTATTGTCCTTAAACATCTAAAATGCCCGTGAGTGTAAAGTTACATCACCTTCATTTCAAAATGAGCCAGAGGGGAAAATTACATGCGGTATGATCGACTACAATCATTACATTTTGCTGTTTGAAACAAAAGCAAGGTGTAATAGGCCTGGTACACAGTTCATTTAAATTCGGTTGTCACATAAGCACCTTTTAGTGCTTATTACTGTTCTGTCACACACACTTCAGTCATTTACGGGAGTGACAGTCGACTTTTACAACCAAATTAACTCGGTGACAACCGCATTCACAGAGACTCTGCATAGTGTGTCCATAAGCGAACTGAACAACTAGTTGTTTATAAAGTATTTAAACGTGCATCAAGATGACAGGTCTCTCTTCTGAAAAAAAAAAATACTGAAAGTCTTCTGTATGTGCGGTGCAAAACTGAAGACTAGTGTTGCCAGGTCTTGCATAAAAAAATCCCATAATAAACCAAAAGAAATCCAAATGCTTTACCTCAACGATCAAAATATTGAGACCACATGCTTCTCATTTTATTAACACCAAATCGCTTCACGAGCCAAAAACCATAAACGGTTAAAGCCGAAGGTATACTAGGGATGTCTGCGTACGCACACCATCCGCATGACGTCATTTTCGGACAGTACGCATACAACAGTGCATGTGCGATAAAATATTGAGACGGGACACTTCACTACAAACATTACAAAAAGGCAATAGATGGCATTTGCAAACACACTGTCGTTTCTCTTCTTTTATATTCACTCCTTCCAAGAACAGAAAGCCGTGGAGCATTTTCGTCGCCCTGATGGCCTGGTAGAGGATTCATTTGAATAAGAAATCATTTGTATTGCATACGTGTCAAATGTGGCAATCCGCACTTAGCCGCTGTGAGTATACTTTATAGGCTGCGCGGATGCATGTGAGCGCGAGCCAGACGCGGATTAAAGGTATACCCGGCCCTTAAGCGCCATAGCAGTATGTAAGTACAAAAAAGACGAAGACCTGGCAACACTGCAAGACAGCGCTGACAGCACCAAGACAGTGGTTTATCAAAAAACTTAAGGCTGTAATATTAATACAGTCAAAGCTGTGAATGATAACAATATGAGACGGCAAAAGTGTTTATGGAGGCCATAGAAGCACGGTCTCTTGGTATGTCTAATACATATTTTTTGTGTCTCTTAACACATGCAATCAAAGCAAACAGGCTGGAGGCATCCAGAATGGGTTGTTTCTAATTGAGAGAAAAGTATCTTGTATCTCTCTCTCTCTCTTTCTCTCTCTCTCTCTCTGTGAAAGGCAGATAACCAATGCTGCCGTGGTAAAAGGCCTGAAATATGGACCTCATTAATACCCACGCCTTTGTTCTCCATCCTAAATACATTTCTCACTTTCGGGATGACGCGTTGAAGCTAAAATTAGCAGGCTAAATTCGGCTTCCCATTCAAAGAGAACAATTTCCGGACGTTCCTGAATGGCCCACAACAAAAAATACCAATGATAAATGAATTTAAACATTGAGAGGGAAGCAACATAGGAAGTCTTTAAGCACACACTTAATTATTATGTGTCAATTCATTCACAAAAAAACTTAAATAGCCCTCAGGGAGAGGTACTGTACACCAGCACGGGTGGGCTCATGGTGATGTGAATATTTAAATAATATTTCATTGTAGACATCATAGGAAAAAATATTTGGTTAGATAAATCCAGTTATGCCTTAACAAAGTACCTTCAAGAGAATTCAGCTAAAAAGTCACCTTACCCCTGAGTTGAAGTCCTGACAGCCCCCCATAGAAAGAAGCTTGAGGGCCCAGTCCAAAATCATTTATCACCGCTCAGCTGAGGACATGGTTTGATAAACTGAAGTATGCTTAAGTAAACCAACTGACATCTCAACTACTCACAGAGATAAAGAAGAAACACATACTGTACACACAGTCTGACAAACAACAGAGGTGGGGAACCCGGTTACGTAGCAAACCGAATGATTATCAATCTGTTGTTGACTTTAACAAGTCCATTACACTTTCCCCTCCCATTGTCCCTTATCGCTTCGAAAACAAGCACAAACTTACGCACAGGGTTTGCTATCCACGCTTCTGTTACCAAGGTATCTCCTGACGTTCCCTCTCCACTGCCAAGCAACAGGATAAACAGGTGTGCCCAAACTTCCTCGCACGTATTCAATAATGCCACACAAACACAAGCTCGCGAACAGCACACGTAGGCTCCAGCATCATTAGCACATTCACTATCCCCCGTCCAATTATCTTAGCTTAAGGATGAGATGTTTTCAGATCATGTGACCAGATAAATCCACATCAGCAGTCCCAGGATACTCTACATTAGCTGCCCATGTGGGCACAATACTGCAAATTCATTCACCCAATCCGTGAGCATTATGGTAGACTCGGAAATAAAAATCACAGACTGCAACTCAAGTGCATGTGTAGTACAGCAGGCAGTTTCAGGGCATTTGTGTTGGAAATGCATCATAGGAAATGTTTGCGATTTTTGTGATGGTACTAAATGTAGAGAGCAGATGCCAATATTGATCAGCTGGACCTTTTATATCAGTACTGCCTAGTGGCTATGTGACTTGAGTCTCTTTTGACAAAGATGTCAGCCTACCATAAAGTATAACAGATCAACCTTATGTAGATAATGGGAAAGTGATACTACATGTGAGAATAAATATGTGACTTATATTTTTTTTTTAAGCTGAATTAGTTAGCTTCTCATTGATGTAGGTTTCTTAGGATAAGGCAATATTTGGTACCGCTAGGAAATCTGGAATCTGAGGGTGCCACAAATCAAAATTTTGAGAAAATCGCCTTTAAATTTGTACAGATTAAGTCCTTAGCAAAACATATTACTAAAGATAAATACATTTTTTTTATATATTTACATTTTATATATATACATTTAGAAAATATCTTCATCTTTACTTAATATCCTAATGATTTTTGGCATAAAAAGTCGATAATTTTGACCCATACAATGTGTTGTTGGCTATTGCTACAAATATACCGTTTGACTTATGACTAGTTTTGTGGTCCAGGGTGACATATAATGGTGAGCTTTATATTGTTTGTTGTTTATGCGTTATGTTGTTGGGAGATATGTTGAAGATATGTTGTGCTTTTAACTACAAAAAATGTACCACTCCAAAGTGGTAGAATAAAAATTTCTCACAGGACAACCATGCATGCAGTATATACATTTATTTACATTCAAAGGAAGAAATTGCATATTCCTTCTTCTTTTTCAGACAGGTCTTCCAAATATGTAGCAGTAGTAAATGCTATCTAAGTGTTTGAGATAACGACGAAGGTTTTGGTCTGTCCTGTCGCTAAAATATTTGCAGTCCAGACCCTGCTTGGTGATTCGAGCAGCTTCTTGCCGTTCTTTCTTGGCCTTCATCTTCAACTCATGCTTTTGCCAAGAAGGCAAGGGTGTTGACACCACTGGAGGGCAGTTTGAGAATCTGCCCAGAGGTTTTGCTCCGTCGCTCAGGTGTTGGTTTTCCAGATCATGTCTTCTGAACTTTTTCGTTGCGGGACACTCATTGGTTGTCAGTGTGCATTCATCATTTGCACTAACTTGATGCTCTGTCACCTTGGACATCTCGTGTTGCATAAATGAGGTGATTGTTGCCATCTCAGGAGTGCGGCGAGATGACTGGTGAATCAGGTTCGGTGTGGCGTACTGGTTTCCACCACCAGGCTCAGGCAGTTCTTGCTTGCGTTTCAAGCCTTTGGTAACTGGCCCACAGTTAGGGTGACCCATCGCATCTTCTCTTGGATTTCTTTGTTTGGGAATCCTCTCAACACCCAGTTTTGTAGTACTTACAGGGTTGGTGTTCGTCCCAAGTTGAAAAAAATCTTTGGTTTCCAGCAATAGCTTCTTACGAAGTAAAGCTCTGTAGGAGAGGTGGTAGTCCTCACTACGCTCTTCTACGCTGGATGAAGCATTCACATGCTTATGTGCCATATTTGGATAAATTTCAGACGTTTCTTCAACAAAAATATGCTGATCAACTCTAAAAACAAGCTTTCTTCACTCAACTCAACTGACAGTTTTGACAGGTGAAAGTGATGTAACTGATTCAGAACTTATGACATCACAATGCTGTTGCCATGGAATTCTGATGCACAGTGCTATTATAGAATAATGACAGTTAAAATCTACTTATATTATGCCTTATGCTCTTAATAAATTACACTGAAAAAAATAACTTTCTGGTTTAGTAAAATATATTAGATTATCTAGTCCTCAATAAATGTTATTATTACTAAGTAAAATTATAAATACAATACACAATTTATTCATGTACAAAATGAACTGTGTGGGAATGGTTAGTCTTATTATATTTTCTTGTATTATTTTACTGTTTTATAGTCACTGCATAAGTACATTTTAATTAAAAACATAAGTTCTTAAAAAATCTTAGTTTATTTAAATACTTTTATATTCGTTAATAAAATGTCATAGACGTTTAACCTAT
Source organism: Paramisgurnus dabryanus (assembly GCF_030506205.2). NCBI lineage: Eukaryota > Metazoa > Chordata > Actinopteri > Cypriniformes > Cobitidae > Paramisgurnus > Paramisgurnus dabryanus. Next base: position 31,224,055 of record NC_133337.1, on the reverse strand, counting down.
ATTATATTTATAATGTTGTTTTGTTGTAAATGATAATTTTATGAAGTCTCCATTCAGGTGTTCAATGTTTACATAAACCCTGTTCAGCACATTTAATTGTATTTCTCTTCACATTTCATGTCAAAAACACAGTTTTGTGTGTGTTTCTGTGGAGAATCATGTTTATTCAATGACTGACTTATAGTCAGTTATACATTTTGTGTTATAATGTAATTTAAAACATTAAGGCTAACTAAGTCCATACAACTATGTAAAAGAAAATAACAAACAATAAATACAATACCCTACAACAGTAAATAAGATTTATTTAATATGTTTTAGGACAGCAATGCTTTAGTATTTAAAAAAGTAATAGAATTTACCTAAATATATTTAATTTCTAAAATAAAAATAATTAAGTGAAAATAACTTTATTATGTTTCATGTATTATTAAAGGTACACCATGGAATTTTTTGGCCACTAGGGGGTGCTAGACATGAAACCCCTCCTCCTCCTCCTTTAGTTCACGCCAACGAGCGAACGCTGCCCCAATATTGATCCTCGTCCTTCTTTTTATTCTGTCACTGTCCCTTTTTCTCTCTTTGGTCTCCTCCGACAAAACCTTTGGTTTCTTTTTCTTAGTTGCTGCTTCGGCCATGACAAAAACATCAGGAAAATAAATAGTTGCGCACTCACGGCCAAATTTGAGGAACTGGAGGAAGTGAAGTATGCCGAAAAGCAGATTTTTGTAGTTCTTTTTTGTGCTCTGGTTACTACCCGAAAGCCCAAGTTTAAAAATACAAGTAAAACCGTCAGGCTATGGTAGACTTGTCATTCAACCTATTTTAAGTTGATGTACCGTCACAAGAGTCTTGAAAATATATTATGAAGGTTAAAAAACTACAAAGTGTCACTTCAAGTTAATTTTGGTAGGTAAGTTGTAATTGAAATGAAAGCATTAAATTTTACTTAAAAAAAAAGTTTGTGCAAAAAGGATTTTATTAAGTATAAACTACAAGTTATTTTTTTCAGTTAACTTTTTTGTTGTCGATAGTAAAATGTAAAGTCTGTCTGAAATGTCATTGGTGTTCCTGTGGCTTCTTGTGGTGGAGCATTGCATTAGTAGTGCAAAAGTCATTCATGGGTTCAATACCCATTGAATACAGATATATAATACAAATGTATGAATGCACTGTAACTGTAAAGTGTCTGCCAAATGTGTAAATCTAAATGTAGTGATTGGCAAAAATCAGTGTTATTATTATTGGACCATGTGGTATGACACCAAATTTTGGGACAGCCATCATTTTAAAATTTTAACACAATACATATTAAAATGCTTTTTAACACTTTAACTTTAAGATAAGCTTCGTTCCTTTGCTACATGTGTTTCTGCATTTCAATTGCTAGAGCATTGCGTTAGCAGCCCAAAGGTCAAGGGTTCGATCCTCAGGAAACACATACACATACGCACGCACACAGCTTGTGCTGTAAGTCAATTTGGATAAATATGTAAATGACAAATGTGTAAATGTAGTGGTACATTGGTAAAACACCCATGTTATTGCTACTGGGGCACGTGGTTGACATGACGCACCCACCAACAACTGTGGGACAAACATAATTTTAATATTTGACACAATACATAATAAAATGCTTTATTTTATACTTAGATTTCAGATTAGCGTAGTTCATGTGTTCCTATATTTCAATTGCTGGAGAATTGGTTAGCAGACCAAAGGTCAAGTGTTCGATCCCCAGGGAACCCAAACACACACACACACACACACACACACACACACACACACACACACACACACACACACACACACACACACACACATCTTGCACTGTAAGTTGCACAAAAAAGTGTCTGCCAAATGCCAAAATATGAAAATCTAAACATAGTGTAACTTTAAAGGACTGGATAAGGTAAAATAATAAATCCGTCATAAAAGCATTGGAAAGTAGCAAAATTGTTCATCATGACAGCATGGTATAAAAATGTAGCTTTAATGTGACTTTCACATAATTAAAATAAACAATTTTTAAGTCTAAATCAACCCCTGGATATAAACTTCACTGCATGCGTCCCACTAATAAGGTCAGGTTTAATGTCAGCACTTATAAAAGAACAGGGCAAGCACCAGGGCTATAAAATAAATTATTACAAATCAATAAAGTTTAATGGCTTAATGAAACAAAAATCACCTTGACACAATCAGGGTGCAATTTTAAAACAAAGACAATACGCCAATTGACCGACATACAAAAACAAAACACGAATAAATATGGAAACACAAATGCAGCGCAAGATAATAAACATTATGCAAAGGATAAAAAGAAAGCAATAAAAAATAATAAATGGCTGAACAGAAGTAAATAATCTTGTAATTGAGGTGCTGAGCAGGAAGAACGAGAGAAGGAAAAAGAAAACTACACGTTTAATTTTAATGAGAAACAGAGAAGCGTTCTTACCTTTTTCTTGTGTCTTTTTTCTGATAAAGTCAAATTGCCTGGTGTTGTGGCATGTTGAAACAGTCTCCCATTCAGCGCTGAATGAGTACCCTGAGCTCATCCAGGTACTCTCTCATCCTGCCATTCCAGTGAGCGCAGTCACAGACTGTCGTGTAAGTGCCGATGAACGGAGGTAAAGAGGAAAGGAAACACACACTTCTGCCCTCTGCCTTTCACACGCTAAACGCCTGCACTTAAAACTGCGCTCAGACAGAGCGAGCGAGCGAGAGAGAGAAGGAGAGAGAGAGGGAGGGAGATTGTGGATCAGGTTTTGCCTGTGTTATTGTAGGTACAAAATATCCCCACCAGGGTAGTAAAACCTGCTATCACCAATATCGTGGGGACCAGACAATGTCCCCCATGAGACAATTTGCTTAATAGACATTATGGGGGACATTATGGCTCATCTTTAGGTTTTCAAATCCATTTGAATAAATGCTGGGTTGTTTCAACCCATGGGTAAAATATGGACTAACTCAACGGCTGTTTTTAATTAACTTAGAAAATGTCCATATTTAACACAATCATGGATCAAAACAACCCAACATAGGTTAATTTACATTTGAACCACTTCAAATGTATTGAATTAAGCAGCTTTAACATATTTTTTTACATCTAGCGTTGTGTTCCACTATTGGATGAAAGTCATACGGGTTTAAAATGACACGACAGTGATGACATTACAGAGTTTTTATTTTTGGCTCGGTACAAAAACAATGACAGTCCCTACCACATTAGAAAACAAACGTGTGCCGCAAAGCTGCTATTCAATTTACCATTTATATTTTACGTATTTATGAGTGTGTATGCTGCTAAATATGCGTGAATATGCGTAGGTGAATTCTGCCCACGTGTTGAAGGATCTGGATATAGTCCAACGGTTGAAGGCGCAAGGTCAGTATTGGCTCACTAATGAGGGTTGGTCTGGGTGTGAATCTGACAGCTGGCTTGAGCTCAATCAACGAGTCTTTCTTTCTTTCTTTCTTTCTCTCTTTCCAACACTCACACGCATGCATCCTCTTCTGAGTTGTTTAAATCAGTTCCTCCGTGGAAAATGAGAGAGACAGAATCTTCTTGTTTCCAGTTGGTCCAAACTAGCAAACAAAGACCTAACTAGCAAACTTCTTGGTAACGACCATACACCAATCATCTTTGCTCAATAATAATGCACATGATCAGAGATTTACTCTAATTGGTAATGCAGTTCTTTCGTACTGACTGATCTGTATTTGGAGCTGAAATACATAAACTTGCTATAATGAATATGTAATAAAAAGACAGACAAAAATATCTGCAATGAAACAAAAAGCTTCATCACTTCCAAACTAAAGGAAGCGATGTGTGGTTAGAGCTCTGTTTTGTATTTTATTGCTTAAACTTGAATTGAAAAATATCAGAAATTGACATAATAGGCCTACACACTGATATAAGATACAATTGGCAATGTTTCAATCAAAGATATTTGTAAAATCTTTGATTTAAACGTTGGGAATTTAATTTTTTATGAATAATGGGAGAACAACAGTGTGCGGATTATCTTCCGTTTGTATATATATATTTTAAAATAATTGTTGCTTGGGGTTGGGGTTAGAGTTGGGGTTTGGGTTTGGATGTCTAAAAATGTAACAGAAAGTGATTCTAACCCCAAGCGACAATAGTAAGAAAATATAGGAAAAATCCATAAAATGAAACGAAAAAAAAAAGTTGTGCAACGGACACAAATAGGGCTCTATCATACACCCGGCGCAATGCGCCACGCAAGTGTCGTTTGCTAGTTTCAACCCGGCGCGATTCACATTTAGCGCCACGTTGTTTAAATAGCGAATTAGCATTTGCACCCATTTTTGCGCCCACGGGGGTTCTGATCTAAAAACGAGGTGTGTTCAGGCACATTGTTGGGGCGTTGCTATTTTGAGGCAATTAAAATAGACTACGCCATTGACCAACTAAAACCTGGTCTAAAGTCAATGGCGCAATAGTGTTTTTGTTATTTAATGAGTGTGTTAGAAGTATGCGCCTATAAACGGGACAACAGCGCGGGTTTGCTTATCACACACATGGATGCGCAGCAGTACAAAAACGCTTTTAAAATGAAAAAGTAAAGCATTCAAATGTAAAAAATTATTATTGAGTCTCTTGGACATAAATGAGGACCGATTATGAGATGTAAGAAGTTGTAAAGAGCTGCTTCACCTGCAGCCTGGTAGTTTTAAATGCTACCCCACTGATTTATTGTATATGAGGACTCTGTACCTGTGGATATGGTGAGATGAGAAAAATTTGTAAGTAATGCTTTTAAAAAAAACTCATGGCGCTGTCCGGGTGCTGAAACGGCACTCTGCACGTTTGTAATTTCTTTATCTCCTATTTGTTACAAATAAAGTATTTTTAGAGTACAAACCTTTTCTTACATACTTGTAAATAATTTTTTGAATTAAAAGCCTGCTGTTTTTACTTCCATAACTAAAAGAAAACGGATTTTAAAGGTTTTAATAAAAAATTTAAATTTCAATACAAGTGAAAAACAACACAATTTTTTAACATTAATCTTAAACTGGGGGTCTTCTTCCTCCGCTTAGTTTTTCAGTTTACAAAGTCCGTCATCTAAATAGGGAATAGACATAGCGCAAGCGCAACTGGCTTTTAAAGGGGATGAGAGCTGAGAATCTCATTGGTTTATTGCACGTTACGCCCAAAATACTCCCATTACTCATTAAATAGGAACAACCCCTTTCGACCCTGCGCTCTGCGCACAAACCATTTTTCCTCTCATTAAATTAACAAAAGTGGATTTGGACACGCCCATTTAGACCATGCGCTGTGCGCTTTAGACCATGCGCTAAGATCGTTAAAATAGAGCCCAAAAACTTTATAGAAATCCGTGTGGGTGACACAAAAAAAATTGGTGCTTAAGGCATGAAATAAGGTGAATTTTGTGCCATGGACACAAATAAATTGATCAAATTTTCCCTGACTATAACACGAATTTCCGTGAAATCAGTCTGATATATATACTTATATATACGGAGAGAGATGGAGAGGGAGAGAGAGAGGTACAGTATTTTGCATAAATGACATCATGCAGTTGACAGTTTGTGCAAAGCCTAATGTGACACCAGCATAATACTGCATAAGTAGTATTCCAAAGACCATCTTTTATTGACCTTATGGCTAAGAGTTAAAGTTGTCAATTAGGTTTTTTTTTCAAATCTGTAATTATTCAAAACTGTTTTTCACTCAATGCTAGGTTTAAGTGTGCTTTATTAAAATGGCCCAAGCTATGAATGGAGAAACTGTTTCTCCTCAGCCCAATATTAAAAAAGGAACAGTATGCATAAATAAATGTTCATACACACACTCAATTAATTTGTCAATAAATGAGCGGTCCATGAATACAGTTATATATGTGAGGTCAGTCTAAAAAAGGGCAAAGAACAGGCCGATGGTTTTTATTTTTTTCATTTGAGAACCATTCCTGATTTTTAATTTTTATTATGACAAGATGGGAGCACAGAAAGTACTGCAAATGGCTAATACAATAAAGTAATTGCTACCAATCTGTTACTACATTTAACAGTCTGATATTAAAATATGAAACATTCCCTTGAGTATGTGGTGAGGGCACAATAGGCAGTTGGCTAATAGATGGCAGCTGGCTAATAGATGGCAACTAATAGATGAATATTTTGTGTGTGTGTGTGTGTGTGTGTGTGTGTGTGTGTGTGTGTGTGTGTGTGTGTGTGTGTGTGTGTGTGTGTGTGTGTGTGTGTGTGTGTGTGTGTGTGTGTGTGTGTGTGTGTGTGTGTGTGTGTGTGTGTGTGTGTTTTCCAAATATTCATTCACCAAAACACCCCCCACACACCACTTTGCTGCTGCAATATGCAATATATTACATTGAGCACCTGAAACAGGACAGCTGCATTATGACACACCTCTGCAGTCCAGATGACACGATTGCACACCAAACTTTTTCATTAGTGTGTCCTGTATCCCCCCTCTCCCCCACCCACACAAACTTGCATAAAGAGTTATATCATGTCTGCATATAATGGCTTGCATTTCCCAAAAGTTATTATCTTCCTCTTCTATCCCTTTACATTCACATCACCAAGCACATATTTAGCATTCACTTTGTGTTTTGCACGTTTTGCTGCATGTACATAAATGCATTATGAGTTTTAGCTGCATTTCTGTTTTGAAAAAAAAACAGCTTCAGAAAAAACATAACAAATGAATGTTATGTTTTTGTTCCACCGTACATGCAGTTCCTATTCAGTCGGTATTTGTTTTCTCTGAGGAGATTCAGTTGATTTGTCTTTCCCAGACATGTCTTTGGATTTTAATCATAACCAAATCTAAGATGTCAGAGTTTTTCTTCCGTAACCACTGCAAAAATTGCAGCGCAAATTACCTGCTGTTTTTCTGGAAACTTAAGGGTCCTTTGAGAAATCTACTCCCAGACAGGAATGTCTCTGATTGCGATATACTAGTTTATTTTTTCACAACACTTCTCCTCATTTAGTTTGACCTTCATTGAATGCTTTAACTAAAGCTCAATTTCTTGAGCCTCTTTACATATTTTCAAAATGTACACCTAAATGTGTATATTAGTAGATGAGGTACATATTGATACCTCAAAGGCACATATTAAAAGCTTATATTCCTTTTCTGTGAGTGTAGGCTGTACATAAATCAATATGCCAACTATTTGGACATCATACAGAGAAAGAAAATAGGTAATTGGACGAAGATTGACAGAGAACAATAATAAGAAGTGAGTTAAAAAAAGAAAGACCAAAGTTGCAATCTGAGGGAGTGATTTGCTTCTGCCAAAATTTGTCAGGTGAAATACAGTTAGACCTCTTCCTCACCTTCCTGTTGGTGTCACTGGCTTTTATCAACCTCACCAGATGCCTGGAACAACACATAGAAAGAAAAAAGACTGAAAAAGACAACTAAAGAGAGCAAGTCGAAAAAGATAAATGTGTAAAGCCATAGATTGAAAACTGTTGGGAGACTGCGTCAATAAAGCCCTAATCTTTACAAATCAAAATTTTGCAATTAAATCATTTTGTATACATAAATTCGAAAAAGTCACGTTCATGCCAAAAGTAATTTGACATAAAATTGGTCATAGCATATGAAACAAATTCCTATGGATTTGTTTAAAACAGGTATCGAATTTGACAAAGCAAGATATTGCTTTGCTTTTTCTAATATTGGTAAGGAAAAATAAAAATGATTGACATGACTGTCTTAGTGTAGACAATGTAGATTGTATATGAGAAATAATATGAATTTGGGTTAATGTAATAATTGTTTGTGTTAATACTGAAATCTTCAATATTATTGACTCTTCAATAATATCTCAATATAATAACTAAAATTGTAAAAAGGTCCATATGTGGAAAAGTGTTTTTACTGTTTTTTCGCTGTAAATTTTACAGTGACTAGTATTTTTACAGAAACCATAATTTAACAATATTTTACCGTAAAACTACATGTATAATGCCATTGAATATTATAAAGATTTCTACCATAAAATATATGGTAATTTGCACCTTTTACTTTCAAAAACTGTATATTTTACTTTATTTTACCGTAGAATTAAATGTATTGTTTTTTTTACATCTTTTGCAGTTTTAAGCTGTATTTGTCAAGAGTTAATTCACTTTTACAGAACCTCTAGTGGTGACATTAATTGAAAGGGAAATTTCAGGGTCTATTTTCAGGAGAAATATTTTAATATAATAATTGAGATATTAAAGAGGTCTAAGTCTAATTTTTTCTCATGGGCCAGGAAAGTTCTCATCAAACAATGAAATAAGCATTTGGGACATCCGGACATGTAGGACATTACAAATGAATATGCCTTAAGAGTAAATCTCTCTCTCTCTCTCTCTCTCTCTCTCTCTCTCTCTCTCTCTCTCTCTCTCTCTCTCTCTCTCTCTCTCTCACTTGCTCTCTCTCCCCCCCCTCTCTCTCTCTCTCTCTCTCTCTCTCTCTCTCTCTCAAATCACACAGAGTAAACAAGCAAGCAGCGTTCTTCACTTCTCTCCAAAGAGCTGCTAATTATAGGTAAATCAATCTGCACCGTGTAAACCTCTTTGCTGATAGAGCATCAATTTAATCTACAGCACCATTTAGCACATTTGTGGCACTACAGTTTACAGGCTTGTAAAATTGCAAGCATTTCATTTGGCCAAATGAAACGTTCCTTGTAGGGAAGACAATGAAAGAAAATGATTTGTAATTAGCATTGTGTCACTGATCTGTTTGTCTGCAGTGTATCACTTTATAATTATTGAGTTTGAGTTGTCTGGTTAATCTCAACAATGGAGCGGTTATACTGTACATTACACAACCATTGAGAAAGGATTTGGGCAAAGTGAAAGATACTCGGGGGAAAACTGTCATACAGTATTTTCGCTATACCCTTAGCTTTGTGACCCTAATAAAGGGACAGTACATTTGGCAGACACTTTTATCCAAAGCCAATTACAGTGCATTAACATTTTATAGTTATACCCGGGATTGAATCCATTAACTTTTTTTGTGCTAACTTAGTGCTCATTGAACTCTACTGTAGGTTTAGTCCTTGATGCTGATTGGTAAATAGTCATGGTTTATTAATCATAAAGCGTAGTTATAAACCATTCTCCAGGCTACTCATAACTTTGCATGTCATCTAATGGATGCAATTTATTGATTATACATAAATATTATACATACATTTCTTTAATATTTGTATTATTTTGTAACTTTTAGAAACGCAATAATGCAGGCAGTTTTGTGATATACTTTGAATAAGTTACAGCTTGAAGAACGTTTCACTTAATTTTATAATAAACTATTCAAAAATAAAAAGGTTAAACACGCGCGCACACACACACACACACACACAACAAGGTTGAGCATTCATATTAATAGGGGACAATACAATGCTCAATATGGCTGCTCTGGAGACAGAAGTCCCGCCTTACAGTTAAAAGAACCAATCATCAATCTCTGGGGGCGAGGCATTGTTTAAATATTTCAAACAGACTAGTAGCAAAATTTTTAGTTAGTCAGCACAAAAATGAAATTTAAGGTGTAACTTTGGACAATTTAAAGTGCAACCTCGTGTTGTTCAGCAAGTTGCGGTTTTACGCCAAGTGACAAGGTCCGTGTTGGTATCGGATCGGATTGTACTCCCAAACTTCTTCAATATTCGATCCTGTCATTTTTTGGCAATATCGACACTGAATATCGGATTGGCCCACCCCTAGCTGAAACGACCACAGAAAAAGGTGTTTTAGCACAATTTAAGCTTGGAAACAAAAGTTGTGGTACATTTGATGTCAGATTAGATTTTTGGTCAGACATATGTTATTTAATTGTGATTTTAGCACATGATTTTAGAGATATCTGTTGCTCCCCATCGAAGTAGATTGGATTTTAGTCTTGCCTGAGTGAAATAACTACTCAAGAGGCATTTCAAACATGGCCACCTAGTGGTGCACTTCCCTGAAACGACTTTGATTGAACACAACAGATCATAAAGTCCAGAACTTCTTATTCCAGACCTCAGTTAACCTGCATCCACAGACAGCACTCAGTGTACTCAATATGCTGATTTCAAGCTGTCAGATCAATGGTGCACAAGATCAGGGTTCAGACAAAATATTGTGTTTAATTACAATTGGAAAAAGCTGATATTATCTGGGAATGTTTAGAGATGCCAGGCATTGTCATCACCAGCGCTGTGTTTCTTTGGTGAAGCAAACACAGCTGGTTTCAAGAAAAGATTTTATCTGAAAGATTGAGTATTTGTGTCCTTTTACAGGTTGTCTCCTGTGGGACTGGGCAACAGAAGATCTTCATTCCTTCTTTGCCGAAGTTTACAATGAAAATCAGCAGATCTGCACACAAAGAAACTTGAAGTCCACCCAAAAACAGTTCACCCTGTTGACCATAATTGGATCTGTAAGGTACAGCAGACATGGTCACTATGAATTATAGATGAGTTATTTCATCAATTAAGTCACATTCTTTCTGATCCCATTTTTAAACCCTAGTTAGTTTGTAATGTTGCTATAATAGCATACACCTACTTCCTGCTTTAATGACATCAGTAGAACAGTTTTTCACTAAACTCCGCCCACAAGAATACGTCAGTCGCAAACTAAGCTGACGGCAAGCTAAGCTGCTATTGAATCACAACACACTACACAAGGTACACAATCAGAACTCGATACGTATTTCTAAAGGAGGGATTTTATAGAACAAGGAAGACATAAGCCTGTTTTGAGGACAGTGAAAACAGCGCTATACAGATAAGTACATTGTGTGAAAAATACCACATTTTTTTACATGTGAAACATGAACACATGTTATACTGTGCACTGTAAACACAATCAAAGCTTCAAAAACACAGAAAGAACTGGACCTTTAAGAAAAACACTTCCCTTCTAATAACAAGTTTTTACATCAATCTGTTTTCTGCTATTATCCACCAGGTGGCGCGCTTACCCAACTTATAAAACACTAAAGCATCCGCTGATTCATAAACAGTAAAAACTCTGTGTATGTTTTGATCATCATTCTGAATCTGATCTTTCACAAAAGTCTTTTACAAAAATGCAATTATCTTAGCTTTTTGTTCAAGATTTTGTATTTTTGAAAAATTTAAACAAATTATAGGATGAAACAGAGAGTTTGTTCTTTAATTTGATATGTTGCATGTTTGTATTTTTAAAGAAGAACATTTTCTGGAAGGCATTAAACTTTTGTGAAAATCATAAAAAATGCTGGTGCTGGCTGGCAAATAAAAAGCTGTCAGGGAAAGAGTTAATAGATCTCTTTGAAAAACCTTATAAAGATTTTATTGATTTCATGGCAAAAACAACACACGTTTAGAACAACTCGGGTGAAACGTGACAAATTTTTCTTAAAAAGCGATCAGTGCATTCATGTGAAGTACTGAGAAATTTGTTTTGTGTTTTTTTATTCTCTTCCATTGTCTGTTTCATTTATACATATTTATAATTTATTATAATTTTTGTTGGTTGTATGGTAATAAATATTAAAGTATAAAATGTATAAAATAATAACATAATTTTTTGGGCAAACTGTCCCTTTAAAAACCACTAGGACAAATAAAAAAATAGTATTGCTGTTGTGTTGTGCATCGATTTACAGTAACATAATAAAAGTTTGTGCAATAGATTTTTGCAGATGCCTTTCCAGATGTTCTCTTGCTTAATCACTAGTTTCATTCAAGCCATTCAGCACTTTACAGATGAACTGATGTGATGTAATATTGTGTCTAAGGAGAGAGAGAGAGAGAGAGAGAGAGAGAGATCGAGATCTATTTTTGTTCTGGTTTTACACATTAGTTAGGACACTACAAGCCACCATACACCAGGCTTTGCCTGTTACTGGTAATTATGTTCATTGACTTCTTTTTCTTACCAAACAGCAGAACTAGATAATCATTACTGCTGAAAATGAACAAACTAGCCAAAAAATGTTTCGTCCATTTTAACAAAAAAGTTTTTTAAACTGGTCTTCCAGTGTGGCCAAGCTTGGCCTTTACTGGTTCAGAGACGGTTTTCTAGCCTGGCTATGTTGGTGCTTGTTGGCCAGTTGCACTTGGGGGCTGACAACTGCCAAAAACCTTTTCAGACCAGCAAACCAGTTTAACCAGTCATTTATGCTCGAACATCAAACATGTCCAACCAACACTCAGTGCAGCACTCTTTTTGCAGGTCTCCTTCCCCTTTTTTACTGCATGGTTCCCCTGCAAAGTCATCTAAGCAGGGGTGCATGGAAAATGCCTGGTGACACATCAACCAAGGACGAATTTCAAAAATAGGTACGTCTCCCCCAGGCTGCAGAGCTTTTGGACGCAGTCCAGACCTGCATGACAATCGAAAGCGACAGTCAGCTCTCCAACACAGGTGACAACACAGGAGAAAGTGACAGGTATGCTGTGATTTTCACTGTGCCAGAAATTGACCTAAAGGATTATTTATCGCTGATGAATACATGCAGATTTGGGAGTTTTTTCTTGCAAGTATAGATTGCAAAATCATGAAAAATTTAAAAGAAAAATGCAGAGAATTAGATTAAAATGGGTGTAAAAAGAGAAAGTAGAAGGAGAGTTGAAAGTAGCAAAGCTTCTAATAAATGGAAATCTAGAATTCCCAGAAACTATTATAAGACTATCCTTATTTTGATGCGATTAAGCCTGTTAATCCTACTCAAGGGTGCTCGGAGAGAACCGAGTTTTATACAGCTATTTTAGCCCTAATCAGTTTATGAAAACTAGTATTTAATCTATTTATTTATTTATAAAAATATTCTTTAATAGATGCAACCCGAGTCCATGAGACTCCAGGCTCACTGCTATGCTGCTGATTTCCGTATAAAAAGAAAGTATTTATGAGATTTACACTTGCACACACTTATGGCAATGATCACACTTGTTCTCTTTTCTCTAAAAGTTTAGGTTATTAGGTATTATACAATTATAAGTTTCTCTTATCTGAATGGCATGCAGCATTCCAGGATCATACATTGATTCTTTCAATCTGCAACATCACTCTTGCTTAAATATATTGTTGATACATAATATTGTGAAGGTCTTCATTCATGGTCAGCTTTTCAAATGTTTGCTTCTTACTCAGAAAAAATGACTGGATGTAGCTGTTACCATGGAGATGCATCGGGTCCATAACGTGGGCCTTAGGAATGAAGAGAAAAGCCGTCAAATGATTTTCTCTTATTTTTCATTAGGGCCTGATTGCATTTGGATAGACTCATTTGGGATCTTATTAGAGTGAAGCTTGATGAGAATCAGGAAATCTAATGACATTACGACCCAAACGTTTGACTGTGTCTGAGTCATCAGTCATCTCTTCTCCTAAAACCCTGTTTCTGGAAATATACAATTGAAGCTCAAACTGGTACAGCTTGTCAAAATGTATCATTATCATAACAACCAAAAATGCACAATGAGTACCCAAAGACCCGCTAGTGTTTCCCTTTGGAGAAGTTGCTTTGGGCAGTAGAAGTGTCATACTTTCCTGTCTGTGAGAAGCAGTAATGAACTAGATTTGCATTTCCTGCAGGAAATACCTCGGCTTGCATGGTAGCAAAAGAATAGTATTCTGCTAACCTTAAACCTTTAGTTGTTCATAAATGAAATGCTGTTTTAGTTTTTGCTGTTGTCATGATGCTTATTGTGCGTCTCGTTTATTATTCACCCGTTTAAAGAAGAGGAATCAATGCATTTGCTGCAGGCAGCATAAAGGTGACATATTTTAAAACCATGAAATCTACACAGGCTCAGTTAAAATATGTACTTCTGCCTACATTTCTGCATAACCTGAAATACTTTGCTCCATATCACGGCATTTTTCATTTGGAGTGTCTACAGATGTGCTTGTTTTTCAGTATTTTGATGCGGGTTCATTAAAGGTCACAAAGCCAGACAGCATACGACTCCGGGCCGGATCTGCAACAGATCTGCCCCGGAGCTGCTGACTTTTTCGTGGATTCGATGCGGATCCGGCTCGGAGTTGTCTGGGAATATTTAACATAAGTGGGGTGTATTCTTCAGTTCATGCTTGTGTCCTTGTTGTGGAGAAACGTCTGATGTATTTAATGTAAGGATTTATTGTGTTCGCCAAGGAATGTTAAGAAATAGTTGTTTCAGGGAAGCATAGTGGCTTTGGACAAAAGTATGTGCTATAAATGCCTAAATGTAACATACAAAAAGGACCGTAATGAATGATCAAAAATACATCTGCATGTTTTAGTCTGCTGTGTTTTATTAAAATTAAACGGCAAAAGTCGCGCATATGAGAGCGATCCTGTATGATCGCATTTCCAAAAGTGGAAACTATCGAGGTTATCAGAAGTCAGCTTTTAAAGGACAAAACACATTTTTTCCAGGACGTTCTTGCAACCCGGTTGCAAGTTGTCCAGGACCCGGTACTTGGTTGTGACACGGTGGTTGGGGACCTCTGGTGTAGACTACTTTTATTTATTTTTAGTTGAATTATCCCTTTAATACTTCACAACAAACTCATAACCGTAATGGTTGAGGAGTATCAATGCATGCACTGTAGAATAATTTGTAATCAGATTCAAATATCAGGTCTAAATATAATAAAATTCTTGTTTGTACTTAAGATTGTTTCCCAGGCAGAGGCAGAAACTTTTGAAACATCTAAAGACTTTTGAGGACATCCCATAAACTGAATGTTGATGTATTTTTTGCACTTAGTCATTGCTGAAGGTAGTAATTTTGCACAGTTTTGAACTGCTTACCCCTTTCACCCTAATCTGTTCCCGTCTCAAGACACCGGGCGATAGGTGACACTTAGAAATGCTTTGAAACGTCTCATTTGCGCTGATGGCAGATTGCAATCAACAGGTCAGGGAAATAATTAAAGAGGAAAACGGACGAGATGATGAAGAGAAGACAAATTATTATATATATATTTTACAGCCAACAGGTCTATACTTTAAAGTAATATCACCATCTTCATCCGTCTAAAAATCTGTGTTTGTATGCATGATGCGTCCTTTCGTTCAGCTAATCAGGAGTATTCATGAGTACTCTTCTGAGTGTTTAATCAGACTGATGCTAAATCCTAATCAGCATTAAGAATCTGTTTCACAAGTATACAGGTTTATATCATATGAGTATGATGACTGGTTCTCACAATCCCGAATTTGATATCTCAGAGTTCCCATAGGAACGGCAAATTGCAAATAAAATGTAATTTGTATGTTCTCATAGACAGGAATGAGATTAGATTGAGAATAAATAGAGATTTTTGGCTTGCTTCTCAGATGTTTTTTTCTCTATAATCTTATGCTTCCTATAGTGTTTTAGAAGAGCTCTTAACAATGACTCAAATGGAGCTCAGATTCAAAGTATCCAAAAAATCATAAATTTAATTTCTTTTCATTTAATGAGAATGCATAACTCTTTTAAGATTTGACGATTGAATTACTAAGTCTTGATTTTTATGAAAACATAAACCATGTGAAAAACATAACCATTTAGTCTGACCCTTAAACCTAATCATCAGGGGTGCGTTTCCCGAAAACAAAGACGTAACTTGCTGCTGATCCACCATAGTACAATGCATAGTTGAAGAAACTAACTACCTTGTCAAGACTGTTTCCCGAAAACATAGTAACTTTGTCGCACATTCGTTGTTTGAACCATGTTGGTTGAGTACTAATTAATTTGCTCAAATCGATTTAATGTCAGTTTACTGTTGTAAATAAGGTATATTGCCTGGGTTTAGTTATCTGTTGTTTATTTTAAAGATATTAAATTCACGCGCAAGTTCCCTCTTACGTCACACCTCCCAGGGGTTCCCCAGGGTCTTAAGGCTCGTAGACTGTGCACATGCACAGTTTTCAAATACACGGCTTTAATTCTGTTTATAAATTTAGAGACATAAAATAAAATTTGTATATATTTAAAATGATAGATATAGAATGCACTACATGTTTTCTGCTTATTTTGTTAAAAAGCATGATCAACGTAAGTTTACATATTATAATAACAAGAAACTATGCTTCTAACCACAGGTGAAGAGCTGTCGTTCAATTCAAACTATGCAATGCAGCTTGCAAATGTTCGTTTGAATGGTTTCGGTAAAAGTTTTGTCAGTAAAGACTAATCTTACAACAGTAGTTGGAAAACAATGCTTTTGGGAAACGCCCCCAGTGTGGTAAGAGCTATTTTTATACAAAATGTACAGTTTCCGCAAAATTGTCAGGGGAATAGTTTGTTATCTCCTTAAAGGAATTTTGGGGGAAAATACTGCAATTTTGGTTAAAAATTTACATAAACAGTTCAAAAATGTTTCCTAAATGTAGGCTAATAATAAAAATTTATGTGAAAGAATATTTTATTAAAATGTATTGAATAAATATAAGGAAAAAAATACAAATTGTTGGGTTGGATTTTAAAGTAACATGAAATTTTATGTTTCAAACAGAGATGCCGATAGAGAGGCAAAAGTTAAGGATTTACAGCTTTAAAGCTCATGATAACAAAATGGACATCTCTATGAAGTCTCCTGAGCTTTGATGGAGCAAAATGAAATTGTGCTTTGGGTCGAGCTGAACGTGACATTTGCCAAGCTGATATTTGGACTTAACTTCCACCAAAAATGAAGCCAGATCCCTTTCAACTCAGAGAGTGATCTGCTGTTCAAGCGAGAGCAGCAGGGGTGTCCTTTATGCTGATGGCTGGCGCATCACTGACCCGTAAATTGTATTTGATGACAGGTCACCATCTGTCACCCTGGACCAACAGTACGGGCCACTGGAAGGAAAACAGTAATTAGCGAAATGGCAATTTGTGGATTGAGGAAAATATTGGGATCTAGAGGACTATTGGTTCCCCAGACAAAAATGTCAAGACAAAAAGGGGCCTTATTAAAAAGGATATTTTTTTCTTTTTCAGGAATGATTCTCGCTGAGCTCTGAATATCTCACAGCATCGCAGTTAATGAGAAAACGAGATCCATCCAAAAAGTCAATATTCTTCATCACGTAAAAGTTATTTTGAGATTGATAAGGAGATGAATATTAAACCACTGAGAATTAATAAGGTTTAAAAGATTAGTGAAAAGCGGCACCATGGAAAAGTCACTGGGTGCGTTGCGTCTACAAAGCTACAAAATTGAAAGTTAGGAGTGCGGGTAAACTACCCATTTAAATAACAGATGTCTTGAGTTGGGTAAATGCACTCAGCCAGGATTTGTGTACTCTTGAGTAATCAAACAAACAATGGACGAAAACAGTAGAGATGCCTGTCGTTATCTATTCTGAAATTATGTTTTGTTGTGTTAGAATGGCCAGGACCCTGATTTGGCATGATTTATAGATTCACTTCTTTGCCCAGGCTTTTAATTTTAGCAGGAAATTAAATTATGATGCCGTGTTGATGTAATTAAGATGATTTATTGTGCATGCACTCATTCACCTTTTATTCCTGGATGAATTGTTTCCATGACAACTGGCTAATATTGCCTGTATTGAAAACCTTCTATTTGTTCTTGAATATTCAATAAGTGTATAGTACTAAACATCTGTGAGGACGGAAGCAACTTTCTTTACTGAAAAATTTATAAAAGCAGCTACTCGCATTGCACCAAGAGTATAGCAACAAAAACATTGTCTTTCTCGATCATCTCCTCTGAGATGACAGATGGCATTTGGATTTCTACCATCTTTGGAGAGCAGATTTACCCGCACCAGATTTTTCATGGCGACTGTACCACGATCACAGTGATTAAGAGAGGTCAAGTGCCCTTAGAGAAGTGAACAGCTAGTGGGTAAGAGCCAGCTGTTGAGGGTTGTAGTAAACATGGCAGGGTTATGGATTGCTCACGTTCAGTGGCGTAGATTTTTCTGCTCTGATATTTACAGTTCAGTAAAGATTAACAAGGGTTGGCACATTTAATCTGTGCAGAATATTAAATATATCATATAAAATTGATTTATTCTCATGCCATTCAAAGCTCATTTTACTTTTCAAAAGAAAAGCACAGATGATACTTTTTATTATTTCAATTCTTTAGTTGAGATTGAATTGAGAGTAAATGGAAACATTTGGGGAGGTTATCGTTTAAGCTTTCAGAAAGGTGTCAACCGTAAACTCAGATTTGCTAAGTCTTCCAGCAAAAATTTATATTATTAAAGATTTCGATATGAACTCGCATCACATTTATCCAAAACTAGATCATCTTAGCGAAACATTTCACTTTATAGCCCAGCACATTTCTTATTTGTATCTACTCTATAAAAATTTTTTGTAAATTCAACAGGGGAAAAGGTGTAAAAATGCTTCGGTAAAAACTCATCAATTGGTTAACTCTAAAAACCTTGATACAGTTTAAACTGTAATTTATTTTAATAAAACATAACATTTAATTTTATGGTGACAAAGTAAAATTTTTGAAAGTAAAAGGTGTGAATTACCATATATTTTATTGTGAAAATCTTAAAGTTGTTTAAATAATGATTTGTAAAAAAATACAGTAAAAGTGAACAACAGTAAAATTCCTTGTGCGACACTGTACATTTTATCATATTTCACCAAAATAATTGTTTACTTTTATACTTCTTACCAGTTACGTATAAAAAGGTGTTTTATGTTACACTTTGTCTTGGGTAATTCATGTTTAGTACTATTTTCATGTCACGTGTTACCATCATGGTATTTTGTATTTGTGTGAATTTCACTGTGCACCATCTCTACATGTTTTAAGTACGAAGCAGATTTATATTAAAATACATATATATCAGTTAATAAAATACACAGTTACTTTACAGTTAAGAACTGTAAAGTTTACAAAATGTTGCCATAGAAAATACAGTAAAAATACAAATCTTTGCTGTAATGAAAAAGAAAATGCCACCGTATTGTTGCAGTTTTTAACTGCAAAGTTGTTTACATGTTTCTGGTATTTGTTTTCTAGCAACCACAGCTACCATTATTTTACAGTAAAAGCTATGGATTTTATTGTGTATTTTAGTAGAAATTTCTGAAACAAAGTTAAAGGATTACTTCACTTTCATAAAAAGTGTGGAGAAAGAGGACCGTTCCGACGTTGTTGTATGTAAAATGATACTAATTAATGTCTTTGTGTCACATTCGTTGTTTAAAATAGTCTATTAAAGTCCATTTGACGTGCTTACTCAAATATGTAAGGTCGCGCTGGTGCATCATACTGCTAGTGCCAGGGCCGCCTTAACCTAATGTGAGGCCCCGGGGCTAAGAGGTTTTGTAGGCCCCCCTTCCCCTCGATTTATAGTCTAATTTTTTTTTATTTTTTAAGTGTAATATCTAGGTAATCTACATCACAAAATGCATTAGTTTCTTTCGAGACATACAACTGTGAGTTTTCCCTCTTTGAGCCAGAAAACACCATAATATTGTTATTCACTGAGCCCACTTGAGCATAAACACAAGACACTTTATTTAACAACCACACACAGCAACATGTGGTGATAATAAAACCAAAATGTGTGAAAGTATATATGTTTATAAGCTTTATATTTATATAGTTTTTGGAATATACAAATTTGCAGAAAATTGCCACTCATACTTAAATGCTCACCACAGTTTTAAAAATATAATAAGTTAAAGTTAGTTTTAAAGTAAAAATGCATTAATGATAACAAAAGATAAGTCTTTATAGACAGAATCTTGTTAAATGCATTAATGATAACAAAAGATAAGTCTGACAGAATCTTGTTTTTTAATCAGTTATTTATTTTGTAGGCTATTGAAGATATAGTATGCATTGTATTTAGTATTTATGCATACATAAGCATGTAAAACGAACACGTATGAATATGCACAAGACAGACAGGGAACATACCTGTGTATAAGATCTTTAGATAATGAGATTATAATGGTGCTATCAGGGGATGATCATTTGAGATGGTCTTGTCGCTCTTTACTTTCTTAGACTTGCACCTTTACCGTTGCGTCTCTTTCTCGTCTTTCTAAACCAACAGATGTGTGTACTGTGAGCTAACGTCGCGTCAAACTACATCGCTCCAGCTGCGCACGCGTCACTTATATAAACGCGAGTAAACTTAAACTTTATAACAACTAACAGCATTATGTGCGGGAACTCCTTTCTTAATTTAGCGGCACAGTTTCTTGTGCACTTTTGGAGAGACTTCTGCATGCCAGAGACTCAGACAGCTGCACGAGCACAGAGAGAGCGAACGAGGGAGCGCGCGCACGAAAGAGAGAGAGACCTGCACCTCACTAGTGCTTATTATGAAATTTCAGAAATTACTCTTTCATTTGTTGGTGGATTATTTCCTGTTTCTCTGTCATACTCAGTCTAACGTGCGGGAATGTCAAGTTGACAACGCGCACTTAATTACATTACGCGGAATAAAAAATATGTTACGTCTGACATTTTATTTCACGTTAAGTTACAACGGACCAATCAGCAGCCATGTAACGTTCAATTAGAGTGATTGACAGAAAACCTGACAAGTTACAAAACAATATGACCTTTTCAGCTCATCATGAACGCAAACTTGGGAGGCCCTTGAACTTGGGAGGCCCCTGGGCTTCAGCCCAGGTAAGCCCGTGCATTAAGGCGGCCTTGGCTAGTGCACAACGCAAAGTTGTGGTTTAAAACTCCTTATGTTGTATTTTTCTTGTCAAAAATGACTATAGTTTCGCTAAGACCCTTATGCCACATTTGGGATCGTTTAGAATCCTTTGAAGCTGTATTGGAACTGCAATTTTAAACTGCATTAAAACTGTAAATGGTGGGGGTCCAATAAAGTCTACTAAAATGAGAAAAACCCTGGAATGTTTTTACTCAAAAAACTTAATTTCTTCTCCACTAAACAAATAAAGATACAAACAACTTGAATGGCATGGGGGTGAGTAAATTATCAGGATTTTATTTTTATGAAAGTGAAGTAATCCTTTAAAAGAAACACAACAGAGAGCTTTATCAAATCTCCTGAGCTATATCTGAGCAATAAACATTCCTCTAGGTGAGGAGTTTTCATTTTGTACTGAACTATATGCTTTAATCCAAACTTAAACAGTTTTTTTATTACACCGGAGTCTCTCTCAGGTGAGTGAACGTCCTTCTCACCCTTCTCGGGGAGAAGGCAAACAGACAGCAATTATTTTACACCACTGGGTAGAATAGGACATTTCAAGGCTTGTACCTCAAGATCTCAAATGTGTCTGCCATTATATTGACATATTTGTTTTGTTCTGTTGGCTTTCTCAGAATACTTTAAACTTCCAGGAGGAGCGTTAACCTTGGGCTGAAGCTTCAGGTGTCCTCCAGCCTTACAATAAACAGAACCTCTAACTGCAGGGCCTTGGAGATGGAATTTATGTATCTGGCTCCAATACAAAGAGACCGTCTGATAAGACTTTTAAATAACGGGAAGATTTGTAAAGCGTGAGAGTGGGTGAGAGACATTCTTGCTTTTCTTGTGCAAAGCATCAAGTGATAAAACACTGGGGTTTGGCATCCGAGTAAAATATATTCGTTAATAATGGCCGATCTAAAATTGACATATGCTTGCCATAAATTCAGTTGGCCAGCATGTACAGCTTGATATAAATATGATACAGACAGAAACAGGAGAGTCAAGCCAAAATCCCAAAAAGTGAAAGAAAATGTAAAGCTAATGAACAAACAGTAAGATGCTTTTGGGGGGGGGGGGGTTAATAACATTTACAATTACATATATGCATTTGGCAGATGCTTTCATTCAATGTGACTTACAGTGCATTCAAGATAACAATTTATCAATATGCATTTTACTTAAAAATATAGTGCATCATTTATGTATCCACTTTTTAAAGTAAGTTTAACATGGATTTTTAAGCAATTGCATAAATTGCTTAAAATTCCATGTGAAACTTACTTAAAAAATGGATGCAAAAATGACGCACTATTTTTTTAAGTAAATCCAGCCTTTATTTTTTCAGTGCACTGTAAAACAAATGGGCACAATAAATTACAGAAAATTTCCGTAATACAAAAATACAGTTTTGGGGTGCCAGAAAAATACTGTAAAATAACGGGCACAATAAATTACAGAACATTTTCAGCAATGGTTCTTTAAAGCACTTTTAACATCTGAAGAACCTTTCTGTTTCACAAAAGGTTCTTTAAAGGCATACCATGGAACTTTTTGGCCACTAGGGGGTGCTAGACATGTATTTTTCACGTCTAGCGCCCCTAGAGGCCACAAGCGACACTGTCGCGAATGAAAAAAGAGAACTCTTTAGGTCACAAAGTGTTTCATGGGTTTTATTTTAATCAAATGCCAACAAAATCGCGTAGCTTACGTTTACAAGCCAGTTGTAATGGTGGTCGCTTGGTTAAAGTTTATATTTAAAAAAAATATTGCCCTAAAGGGGAATCAAACCCGGATTGCCCGTGTCGTAGGTCCATGACACCACCACAGTGCCACAATGTCACGTGATGTAAGTCTTTCTCTAAACTCTCCAAGTAGCTTCCAGTAAAATTCACGTAAAAATAGTGTTCGGGCGCCAGACAGGACTTATATATGCAAGCAATATAACATTACTTACTAGTCCAAAAGTATGACGGCCAAGTCAGCACTGGTCAGAAACCCCTCCTCCTTTAGTTCACACCAGTGAGCGAATGCTGGCCCAATATTGATCCTCATCCTTTTTTTATTCTGTCACTCTCCCGTTTGCTCTTTCTGGTCTCCTCCAACAGAACCTTGGGTTTCTTTTTCTGCTTCGGCCATGCAAAAACATCACGGAAATAAATTTGAGAAAGTGGAGGAAGTGACGTGTGCCGTAAAGCAGATTTTTGTAGTTCTTTTTTGTGCTCGGGTTACTACCCGAAACCCCAAGTTTAAAGGTACGAGTAAAAGCGATACAGACCCCTTCAGGCTATGGTATACATGTCTTTCAACCTATCTTAAGTCGATGAACCATCACAAGGGTCTTGAAAATATATTATAAAGGTTGAAAAACTACAAAGTGTCACTTTAAGGGGAGAAAAGGTTCTTCAGATTATAAAAAATTATGAAGAAATGGCTCTTTTAAGAACCTTTGACTAAATGGTTCTTTGTGGTTATTTTATAGCATCGCTTTTTATAGCATCGCTGTGATACCTTTCAAGCACCATTTGCACCTGCAATTCACAATCATGGCACAATGGTGATCTGGCATATTTTACTGGGCCTGAATAGCATCACTAGATCAAGTGCGGCAGTCTACACCATATGCCTGAATGTATGTCGGATATGTTTTAGTTTTAGCTTAAAAATAGTGAATTCGCCTTGATGTTCAAAAACAAACCGTTTCATTGGCTGCAGGCAGATCACAAACTTTATTGTACAAAACAATAATATGTTTGTGGGGAGCTGGCGGTCTTTCAGCATGAATTTGATGCATAGCTGTGGGGTCCAGATAATGGAAACTTTAAAAAGCATCCATTATGTTGACTCAGGTGTTGTAAGAAAGACAAATCCAATGAAGAACGATATATAAGATGGAGGAAGGAACGATCGCTTTCATCTCACCCAAAGCTATTTAGATAACATATTATAGTCAGAGTACCTTTCTGCTAAACTGATGATTGGAGCCAATAACATTTGATCCGATGAGGTGCAACGTAATGCAGTGTCGTGGATAGTATGATTAAGGTTATGCTATTGTGAATTATTATTGCACCCCATTATGTGACATGAAGCTAAAAAAAGATCATTCTGGCACCCGGGCAGCACACCGTAGCTTCTGATATGGGCCTCAATTTCAGAGTCATAACCTTTCGGTCGAGTCCTATTTATTTCTCCATTAATAGAGCTGTCGACTCCTTACATCTCTCTGACAAACACACAATACCTGTTGTCATACTGCGCCAAAAAGTGAAGCCCACCTGGCTTAAAGAATGAGAATGTCATAGTGTGGTCTGTTTGGAGAGATAGCACCACGGAAACTGTCACCAGCCAGGCTGTCGCCATGGAGCTCATCAGGAACTGCATCCCGGACAACAGAAGTGTAGGGAACACAATGGCCTCACAGTCTGTGTTTCGTGACAAAGAGATGAAGTGTAATTAGAGGCGGTGTGTTTGTGAAGGCAGGCCGAATGCACCGCGTGGCTGCCAGTTGGACACTGAATACTGAATACTGGAGGAAAGTTATGTGACTGGAATGAATGACTAAAACTAGGAGAGTCATAAGTGAAGTTTGCCGTAATACAGATCACCCGCTGATGTTATTTTTGAGTCTTCATTTCTCAGTATTAGAGACCAACATTTCACAAATGCATTTAATCATTTTGGAATTACACTTAAATTACCTGCAGTCTGCTTTTTCGAAAGCACCAGCAGATGTTAAATATGTGAATCACATTGGCTCCAAAGTCAAAATGAAAATTTGATCATTATTTACTCCCCCTCAAATTTTAGATTCTTATAGTGTTGGTTTTTGGTGAAACACAAATAAAGGTTTGAAAGATTGGACTGCATCTGTCAACACCAAAAGCACCATAACTGTACTCTATAATTTAAAGCTTTTGAAGTTGTACGATAGCTTTGTGTGAGGAACATACCCAAACTAAAGTAGTTATTATAAACGTACACCTTTGCACCTAAAGTGTTAATAATAATAATACCTTCAGAGGTACCTATTGGTACCAAAGAGCACTTATTACCTCAACTATATACCTATTATTATCTCAGAAGTACATGTTGATACCAAATATATATATATATATATATATATATATATATATATATATATATATATATATATATATATATATATATATATATATATATATATATATATCTGTGCCTAATATAATAGGAACTTTTAAAGGGCACTGCCCCAGTGACAGTTGTGGTACATATTTTGACCATTTTTTTCTAACGGTGTACCAAAGTTTGCATCTAGAATTAAAGAGCACCTACTGTCTCATTCACATTTTTACATTTCCTTTGGTGTGTAAGTGTGTATAAGTACATGTAAACGATATGCAAAAGGTACAAACCCCAAAGTAAACGATGCACGGGTTTACGTCTCCAACGTGAATCTCTTTTCTTGGACTACAACAAACACATGGATTGTAGGCAGCAGTTTACTTCCTGGGATTGGTGATGTAGACAAGACCGACATTATCATAATTCCTCACGCTTGGACTCACAGCCTGTAAGTTAACTCCTGTTAGCATTGCATTGTGACCGAAACTTTCAAACATGGTAAGAAGCGTCACATTTTCCATCAGATATATTCAGGCCAATTACAACTTACAGATTAGCTTGCCAATCAGGGACACAGAGCTTTTCACATCTGTGAGTTTCAAAACTTTATTTGGACAACTTTAAAGACGATTTTCTCGATATTTAGATTTTTTTTGCACCCTCAGTTGTATCTCGGCCAAATATCTCCTAACAAACCATATATCAATGGAAAGCGTAATTATCAGACTTTATAAGACTGATTTTGTTGTCTTGTGTCTGTCCTGTATGTGAAAGAATGAGGTTATGATTTTAATGATTTGAGGTATTCAGATTTTTTTTAATTATGAGATTTATTTGACTTTTAAATTAAGCCTGTCAACAGATGAAAGCTTCAGTTTACCCTGCATGGTCTGAAATTCATTCTTGATGTTGGAGCGATAACGCTGGGCCTTTAATGAGGAAATAGTGACTCATAGTGAAGGGTTTCTAGGGTCAATCTGATGTAAGAAGCCAATGGAAGCTGGCAAAATATCATGTTCACTTTATGAAAACACACGCTAACCTTTAATAACATTAGGAGTGGGAAAGAGAGACTTACAGCCTTGTAGCTCAACTACTGTGGTATAACATTGTGCTTGCAAAACCAGCGTCATGGGTTCAATTTCAGGACCACACATTTGATAAAATGCATGGTTTTAATGCATGCCTAAATGTAAATCTGTTCTCGTGTGTTAAAAGAGTAAAAACAGATTTCAATTTGAATAAGAAGTATTATAATCTGCCATAATATATAAAAATACAACATTTGAGTGTTTAAAATAAAAGCATATGAATTTATTCTTGTTTGCTCACTGCTTTTTGTAAGTTGAGGTCTAATATTCATTTTTTTTTATAGTTTAAAATAGACTGAAAATTATTATGAAAATGTGAAGATCAAAGTGTTGCTTGTGCTGGTTTTTGGTCTGCTGAATGATACTTGAGGCATGACTCCGTCTGAAGCGCTCTCAATCAGCAAACACGTTCCAGAGACTTAACATTTAAATCTCCTATGTCTTCCAAAAACACATAAACAGATTCAGTGAAGATTAAAAACATGACATGCATACAACCATCACGCCATCAACCAAAAACAAGACTCTCAGAAGACTTTTACAGTGTTTTTAAAACTAAAACAGATTTGACTTAAAGTATCTACATATCTGTCCAGTAAAAAGGTTTAATGCCATCTGGGCCGTCCTGAGAGAGCTAAGGACAATTCTATTAAAAATAGTACACATAATCCTTTGTTTATTAAACATTTCGGCTTGGCTTAACACTCTGTGAGCGTTTTTGACAACATTATTGCACTCCCCTGTGTATTTGCCTACATAGGCTAGTTAATTCTCTTGAAACCAAGTGAAACATTTTTATGGAGAGTTTGACTTGGAAACACAAATTTTGCAAGCACTTTTGAAACGTTTCATTAATTTTTCCCGAACAAACAGTTTGGGAAAAAGAACACTGCATTGTTTTGGAGAGGATTAGCCAAGATTCGCCAATTTTGTTTGCATTTAGTATTTACATAAACCTATTAAACATCAACTTTCAAACTCTGATACAGCATTTCTGAAAAAAAGTTTGTCAAAAATAATTTGAAGTGCTCAGATTTAAAAGCCTTGGTCAAAAATGAGAAATTATTAACTGAATGCTTTCAGTACGTATTATTCGTTCACTTTAATCTTCTTCATAAAAGTTTGTTGGCGGAATCCATTAAACGCATGTTGATTTTTTTTAGCAAAACCCTTAAAGTGCATAGAAGTAATTAAGAAATTAATAAACATTTATATATTTATTCAATAGATTTATAGCATTTGGAAAAAAACTTGTCATGGATTGCATGTATTGCATTTTGCGGGAAAAATAATTTGTTTTTAAAATAAATCTCTGAAAATCAAATTATGGATTTAAATTTTTTATGTAAGTGTAACCTAAAGATGCTATGTGAAAGTTTGTAACAGAAAATAGTGATAGAAAACACGTTTTTAAGGAAATTTGTCAAAATGGATTTATTGCGTTTTGGAACCAAACTCTTTATTTTAATTTACTCACTGTGCCCATGGGCACTCATCTTAATATAAAATACGTAATAATGTGGAAAAGCAATGGCAGCAGTTACTTTCAGACCAGCTGTGAGCAACAATATTTAAAAAAAAACAGTAGCAAGCAAACTATGTGAGATAGTATAAAAGCTCAATGGAGTTGTTTAATCATGAAGAAAAAGTAAACCCCTTGAGAACAATTCAAGAAACATGCTGAGCTTGTGGGGATCAATAAAAGTAACATGCATTGGTTGAAAAGCTTATATATTACAGTAACAAAAGAAGAAAAGAGAGCAAAGAACAAAGGCCAGTGTGGAGCAAACGCTCCATGGGGGAAAAGATAGGCAAGTAATTTCTGTGTCATAAAAACACCCATCACAAGACACCCAAGCAAAAATGCTGTGCGGGTCAAACTTTGACATGCTTGTATTGTTTCCCTGTTACTCTCTCACACAGAGCACATTATTAAAAATAAAGAGAGACATGAAAATGGACTGGACACATATGAGACACTGAAGTACACATTTTTTGAGCTGCCCATTAGTTGTTCAAAATGGTAGTCGTCAATTTTATGCTACATTGTCAGAAATTAATTGTCAAATATTTACCCTCTTTTGTCCAAGATGAGTCCAAGATGTTACTGGAAGCTTTTATAGTTTATAAAGTTTAAAATATGGATTTTTTTTACCCAATCTCATCGATTACCCGCAGATGTCCTTTATTAACCCCTTGGAGCCATGTGGATTACCTTTGTGAATGCATCTGGGGTTTAAGTTATTCCCTGATCCCTATTTTCTCTCATTATAAGCTTGGAAAAGACATAAAATAACTCCAAACGTGTTCGTCTGACAATGATGGAAATATGTATCTCAAATTGCTTGAGAGTGAGTACATAATGGGGTCATTTTGATATTTGGCTGGAGTATTGCTTTAAGTGCAGAAGATCACAATGAGACCAAATGAGCCTGGGATCTTTTCATGGCACTTTCAGCTACTGCCAGGTTTGTTTTATTTACTTTGCTAAACAGAGAGACGGGCATATGATGTTCCAGTTTGGCCGCGTTTATACAACCGAGAGATAAGAGCCAAACCCACGCCTGGACTCCCTCACCTGTCTCTACACACACTCACAGACTGCGGGTTGTGTTTGGGATCCATCATCTTGACAATTTTTAGTAATGGCCACTTATGTCGCCATGTTTACACCGATCACAGGCATCTCAGACTATTTGGGTGAGTGTTGAGTGCACCGCGACTAAATTGAGGCCTCCATTTACAGTACAGGCGACTGGAGTAGTGAATTGAATTCAGAGTGGCTTGCTTGCTTATTTTGTTGTCAAAACTGTACACAGAGGAGCTCAGGTTTTGATTTAATGCAACACTATGTCAGGGTTTGGGCATGTCTGCTGCCTATGGACCTCATAACACATCTGCTGTAGGCCAATACTGACTATGTAAGGTATTTCTTTGCACTAGAAACCTAAACAAGTCTCACAAAGTACATTTTAGCCACAGTGACTAAAATAATTTAGAGATGTTTCCTGTAATTGAGCCTGAGTGTATTTTTAGAAAGATTTTACAGAATTGTTTTTTTTTAAGAGTTCTGATTTGCTTGGTGTTTTATATAAGACCTTATTGAATGTATTTGAGACCAATATTACACAAACATATTTCATCTACACTACCCAGCAATTTTGCGTTTAAAAGACGCCTAATAGCCGTCCAAGACTTAAACTCTAAAAATGGTTGGTTTATTTTTTACCCATAATGGGTAAATATTGGACAGAACATGCGCTGTGTTAAAAATGACCCAATGTTGGGTCGTTGTTATGCAACCATTGGGTAAAATATCCCAGCAGTTGGGTTAAAACAACCCAGCATAAGGTCCCTTTTAACCCAGCGGTGTGTTTTGTCCAATATTTTTATGCATTATGAGTGTAAACAAGGCAAAATTTGGGCTGACATTGAAATGTAACAGATGTCTAACCATTGCCCCAAAATAAATGAAATAATATAAATAAATAAAACAACTTCAATGTTGACTTTGCTTACACAACGAAATATCAGACATCTTAAAAGTTATTTTGGCCAAAACGACGTGTAACCAAATTAAAATGTATTTTGGCTAGAAGTGGGTTACTTTTACCCAGACTAAATCGGGTCTAGTTAACCTAGATGATGAAACAATAATGGGTAATTATGCAACCAAATGTTTAAAAACAGAAGTTTTCCCGAAGTTACATTTAAAAAGGGTGGTGTTTTGAATAGACATGCTTGTAAAGGTATGTTCAAATGACTCTTTGCATGTCGATTCATTGAAGTTTTACATTTTTTAACCTAGAATCTGGCTGTAATCGTTTTCAAAGTGCAGACACAGAGGTCAGGACAGAACAAGACGTGACGCTGACTGGTTTGGTTCGCAGTGTGCTAAGATCATAAATATTTTACATCGTCACATTCTCTGGGAAAAGTGTGACTGCCTTCTGTGTCTGCTGCTGGGAACACGTAGGGCGCTCAGCAGTCAACAACAAGGTTACAAGAGGTTCTGGTTGACTGAAGAGAGACCTACATGGTTATGTTTCTAACATAGGTAAAAACAGGGATAGATGTCCACACACTGAAATGCAGAATTTTTTTTTATTACAAAATAATAAAATTTAACCACGTATGCCATTTGCAGGATGTACAAAAGTCATTTAGCCATGAACACATTCTGGATAAGATTTATACCTGATGAATTTAATGATAAATGATGATGAATTGTATTTTGAGGTGAATTACCCCCTTATTCCTAATGATTTAAAATGTGAATGTATTTGTAAATGGTAGGGGAGAGCGGGGTAATTTATCACACTGTTCTTAACTCCGACACTAGAGGCACTATCTCAAAAATTTGATTGACACAATTTTCTTATTTTTTGGCTTAAAAGTTAAAATTTACACTATATATTTTATCCAATACAACTTTTTTAGGTATGAATGTTAAAAACTATTATTTTGCACAAAATAGAGGAGACAATAACGTGTATTTTGATACTTTAGCTGATGTGCAATGTTGAGCTAACCCTGAGATTAAGCCAAAATTAGCACGCATGTCAGTTTGGGGTAAGTTGTCTAAATGACTTTGGCAAATTGTCACCAGTGAACATTCTCTATTTATTAGTCTACAACTCCCTAATGAGATAAGATATGAAAATTTAATGAATACAACATATGTGGCCAAGACTTCCTTCTTTTATTTGGTATAAGATTTATACCATTGTGATGTATGGTGCTCAAAAAATGTTAGACAGTGTGAAAAGTGTGACAACTTACCCCGCCCTCCCCTATACTCTTAGAAAGGATGTGTTCATTTTTCACACATTGTTTTGTGTTATCTTATTTAACACATTTTGTGTTGATTTTATGTTTAAATAATTAAAAGGGAAAACACAAGATGTGTTAAAACAACACAACGTGTGTTGTTCCAAAAATAACACAGAGATGTGTCTATTTAAGGACAAGACATTAAGGGCCCTATTTTAACGATCTGAAACGCAAGTGCGAAGCGCAAAGCGCAAGTGAGTTTGTGGGCGGATCTTGGGCGCTGTTTCTATTTTCCCGGCGGGAGAAATAACTCTTGCGCCAGACGCAAATCAATAAGGGGTTGGTCTGAAGTAAGTTCATTATTCATAGGTGTGGTTTGGGCGTAACGTCAAATAAACCAATCAGAACGTCATCCAACATTCCCTTTAAACGCAAGGGCGCAAGTTCCATGGCGGGTTGCTATTATTATGACGGATTTACCAGACGCACACCAGGAGCAGTTCACAGCCGAGGAAACCCACGTTCTTGTAAGAGCCGTCAAAGACAAATAAGTTGTTTTGTATGGGGATGGAGAAACCCGCCCAAATCAGCATAGGTTAAACAGGCGTGAGAGGAAATAGCCACAATTGTCTCATCAGCTGGCATATCGTTGCGCCAAGCGCTACAATGATGTCAGGAGACGGGGAATCCCAAGCTTGCCAGCATAAATCGGGTACGCCGTGTAACGGGAGGTGGATCTGCCTCTACACAGGACCTGATGCCAGCAGAGGACATCGCTGCTTCCACCCTCACCGCTGAAATGGTTTGGGGGCTTTGAAATTGGACCCAAGAAACGCAAGCAAGGTCCAACCCCAAAGTACACTTACAAATCAAGTTCATATACATTAAGGTTTCTTATGAAAACATTTTAATTATTATTTACATAGATTAAAGGTAATACAGCCACACAACAAATATGAAAATATTTTAATCGTTATTTGCATGAGAATTTTTTAACGCAGCCACACAATAAATAAAAACTATCACCACAATGCTCACCACTATGATTCCCCTTATCTCATGTGTTAATATTTTTTATTGTAACAATTTATGATTTGCAAAAATAACTGTTGCATCTGTGTAGATTAGATGCAAAGTGTGTGCCCGTTGTGCACGCTATACATTATGGTCAAGCATGCGCCCTTAAAATAGCATAATGAACCACGTGCAACGACTTTAGACTAGTTTTTTTGGTCAGTGGCACAATTGTTTTTTGAAACTGCAAAATAGCATCAGGGATGGTTTGCGCCGCAAATCGCCTCCTTTTTTGCGCTGAACCGCACAGGGAGCGCAAGTTCATTCCCTAGTTTGCCGACGTGCGTCTGTGGAGGGAAAAACCTGCTGTGCACCGGTGCAAAATACGAATGATACATGCGTCACTGACAAAGTCAATTGCGCTGGGTGCAAGATAGGGCCCTAAATGTGTTGTCCTTAACTAGACACAACATGTGTTGTTTTAACACATTCGTTTTAAGAGTGTAGATAGTCTTTTTGTTGTTTTTTGAGCTGTTTTCAAAATCGCAAAGATGCACAATTTGAAATAAACTTCAAATATCTCCTAGGCCTAATCTGTGGAGGCAACCGTATAATTGTCAATGTAGCCTTGAGGCAGAAAAGATCCAGAGGCTGCAGTTTGTGTAATTACTCTACTGATTTGGATACTGAATAATATCTTATACTGTATGTTATTAAGCTCTCCTCAGAAGCTCAAAAATAATAGAAAATTGACTTAATTTGAATAAAATGATTTATGTTTCCTACCAAGAACATGAGAAAACTAAGACACTGGTTTAAATTTGATTGTTGGGAGACTTTATTTTACGAACCAAAACACTACTTACGAATCTTTAAAGGAGGAAGAGTTTGTATAGAAATATGTAGCTATTCGGTAACACTTTACAGTAAGGTTGTATTTGTTAACACACAAGATGTTTGGGTAGGTCTTATCTAACTTGACAAATTCTGGATTAAATGATTTCACAGCTAATCCTCACAAATGTTGCTGTGTGGTCTTACTGCTGCTTTTATCAGCTAAATACCTCTTCTACTAAGATCAATACTTTAACAAGTGAATGAATGGCTTCTTCCAGAGTTCAATACAAGCAAAGTGTAACCCATAAGTAGAGAGTTAGCATTATCACTAGTTTGCTCAAATGGTAATGGGTATGATGCGTCATAAAAAATTATGTATTTGTGACCCTGGACCACAAAAACATCATAAGTAGCACGGATATATTTGTGGCAATAGCAATAATAAATTGTATGGGTCAAAATTATATTAAACAATCATTAGGATATTAAGTACAGATCATGTTCCATGTAAATTTGCTTAGGACTTCATTTGGACTGACTTTAAAGGTGATTTTTTTGCACCCTGTGATTCTAGATTTTGATATATTTGTATCTCATCCAAATATTGTCATATCCTAACAAACCATACATCAATGGAAAGCTTATTTAGCTTATTGACCCTGGTTTTGTGGTCAAGGGTCGCATATTATAATCGATCTTTGATCTGTGATTTGCTTCACACTGTGGTGGCTTCCCAAATGTTTTCACTTTGCCCAAGGCAGTAATTCATAATTCAGAGATCATCACTTGGCAGTTTTTCTGCTGAATGTGACAAGCTAGATGCATAATTCATTAAATGCAAAAGCATTAAATATTAATGTAAGGTCATGCACTGCATTTCTCTTAAATATATAGCAAATATAGCATGGACTCATGCATATAGCATTGTTTTTGTTATTTTGAGAACCAAGTCACATGCCATGACAGTTTGTAACTGTTTTACAATTCGGTAAATCCATATGTGGTTAATTCATATGTTTTTATATAATCTGCTTATGTCCCATTGTCTGGTTCAGCTTACAGGTGATGGATCTTTAAGATTTTGTTGTATAAGCAAAATTGGAGACAAAGTTCCAACTCATAATATACTTACAAATTTTCACAAGATTGAAGAGAATTGCTATGCTTTTATAAATAAGTGATTTCAGCTGAGGTCTCTTTCAACATCTACATTTTCTGGAAATGGAGGTTTGGGGATTTGTAACGCTTTTTGAATAAGAGACAGATTTGCTAACATACCACAAAATTTTGTTGTAACAGACTGAAATTGAAACGATACTCGAGTTGGGTCAGGGGTTCACACATCACTGGGGAGCAACAGAGGACATGTGCTGAATTTAAATAAGGTTTGTGGGATGAGAGAGAGAGTTCAAGTTTTGTGGAAATCTGTGAAAACTGATTCTAATAATGCAAGTTAGCAGTTCACTTAATCTCTGTGAGCAGGATGCGCAACGATTTAATGGTTTAGCTGCCTTACATTCATCTCAAAAACTGCTAGTGTTGACCTATTTTTAGCACATATGGTTTCCTTTTAACAAAAATAGTGAAGTTCTACATAAACTATGCTGTGGCAGTTTTTTCAGGCAAAAACAGGGTTGGTTTTTATACGATTTTTAATGGTGTGTCAATGCCAAAACATATGAGTCTTGTACAAATGCTAAACAAGTTCACCAAGGATATCCCTTGAGGAAAAATATGTTTCACGGCTTTCAAGAGCTATCCAAGTTGTGTTTAATTTAAAAATTAACTTGAACAGTAGTAGAAATAAAATCAACAAACACTTGAGACCATTGATGACATCCACTGAGGATAGCCAACATTAGATAATTCAGTCTTGAAAGAATCTAAAAAAAATGTTTTTGAATTGAAAAATGTTTTATTTTTAATACTTGGTTTGAAAAAACATATAATTGAACCAAAAGCTGTCCCTGTGATGTGTCCTATAAGGTCCTAATATGTACCATATTACGATTAAAATTAGTGATTCACCGATGTATCGGCCGCCGATATTTATCAGCCGATTTTTTTATAAATTTGAAACCATCGGCATATCGGCAATATCACGAGAAAGGCCGATACCGATTGTT
Organism: Paramisgurnus dabryanus; assembly: GCF_030506205.2. NCBI lineage: Eukaryota > Metazoa > Chordata > Actinopteri > Cypriniformes > Cobitidae > Paramisgurnus > Paramisgurnus dabryanus. Next base: position 31,189,445 of record NC_133337.1, on the reverse strand, counting down.
TATTAATTAACTGCATAAAGAAATCCATTATATGTAAAAAAAAAAAAAAATTAGTTAATGTTGTTAATAAAATAAATGCTGAATAGCAAAAACCACCTTTTAAGGTTGTCATGCTGTCTTATTATATTTGTTTTAGCTTAATTTGTGCCTCTCTTAATATGTTGGTCAGTTTAATGTTAATTAGATCCGATCCATGTTCAGTAAAAATAATTTGATTCAGAAATAAACTAGCTAACAGACCAACTGTATAGGATTGTATACAAGTGTTTAATATCGGTATCGGCCAGAAGTTCTCTGTTTAAATCGGTATCGGTATCGGCCCAAAAAAAAAATTATATCGGTGCATCCCTAATTACAATATTGAGAAAGGTGTACTTTTTGACAGTATTTGCACCTTTTTCGGTGAGTGTGTAGTGGGTAATTACAATACCTTTGCTCAATCGATACTCCTAACCAACATTGATTATTGTGGCACAGATGCTGCTGTTGTTGTTTGTTAGTCAAATGAGTTTTTTCATATCTTTATTGGCAAGCAAACTGACGCCATGTATTAAAACAGCTTTGAATTAGCGCTTAGCTTTGAAAATCTCACCCAGCGATCATTATATGGCTGAGTGTGGATCTGTAAATGCATAAAAACACAAAAGAACAAAGAAGTAAATTAGAATTGAAACAATAAGCCACTTTAACCAAATCCTATACCCCTGCCGAGCAGGTGGACGCCTACTCTGAGATCTGAAGAGCTGTGAATGAGAATATGAAGATCAGAGGGGGAGAGCGAGACACCTGCTTACCAGTTCTGTGCAATAACAAAAACCAAGGCATACACATGCAAGTGTTTGTTATTTAGAAACCGTAGACTCACAAAAATGATATAAAGTCTTTTTAACAACAAGCAATGCTGTACTTTTTTCTCAAAAAAAAGTTTACTTTTGAGATGATATAACACAATCTGAGTACAAATATTTTAAACGTTCTAATAACCATTTTTTTTCACTCAGTTATATAAAGTCATTTTTGGTGATTTACTATTTTCTAAATAAAGTCATATATGTTCACTGCAAAAAAAATATTTTCAAGAAAAAAATGTCTTCGTATTTTTGTCTTGTTTTCAGTAAAAATATCAAAAAATTCTTAAATTAAGATGCTTTTCTTGATGAGCAAAACGACCCAAGAAAATAAGTCTAGTTTTTAGACCAAAAATATCAAATTTAAGTGATTAAGTGAAAAATTTTCTTAAACAAATTCAAGAAAACATCTTACCCCACTGGCAGACTTTTTTGCTTGTGTTATGCACAAAATATATTTTTGTGACTATTCCACAAATGCCTTGTGGTAGGGTTGGGATTTCACAGACATAAGGGTAAATTTTAAATTGAGGTTTATAATTCTGAATAAAGAAACAGCTGAATTATTAAAATTCAAATAAAAAGTTTAATAAATATGCTTTCCAATAACAATAATGTATGGTTTTTAGAATAGGACAATATTTGGCAGAGAATATAACTACACTAATCATCACTTGAAGTGGATCAAAACCATTTATAAAAGTTGTCATTAAACCAATACCCAATACCCGTTTTTGTCTAAGGGCAACTTTGATGAACTTTTTTGATCCACTTCAAATGTTGACAAGCATATTTAAAAATCTGGAATCTAAAGCAGTGGCGAAGCCAGAAATGTTTAAGTGGGTGGGCCTTTATAAAACAGGGTGGGCAAAGCATCGAATGTACATAAACTGGGGGCGTGCACAACAAAGTTTTTACACCCGTGGTGGGCGTATGTTTTTTCCCAATGGAAGCATGGCGTTTTTCAAAACAGCCAGCAGCTGTCCATTTATTGAAAAAGCTCAGCTCGTCAATGTAAGTTCTCACACGGCCGTTTAATCACAGTGGACGAAGGGCGGGACAAATATCACAACAACCAACCGGCTCACAGCTCAAGTATCACAGCAACCAAAGCGCTATAGGCTGAAAAAACAGCTGGTATTTGGCATCCTTCAGGCGTTTTCAGCCGCGTTTAAAAACGTTGGTGTGCACGTTACCTAAGCCAAAATTATAAAACAACTTATAAATAACCAACAGTAACTTGTCTACAGTATATGGGCAGGTGGGGCTGTGCCTGTTTTATACAGTCTATGGGCAGTGCCACACCAAATTATTAATCCACTTGAAAACACAGAACTCAATATAAACTGAATTAGTAAAGGAATTAGTTTTTACGTTATTTACGTTACGTGAACATAGTTCCGAACAATGATTTGTCATTCCTCGTCAGCAAAATGCATGACGTGAAAGCGTCATAGGATACGACAGATTCAACAGGTAACGTTAGTGATTTGATTTTACTAAAGAACCCGTTTGAGAGATTGTTATTTAATGAGAAAATGGCCATCAAACAACATGGCGCAATACAAAATTGCATGTGTTGTCATTTAAGTGTACATTTTATTCCAACAACAGTAAATCATACAGTCTATGACACAACACAGAGTCTGCCCCCTTAAATAGTTGACTGGAGTAATACTCCTGACTATAAACTGTAAATAGTAATGACACCACTATAAACATTACGAAAATGTCTGAACTCACCTTTAGATGTCCTACTGTATTAGTCTGAGACGGGGCTTCTGGTTAAAGACGGAGAAAGTCTCGATCATAATAACAAAGTCCAATATCTTTGATCATAATATGTCCATTCGCGCAAAGAAAAGCAGAAATACATTTCTCAGACGAGCATTTATCATCGATGAGCGTAACGTTATATGTTTTATACAGTATGTGGTGAAGAACAGTCTTTGACACAGCATGACGTCTTATCAAAGTAATAAGTGCTCGTTTCATTTTGACGACGTTTGAAAAGATGTCCTCAGTAATCCAACATTTCCATGAGCGATGTATAGTCTCTGTCTCCAAAAGTAAACAGACAGCAGCAGATGTCATCGTGGAAAGGCTGTTAAACGCGATGATTTGCAACTTGCTATTTTCAAATTCAGTTCAATCGCGCGTAGGCGGAACTAACAATGACTGACGAATCATATTCAACGTTTCATGTTGACAAGCGTGTGCACCAATAGGGTAAAAGAAAACTGCGAAACTGCTTGAACATGCAAACTTGCTCTTATATTTTATATTTTAATTATATTTATAATTTTATTACATATATGAAATTATAGTGTGATAAGACGTCTATTCGTAGTACTATTATTTATTTTTGTTAAATTATTTACACATTTGTCTGGAAAACGGCCTTCTGATTGGATGGGCCACAACTCAAAGTGGGCGGGCCCAGGCCCGGCCAGGCCCACCCGTAGCTTCGCCACTGATCTAAAGGGGATCGCACACCGGCCGCACAGCGCCGCGCCGTTCTAAATCAACTGAACACATTGTTTTCTATGAGTATAAGCACACCGGCGCCGCCAGGTGGCGCCTGTCCGCGCCGCCCAGCTGTGACTCAGGATGTTGCTCAAATCCCTGTCGCGCCACACAGCGCCACTCACATAGTTTAACATTAAATAACATCATATTTGTCATATACAGTATTTTATCATTGCTGATGATGTGGAATTTATTGTAATGTAGTCGGACCTGTTGACTGATCAGTTATGGGTACTGAACTACAAGAATGCAGGTTTAACATGAAGTTGTTTAGACACAATCAGACATGTAGAATGAGATTGCTATATAAATAATAAATAAGCGTTGTTTGCTTTATGAGCTGTGAGAATGTTTTAAACTGCCCTCCTGTTTCTCATTATGCAGAACTGAAGCCGAAAGCGGTGAAAACTTTTCTGCCGCTTTGTAAGAAACCCACACCCTTAATAATCCTGCAGGCTGACAGAGCGCTGTTGTCCGTGATGTCTACAGTATCAGTCTGAAGATTGAGAGGCATCGCTCTGTTCTGGTAGGCAAGGTCACATTGACATTTTCCCAGTAATCTATTATAATGGTGAAATATTCGGCCTAAATGTCAGGAAAGGCCAAGAAAACCTTTGGACTTGACTGCGAGGGGAGAAAGAAAATTGTCTTTCCGAGAAGAAAACAAATTAGGAAAATCATTTTGAACATGGTGCAAACCAAACTGAAAACGGGTCAAAGTCATGGCCAAATCTGATTTCACAGAGGACGAATGAAAGAGTGTATGAGAAAATATTCGTAAATGTGTGCAATAATGCTGAATAATAAAAGAGTGTAATCGTTTTTCTTAGGAAATTTGAGGGAAACGTTTCCCCAGAAATTTCCATATGTGCATTTCTGAAATTGCGCTCTGATGCCAACTTGGCCTTAAACCTCCAGCATTATTTAAAAATGTATTGAAGCCCTATAGGATACAACTTGTGCACAACTGGACATTTGCTGAGCAGTCTGAATCCAAGTTTACTTGTATATCGGTAAAGTTCACTGGACTCTTAAACTCGCTGAACAAGCACATCAGTGCTAATGCCTTTTCCAAAAAAGTTTATATATATTTATATAAAATTAAAGTGGCTGTGTTTTGCTTTATTGAAGACTTGAGAGCCCAGGGAATTTTAAATGGTCTGAACGCAGTGCTGGGTCGAAAGCTGTCAGGCTCTGCAAACAAATCAACATTTATCGTTCCAGTGCCTCAATAGGCAGCAGCTTTCCTTGAACCACATCAATTAATGGACTTCTTGTGGTTAGAGGCGTAAATGGGATTTTTCTCTTAAAATCTGCCTTTCGATCATCACCTGGCTGCTCGGGTCATTCTGAACTTGCAGTTTAACCGCATCGACCCTGACAACAGTTACTATGGGACAAATGATGTGCTGACGCAAATGAGACCAACCAAACATACATTAAACTAAACCAAGAGAGACAAGCAGTTCGCTGGCCTTTTCCCCCATGAGCCCAACGATTTTTAATGAGCTACATTTTTATTTTAACATTGTGAACATAACAAAAGCTCTTTCCAGCATGCAAAAGGACAAACAAACATTGAATGACAGCAGAAAGGGTAGAGTCATTATGTAGTGTAGCATAGGGAATGAATTCACATCTCCATATAAAAAGCTTGCTTTTATGTGACCCCTGTGTGTGATTCCCTTTCATGAGCTCCGGGCCTTAGATGCCAAGATGCTAGTTCTTATTTATTTCAACTACAAAGTCACTTTTAATTTTAAATTTATGCTTTTGGCAGACACTTATCTAATGCAACTTACAATATAAATCAATCGAAACGCTCAGATGCAAAACCTACTAAGAGCGTCTGAATTTTTTTTGTAAATGAGCATTTTTGTCAGGCTCTTATGTTTAGGTTCAGCTATTTCACTTTAATGACAATCAAAAGGTTATTTGTCAGTAATTGAGATGCCTTTTTGCAAAACCCTCTAAGTGCATGCAAGCTTTTTTGGCAGCAACCTCATGAAAATAATCAAGACATAGTTGCAACTAGAATATCGGCCAATGATGAGAGTCAGAATTCAAAATGTATAAATGATGAAACTGAACCACACTTTAGGGGGCGTTGTGACGCATGTGGCTGCCAAGTTCGGGTTGCATTCAGGTCCAAAGAAACCATGCACTTTGTGGACTTTACTACGTTGCGTTTAATGGGTTCTGCCGGCGAAGCGGTATTTTTGAATGGCCTGAGGGCGGGATTAATCAGATTTGAAGCAAAAGTATTTAATGAATGTATGATACGTGCAGAATGCATTCCGTTAATATTATGATCTACTTTTTTACAAAGGTGTCGTTTAGCGGCAATTGCATCTGACCTCTACAATTTGTCATATTTATATTTTTATCAGTACTTTCTTTTCTGAGATTTGACCTTGACATTGCCAGTGCTTTGTTCCACCAGATGAGCTACTGGAACAGAAAGAAACATCATGTCTTGGCTTTTGTGTTGCGATTCGCTGTTAATATAAATAAATCTGCAGGCGACACAGTTTAGTCATGACAAGACATGCTGCAGTTAGTTTTCACAATATAGGAGTCAACAAGCGACTCACACTAATCTTAAAAGCAATAGGCCTGTTATTGTTTTGTGCATCCTTGACTCTCGCACAACAGGAAGTCCTGCAAGTCTGAAACTGCATTCGTGATTGACTAACACAAAAAACCTGAAAAACTACAGAGACAGCAGTACCATCACTTTCATTGCACTTAAACACTGTTTGAGTAACTGAATGCAATCTCTTGATCATTTAAAACTCATGTTATATTTCTTTGAGCATCTGCACCCTTTGCCTAATTTGCTAAATCATACTTAAGGTCTCACACAAAAATGCATTTTAAACAGTATTAAAGGAATTTACATCTATTTTGGACTGCTTTTTTTCATTCAGTATAAGTTAGTATGTAGTTATGTTTTGCTGGGTTTTGTACCAATGATATATGATGATAAGGACATGCATGATGTTAGTGCTGTCTATGAAATCCAGATCCAAATATTATCTTGAGAATTAGTTTTCTTGACTTTTAAATCTAATAGTCCCCTGCCTATACAGTATACTTGCTTCCTAAGCACCATTTCTAACTGAGATTCAATAACTTCTACAAGGTGGAAGTGCCCATAAAATACTTAAACTTAAACTCTTAAACTGTGTAGCATTACCCCCCCCCCCAATACAAAAATATTAGATAAAAAAAACTGAGCACTACTGAGCACACTAGAGGACAATGCAACACTCAATATGGCCGCTCTGGCAGTGGAAGTCCCGCCTTCCAGTTAAAAGAACCAATCATCAATCAATAAAGACTGATGGGGCGGGGGTCTGTACAGAGTCACGTGAGGCGCTTGCCAACCTGTGTGCATGCGCAGTAGCTGAAACGGCTTCAAAAAGGTGTTTTTAGCACAATTTGAGCTTGGGAAGCAAAAGTTTTTTTGCAGCTTATGTCAGGTTTCATTGTTGGTCAGAAATATTTTTGTTTAATTGTGATTTTAGAGATATCTGTCTCCCCCCATTCAAGTAGATAGTCTTGCATAACTGAAATAACTGCACGGAGGCATTGCAAACATGGCCCCTATTGGCGCGACTTCCCTAAAGGGACTTTGTTAATACTTACTGATTCAATGGCTTTGTGCGTGCTGTATCTCTCCATCTAAACCTCAGCTATTGAAAAAGCTGATTTGCATTGGTTTTGTACCGTGCCTCTGTGCTTCTGTCTGTGTGAAAAGTTGGAGCAGACAAATATTGATTCTTCTCTTCTTCCTCATACTTGTTAATGACTTTTTTTGTTTAGTCAGTATGCAGTCCTCCTCTCTGCAGCATTGATCTAAACAGGGATCGTTCGCTGGGTTTGCACTCCTCTGCTGTCAACAGCTTAAGTGGCTATCAAAAAAACGAATATACCAAATGAAAACGGTTCAGACGGCGTTTAAAGAGCGCTAATATATTTAGCCTAACAGCAATAGGAGATTTTACTTTTTCTGCAGCATTTTAGACCAGGGTTTCCTCCCACAAGCAGGTGGACGGAGGGAAATTCGTCTTGTGTGATTTCTCACAGTGTTATTTCGATTTGGTGCTGCTTACGATCCACTGCTTTGTAATAATCCGTCATAAAAAGAAGCTCTGGCTAGCAGATGTGTAATAGTCCCTGATTGTCAGACCATCTGCCACCAGCCGAAGCTGTTCCACCTAATTGCGAGTGACAAAACACGAGGCACGAGGCATACGCTTTCAATCTGAGAAGAGCTTGATTGATCATGCTTTGTTTTTAATTAAAGGCTATTGTAGTAGAGTACCCAGGGAAATCTCCAGCAACATTGAAACTTTGTGTTTGATCTATATAACATCTGTCTTTTGCTTTCGTTCGGTTGTTTTTGATCAAATTGGGTCGAAATTGTAGTGTGGCTCCAGTGGATGTACATTCAGTGGGCTTTTCACATTTGTTGTCAACAAATTTTGAATGGGTAAAATGCATTTCTCTGCATACTGCAACCAATAGCAAATGAACTGGGTGATGTGTCCAGAGCGGTTGTAGGGATTGGCTGGTTATCATTCGGTGCTAGAAGCGTAAACAACGCCATTGTAAAGGCAAAAAGTGTCATATATGTAGTTGGGATGCACCGATTAATCGGCCAATGATGCTTGCTATGCTTCTCAATGAATTATGGTGAAATGCAGTATATCCAAAAGCTAGGGGGCGCTCCCATGCAGAAACTCAATATGGGCGCAGAAGAAGAACCATTACACACATAAGCCGTTTCTCAATACCAAGTACGCCAAACTCGGACTTCTGTCCTTCGTAGTTCGAACTTGCAAGTTCAGACTCGGAAAAACGAACTCCTGACGCAAAATGCATTCTGGGAAACTTCGCTGTCATAAGTCCACACAAGTCTCCTCTGATGCATCCTGGATAAAATGGGCGGATCAAGAACACATCCGGGGATTTTATGTGAACTTGGGCTTGATGCGAACTTTGATTTGGAACAGTACTTAGTCCGCGACTGATGACGTTTCACAAGTCCACAAGAACACATGTACAGACAAGAACGCATGTTGAGAAACGGCCATAGTCACAAAAATTTTTTATTCATTTATTCATGTAAATTCAGCTTTTTTCGTGCCTTGAGAATGAATGTCTTTTTCATGTCTCTCGGCACGAATTTCTATAAATAGTTTTTGTGTCCGTGGCTAGACTTCCTTTTTCGTAACTCAAATTTTTTTCGTCCTATTTTTAAATCATTGTCGCTTGGGGTTAGATTTGGGGTTTGGGTTAGGATGTACTTTTATGTATTGGTTTTTTACATTGTTTTCTTCCGCTTTTAAAACTATTCACGCCTTGTAGTTGGGGTTAGAGTCGAGGTTTGGGTTAGGATGTCTAAAAATGTAACAGAAAGTGATTCTAACCCCAAGTGGTAATAGTAAGAAAAAAGGGAAAAAAACTATGGGAAAACAAAACATAAAATGCCACGAAAAAGAAAGTCGTGCCACGGACACGAAAAAATTTTAATTTGTGCGAGTGACATGAAAAATATATTCAAAAAGATGAATTTCATGCCATGGACACAAATAAATTAATAACATTTTATTTATATTGCTGTTCTTCAAACCTTTTCAGGTATTTTAATGATAATAAAGAATATATATTTTTTTATTAATAAAGAATATGTATAAGATTATGTTTGACGAGTGTTGCTTTTTTAAATCCATAGTTATCGGCCATGTATTATTAGTATATATAGGCATTTATTGTTGCATCCCTAATATGTAGCAATCCTAAACTACAATGTTTTAGCAGTCTAAAACTACAAACTATACTAATATACACCTATGCCTTGTGTCGTGAACGTCAAAACTGAACTCCCCCCCCCAGATATTTAATTTCGAGCTGCTACACATAGCAGCAGACAGACACACTGAAGCTATTTTGCCAGCCACCATTAATAATCAATACGAACTTATCGTTAGCACAATTCAGAAACACAATTTTGACTGATAACCACTTTGCATTAGATAAAGTTGGTATGCAAATGTCTCATTTGTGGCTCATCTGTGGCTTCGGGTTCGCTCTCTGGCAGAGTGTTCCCGACTCAGTTGGTCCCTGAGGGACGGCCCTCCATTCTTTCCCCAGACTGATGCTGGAGGCAGGTATCAGATTCCAGCCTTACCCGCTTTGATCTCCCCCTTTGAGAAAGCGGATCGAAACCCAGCGAACTCCCCTCCTATACAAAACACCAGCTCCTGCATAATTCAGTGCTGGAGGCCTATTTAAATACCCTGACCACCCTGACTGACTGTTCTTTTAAGAAGCCTGCAAGGGAACATTCAAAGATTTAAGTAGTTTTATGAGATGATCACTTGTTCAGGATGATTGGGGAGAACACATCTCGTTTTTAGATCAGATAGCGAATTTCTCATACCTACTTTACACATTTAAGAATAATAGTAACACAAATGAATGGTAGAAAATACTCGGTAACCATGCATGTTTTTTGCTTACCAAGTATTGAACTTTCCATAGATGCAAGGGACTTGTTAGTTGTTGTTTTGTTGTAGAGGTTTGTACTGCAACTTCTCTTCTTCCCAATTTTCTTTCTGACATGTATTTGCAATTGTTGTGGCATATATATAAAGCCTAATAAGCCAAATAATAGCACATGGCATCACATTTGCAATGTCATAATAATGATGGTGATCTTTCCTGGGCAATGCCGAGTCTCAGGTGCTTTGTTTGACTGTCAGTATCTCATATGCAGGTGTTATTGGTATCCAAAGAAATGAATGTTAGCATCCCGAGTCATATTCCCATCAGCTCCCGGCCCATTGTTTTTTCTAAGCCAACAAAAATTACATGACATTTGTGCAATATTGTGCCAGCTGCCTCCAGATTTACTTCTGCCTCGTTTTTTGCCCTAAATATTTCTGCTTTGAATTGCCACACGAAATCGCTTCTGATTCCAGGTCAATGCTGTTTATGTCCCATTTCAAGGTACTATTGAAAGCTGCCCACCTTCCATTTTCCATCTTGCTTCAGAGCTCAGTCACAATGAAAGGCCCTTTTTAGGATTTCCGATGGGAAAATCTTATTTCCAGGAGCGGCTTACCCGTTAATCTATCCGATCTGATCGTTTAACGTTCAGTCACCTCCAAGATGTTTTTTTAGAGCAATGCTGTTGGGAATGTCACATATCTATTAGGCTGCCCTTATCAGGACCACAGCAGGGGCCACGGTCAGAGTTTACTTTCTACATTGGCCACAGATTTCCATTAGACTGATTTGCGACAGGTTGCTCAGCTGGGCTGAATAAATTGCTTCCTACTATCTGATGTGGATAATGTGTTTGGGGTCATGATTTGTTTTCTTGCAAAGCCACACTTTCTCACTCTTTTTTTTATCTCTCTCACCCTCAACCTGAGAACTTTTGTTGTTTTTCCTGTGTTCAGGTTTTAAATGTATTGTCTTTCTCTTCCTAAAATAAGGAAGACTCATCCTGCACAACACAGTTTTTGTCCAATCAGATGCTCTCTAGACAGCCTGAAACTGACTAGTAACCCAGCAAGCAATTTTGCGCTTAAAAAACGTCTTATAGCCATCCACGTCTAACCGTAGCCCAAACATAAATGAAATACATGATGAAATTTCAAAGTTATTCTCAAGTTATTTTGGCAAAAACAGCATGTAACAAAATTTTATTTTGGTAAGAAATGGGCTGTTCACAGCTGGACGGTATCGGGTCTACAGTTAACCTAGACAGTGAAATGGCAGCTATTGCAGCTAGTGGCCAAGACAAGGGATTGCAGTCAAGATTGTATTAATATTGACTTCACAGCCCATAATATTATAACATAATATGGTAAATACTGACAAATATCCCTGAAGATGTCATTGTGACCTTTCATAGATAAGTCATACAATCAGCAATCAGATGCTTTTTCACAAACTGATTATAAATAAATAATTAATGATATCTTATTTAAAAATTACTGAGCATCTTAAAGGTCACCAAGCTGATTCAAAATAGTTCAGTTTTAAATAATGGTCATACCTCTTTTCGTATCTTAAATCCACTCTTCTTCGGGGAGCATTTGGTGTCTTTACAAAGCAAAAGATGAGCGTGACAGTAAATTAGCAACGAGTTTAAGTGTGAAGATGCAGGAAATGCTTACGGAGTCCAAACACACAATGAAAACTGGTCTATTGATCTCATTCTCTCTGTCAAGCAGATCCTCTGGGTAATTTCACCTCACCATTATCTGCTTCCTGGGATGCACACAGTCGACAATACAGAGCTGAGCATTATCAGGGGATAGGAAACAAACAGTGTTTCGATACATTGTGATTATGCAAACGGTTAATCACGATTAATCACATACAAACTATAAGTTTGTGTTTGCATAATATATGTGTGTGTGTCCTGTGTGTAATAATTGTTATATATATATATATATATATATATATATATATATATATATATATATATATATATATATATATATATATATATATATATATATATATTTATATATTTATTTATTTATTTATTTATTTATTTATTTATATATTTATTTATTTATTTATTTATTTATTTATATATATGTCATTTATATATATTTTTTTATTTATTTATATACAATATAAAATATTTAAAAACGCCCTTATTAGTTACCCCAAAATCAATCTTGTATCAAAAAGTTCTTAATTTTTTCTTAAAGTTTTCTGTGGCAGGGAAGAACTGTAAGCCGGGCGACGGAAATATGTCAGCTGTTGCTTGTTCTCACACGACAGCTCAAGCTGCTGTCATGCTAACACATTGACCCCAGGAGATCTTATAAAAAACTTTCCATTATTTTACTCGAAACGAAAATCGAGCAGGACCAAAACATTTTACAGCTGATCGCTGTCCAAAAATTTCAGCGACGACGTCCCAAGTATAACAGCAGCAATGTCAGTGTTCTTAATATGACAAAGTAAGTGTTTTGATTAATGCTGTTAATGTTTTTTTTAATCAGTGTATACCACTAGTCAAATAAATGAATATAACATGACAAAGATTAATACACATTTATATATTGATTCAATAGATTTTTAGCATTTGAAAAAAAAACTTTATTGCATTTTGTTTTTATAATAAATCTTTGAAAATCAATTTATAGATTTGAATTGTTTTAAGTTATTATAACCTAAAGATGCTATGTCAAAGTTTTTAACTAAAAAAGTGGTTTTCATCTTGTCACTTTCTTGAAAATAAGTTTTTACTGAAATTAGTCAAAAGTGATGTATTGCGTTTTGGAATCAAACTCTTTATTTATACACATGTAAATGTTTCTAAAATACGTACCTTAATGTGTGTTTTTATATATACATAATAATTACACACAGGACACACACATATATTATGCAAACACAAACTTTTATTTTATATGCAATTAATCACGATTAATCGTTCATCCAGCCCTAATTTCAAATGACTTTAACTAACAATACTTTATTGATATTCTGACGCTGCGGATCAGTACTTTTAGGTAAATTCCTTAGAAATCATTTTAAAAAATCATTCACAGCAAGCCCACTATAAAAAGCGAAAATACTGGGCAAACTTAAAAGATGCCCCCATCTGATATCCTGAACTACACTTGGACAACCATAAGACATACATGCCTTGTGTTCTTACAAACACAATGACTGACACATGCACATAATATATCCCTACTATTTCCAGTGCGTTTTAGCATTAGATTTATAGCCATGACAGACTGCTATAAAAGCATTGTGAAGAGGAAGAGATTCATGTTTAATGAGACCGTGTAAAATATAATAGAGGAAGAAAACCATAAGCAGGAGGGTTGAGACAAAACAAGATCCTCCATAACCTCATAAAGTAAAGAGCTTCTCCATGTAAGGAGACTCAAGTCTCTAAGCACTTTACAGAAGAATGAAAGAGTTTACGGAGCAGATCGGTGTATCTTACAGATTCATTTGTGAATGACCTCAATGTCACAGAGTTGATTTACTTCATGTACTTGCTGGGAAAAAACTAGGAATTAATTCTGACGTTTACTCCCTAACTGGGAATCCCCTGCCAGATATAGAGACCCAACAATGGAATAGTGATGTTCGGCAGTTTGCTTTATAATTAAAGATGGTGTTAGGCAGGGGCATTGCTAGACCCCTTTTACTGGGGCATGTGCCCCAAAACTGGTGCAAAAGTGTGCCCAAAACTGGCGCAGAAGTCATGTTTGCGCGTGACTGTGTTGCCAAGTCAGTTAAAAATTGAGCTACTGTTTCCGCGAGTTGATTTTTTCTATGGGTTAAACATTGAAGAATTTACTTCATTCATTCATAATAGGTATTTGGGCTGTGAATGGTCTTTGGGATGCTTTTCGGATAGTTTTTAATAAACGCTTTTTTGTTATGCAGATCTGGCAACCCACATAGGTAGGTGACGGTACGTGATTGAGGTACTGTACGCTATGAAAGTGAGTTTCTAATTAATATCCATAATATTATTTTGACTACCTGCAACCTGTTCACTCATTCCCCCTCCATCTCTCTCATGGTTCAATGGAAAGAGTAATCAGATCACGTAGTACGATCGCAGCCCCTGCTATGTCTGTGTCTGTAATATCAAGTCTCACCGTTCCTGTCTCCTCTGAGCCCTTGGTGAGTTTCAGCTTTCTTCTCTGAAAGCTTGTTTCGTTAATGCTGGTGAACTCAGATGTCCTCCCCTCCAAAGCCTCTGTGCCCTATGCATAATTCAACAAAGTTCTCGCAGGTGAAGGATAAATTCACCTTGGTGCAGCGCCGTTGACCAGACTGCTCTTGCGTTCCTCTTCAAGGAAAGAGCATCTCATGTGAGGTCAAACAGTATTGGGCCTGTCACTCAGGATCAGGCCGTTGCAAAAAGCATTAAGGAATCCCAAAGGGTTTGCTTAAAAGGCATAGCAGGGAAAATGACGCCCATGTTGTTGCTCTTACACAGGACACTTTGCTTAAAGGACACAACTAAGCACACTATTTTTATATGCAGAGAGACCTCCACTTCAGCATAAATGCAAAATCCTTAGGGTGCACACAGGAAGCAATGATTTCGAATAGGTGGAACATGCCCTCTGTTTTAACAGGCGATCACTTTATTTGTTGGCGTATTACCGGAGGATGTGGGAAACCACATTTAATGCAGTTATGAAGCAATTGATTAGCACTAATATGCCAAGAGTAAAATTTAATAGAGCTCTTCTCTCTTCAATATTCTCTCATTCGTGGAATGGCGAAGACACGACAGTTAAGTAATTGGAAATATAATCCGTTGTGTGAGTTTTTTAGTTTTTCTTTCTCTTATGCATGTAATAACCAAAATAACTCTTGTAGTTTTGGCTTACAGCTAATATAATTATGAAGCTAGGGATGAGAAGAATACATTATGTGTATTGCATCAGGACGTGCAAGATATTTTACCCTCAGTGGTGGAAAATCTGTGCAATATCATCTTGAGCGTGAGGATGATTCAGACAGGTGGGGGTTTTGCAATCGATGTCAAAATATGTGTGGAAAATGTTAACCGGCAATATCCTCTCGCTAACCTTGTGTTTACTTCAAATGGCCGGGAATTTGAAGTGAATGGAAAATGGAGCGCTTTGAGATATCATGACACCTCATTAATGCAGAAAATGGCTAAAGGAACAAAGATTTACTCATTAAAATTACCTCTAAGTTTTCCAAAAGTTTGGGCCAAAATGGAAGTCCAAATGCAACCCGAACATAGGATGTATTTGCATATCCACATGTCATGCAGCAATACAAAGAGAGTTCAGATCTCTAAGGCATAACTTTTAATTAACAAAGGGGGTTTGGGTCGTGTGCACTGTGCCTATCTGTTAATTAATGTGAGGTCCATTTTCTGTTTCCTTTTTAATGGTGTTGTTCTGGTCCGGTTGACATTTCCCATAAGCCTCACACATAATTATCAACTTTTTATTTAATAATGTAAACAGTTTCCAAAGTATTGTGTGTGTATTTTACAGTGTTGATCTTCATGAGAAGTGGTCAGCCATAGGCAGAGTTTTTTTGGGGGGGTGCCCCCCTAGACCAGAGCCAATTATGAGCTATTAATGAAATATAAATATGAGAATTCATATTTTATTAATCTAATCTTAATATTCTAATGGCTAGACTAGAGTAACTTAAGGCTAAAATATTTTTTATACTTAAATATTAATTTAAAAGTATTGCAGTACCCTTGTTTGCCACTAGGTGCCCCTCAAGCACAAACGCGAAACACCGCCTATGGCCCAAAAATAAAATGTGACGTCCGGTGCATGATTTATTAGTCTCAAATGTGTCTAATGCAAACAGGATGTCCCTCGATGTTACTTCGCTGCCGAAGGGGAATAATCGAGGGAATAAAAGCTTTTTACGAGAATGTCGATGGGCTTCTTGTGTGGGGGTCTTGTTTTTTGCCAAAACAAGATGCGTCAACAGCAATATAGCCGCTGTCAGTGTCAAATAAAACCTCCTCGCTGACAAATGAGCTTGTCAGCGCTGCAAATTAAAGTGCTCTGACCTTATAGGAAAAGACCCTTAACTAAAAATACCAATGGAGTGTAACTCAGAGGGACAGGTGAGCAGTGTGTGTTTGTGTTTAGTACATTTATCACGGTCACATTTGATGAGCTCCACGGGGCTCAATTTGATAGATGGGACCTTGTGTCGTATCAGCAAGGCTGGAATGGGACGTGAATTTGGGTGTCCCGCTATGAGTTTTGAAATTAGGAATCAGGCTCGGTTTTGGGAAGAAAATGAAAATTGCTCCTTGCTCCACACTGTGCGATAAGGAAGAATGGGGGTGTTTTTATACAATCAGTTCAACCAACTAGAAATAGCCAATTAGCTACTTTTTGCATTCCCACTATCCTTCCTGGGGTGACAGGAAGGTTGAGAATTTAAATATAAGGATTTGCGGAGGAAAATCAGTTTTCATTAGGAAAATGATTTATACATGCATTTATCAGAAACAAGTGCACCAAAGTTTAAGACACAGCACAAAGATGTTTCAACAAACTGATATAAACGGTTTCATCGGACGCACGTGATACACGTCTGGATCCGAACTTTACTTCCGGTTTCGATTTTTTTATGGTCCGACTAGTTGCTAAACTGATCTCTTGAACAAATGCCTCATCGAAAATATCAAATGTTTTGGTTTCCTAGGTAATCTTTGTGTTGTTTTTTTTTTGCTTGTTATATAAATAAACTACATTTATAGTACTTTGTGGTTATTTATTATTAGCGGAGTTTACCGGAAGTTACTTGCGGACCGCGACATCCGCTTGTTTATGTTGTTACTGCTGAAACCGTCTATAGAACTCCCTGCATCTCTCTTACACGAATTCAAACTTAATTTACTTTGAGTGTGATTCACATCCAAACATGGGCACAAAAAATGTCACAGGTCTCCTGGAGCACGAACTCCAAATTGAAAATCTGAGTCGCAGACGTGTGCGTACTGTACTACTGATGCACTTATAGCAAAGTAAGTGTATGACATAAGATTGATGCATGACTGCAGCAGCAGGGCTTCGTGACAGCTTGTTGAAAACTCTTCATCACTGTCAGTTCACTCTACAGTCTCAGGTGTATTACATAATATATATATAAAAAAAACATTTGGTTATCGTAATCCATTGACTGATGAATGCAATCCTTTTTTTTTGGAGTGCAGGTTTATATACTTGTCCTGCCTATCAGCCGCAGATGTATTTTGAGTCTTTGGTCTGGGAATTCAGTGTGAAACGACTTTTAACTTTTTTTGTTGTTGTTATCGCATTCATTTTTATTCCAGACGATACTGTTGCTGTATCATGAAACTGGCAGTTTTTTTATGGGAAGTCAATGTAATTTTACTGTAATGCTATATTTTTTTGCAAAAATAAAGTAAGCTTTTATTGCACGACATACGTACATTTACAACCATAATCTGAAGTTTTTTTTTGTTTATATATTAAATAAAGTTTTTCATAGCACAGATCCTATCAGTGCAGAAATGAAATGTCTTGCAATTCCAAGTTTATCATCCCTAGGGTCTTAAAAACCACAAAGTCAATCCAATCGCTCCAAACCCACATGAGGCTCAATTGCAGAACCTACACAGAACCGCAGACAAGTATGATCTTTTTTTAATGAGTTGATCGGTACGAGCAACAACTGGCAGGGTTGATGGCTGCCGCCGCACACCTGTGCCCCATATGACAACTCTCATCACATTTGATTGTCCCAGTTTAATTGGCTCCAGTGGACAACTGGGAGAGAGATGGGACATCTCTACATGTATTGATCCTTCAACTTATTGCTTGACTTGACCAAAAATCTCATGCTGACTTTAATTAGGCAGTCCCTACTTGGCTTTAAAGACGGTCATGTTTAAAGGGCTATGTCATGGACTGTTTACTCATCTGGTAAAGCATGCTGGCAACTCAGAGGTCATGGGTTTCATTCCTAAGGAGTTTGAAGTTATTTCACAGTATATCAAATTTATTACACTTTTAGAAATCTTATCTTTGCTCTCTTTGGTTAAATGAGCGAATTGAACTTGACTTTGGGCATATCTGTGATTTTTCTGTGTATATCGCACTTGCTTTGAACCGTGCACACAAAACTGCAACCCTGCAATGATGTGCCAGAGGATGACAAGAGAGTTAATTGAGTTCACCGTCTCTCGTAGGATGCATAGATTAAGAGGAGCTATAAATTAATAGACTTATTGAGTATTAATTGTGGGTAGTGAGTGCAAATCTCACCCTCATTGCGGCCTCTGTGCCGTACACTGATCATCAGACCTCACTAAAGGTCATATATTTTCACCAAACAATAAAGAAATTAATGAGGGTGAAGAGACAGTCTGAGATATGACTACATTTAGAGGATCAGCCAGTTTTAGGATGCAAATCTGGGTTACCATAGTGATCTTCTTGGTAATGTGGTTGGATAGGTAAGAAATAAACCAACCATGGTTTGAATGTGATTTTTAACATTCTTGGTCTCTCATTTTAGGTTTAAGATAATAGTTATGTAACAAAATACTTTTCAGTATAAAAATGTTTTTTTTTTTTAGTTTTCTTTAACATGTGTATCCAAAATCAGATTTTGATGAAGATTGTCATTGTGCATAGTGTATTGTGTAACATTTTACTGTTTAGCAGGCATAAAAGTCTCAAAAAGCTAAGGACTTATAATTGTTGTAGTTTATTATAATGTCCACAAGTTTAAAAACAAGGGGTGTGTGTCCCGAATATTTATCAGCTTGTACAATGCCGCCCTCTGGTGTACATTTTGGATTACAACCGAGACCAAGATACAATAAAAGGTGAAAAGCACTTGTACTTTTAGGGGGCACACTTTTAAAACTCATCTTAACCTACTTTCAGTATTATTCTTTCAGTCATTTTTCACCATGTCATGTATCACGGCAATCTAGAAGTAAGCAATTTAAATGAATGTTTTATTATATTTATTTTACTTACAAAATCATTTCGTGTTGTAGTGTGTGATGATCAATAAGGACAACACATTTTAGCATCCAAGCACATCTAGGTACTTTTCTGTCTCTGTAGCCTAATCACCATATAACGTCACGCCCACTTTTATTTCTTCGCTTCCGCTTTTTGGTCCTCTCTGAAGCATGTAGTTTTACTTGGTGTTGGCTTTAAATAAAGAAAATTTATTTTTTTGGTATTTTTGTGAAAGATGAAACGCATGACATGGCAATTAATTCGCTTATTATTCTTGGGAAATGTTTCCTACATAAAAGTAGATCCCAGGGAACAATTCCGAGATTTCTAATATTTCATAAGGAATTGTGTCATTACTTCTCTTGATTAAAATTAAGGAAGAAAGCATGTGCCATAAAACTATGTTATTTGGTAGAAATCTTGTAATCTTACAGAAAATCCCTAGTGTCTTATTGTATTTCTTTTTTTTGTATTGTTCTTTGTTTTGATGTTTTTCTTATGTCATATGTCCTTTTATTTTTGTACCATGTTTTGTACTAAGCTTTTATGGTTCAAAATGACTTTGTTAAATAAAGTTTGGGGATAACTTGGTTTGGGCTAGAAGGGATTTGGCTAACGCCAAAATATCGCGAGATTTGGGATTACGTTTAGGGTTTAAACAGCGGTTCTGGCTAGATGGGTTTAGTTTTGCTGTATCCCATCTAGCCACAACCGTTTTGCTTTAAGTAATATCCTCTTGTCAATGATTTACTTCCCCTTTATTACTGTCGCACTCATGACATATTGGAGCTGTTCAGTTTATTTATTTTTAAAGGATTATCTTTGTGTTACATTATTACAAACCTTTATATCATAAAATGTCTTTACTGCTAATAATACAAATTTTTAATCTATTGTTCAACAATGATATCAATCTCCATAGAGATTGTCAAAAATTGCCAGAGCCGACTATATTTCAAGTCGTCACGGCGGGGTATTGGGTAAAGTTTTCAATTAGCAATAATCGCGCCTCGGATAAACCTCATTGGCTACGATACTGCCTCTGCGCAAGGATAACTTGAAGGAGAGGAACCCTGACTACTAGTGTGACCCAGCCCATGTGATCATGAACGGTGACTTAAACCAGTCTAAATATAGTTGCTTAAACTCATCAAATTCCAACATTTACTTTGAATTCATTAAACACATAATGTCCAACAGCTGAGAGCTGTAGAAACAAATTTCTATTTTTAAAGTGAAATACTAATCAACTTATGCATTTTCAACACATTTTTGTATAATTTAAGAGAAGCATCCCAGTTGCATGATGGGAAATCAGGAGGCAGAAACAAAGGTGTTGGGGTGTATTGTTTTGTGGGGGTAGATTAGATCAAGGGTGTTATAAGGGTTTTTTGCCCAACAGCAGCTAACAAAACAACACCTTCACCCCCTCTCTCTTCAGCATGTGAATGGTCTGTGGTCTCTGCAGTTGATGGACACATTATTGCACCTTCATTCACTGATAGGAAGATCTGGTTATCTTTCAGACATCCCTTCACATTGCACAGGATGTTAGTGATGGAATTACTGATGGAACTGACTGCAAATTTCCAAGGAATTATATTAAAATCTGATTCTGGTAGAGCATTTTCATGTGCATAATGTATTCATTGTTTAGCAGACATAATACAAAAATAAGAGAATTATTCTTATTATTGTTGTAGCTCAGGGGTTTTCAAACTTTTTTGATAGCCGAACCCACTCTACCTAAATTATTTACTTAATTTGATATTATTTATTTTGAACTATTAAAAGAAAAGGAATGCAAAAATTATTGAAATAAACAAACCAAACAACACAATTTTTTCATATTCAACCCGTTCGAAAACGAATATGTAGAACACATAATCGGACAAGATAAATCAGACATATAACAAAACAAAATACCACTCCAATGTATGTCCGATATCTAAGGATAAAGGGACCTGAAGGACTCCTGGAGACTTTAAGTAAATATTTCAATAATTGAAAGCACATTTGCATGCTTAACTTTAAAAACATTTATTTTCATACATTTTAAAGTCTATCTTCATTTGGCAATTTTCCTTCTTTGGTACATAAAGCCTGTCTGTCCATTTTGCATCAGTTGTTAGTTTGATGTATTGTCGTGTGTGGTGTATTATTGTAGTGGTTACTGAAATATTGTAGTAGTGTACGATTGTCACATGACATGCCTCAATTACAATTACAATCAATTACAATTAAATCATAAAAAAAAAGTCCTTCACCATTGGATTTTTTTAAATTATTTCTAAGATGAGAGCATAATCAATGTAACATTTTTTTAAATAATTTGCATATATAATTCAGCAAAACAGACAAAGAAACAAAGTTGTCTCTAAGAATTGTCCTTCATTTTCAGTTCCAGGATGTACTTTGCAAACTCTCTCACGGCCCCGTGACCCGCTGAGCTGTGGCAGGTGTACTTTGCAGCATAGAGCGCCACCACTGGGGCATCACTGGGTACTGCACTTAACCCTGCCAGGTTTAGACAATCTATGTCTGGCTCGTCGTTACCTGATACATAAAAGCACAGAAGGGGCAAAAATAAAAAATAAAACACAGGACTGTCTTTAAAAAAGCTTTATGGTAACTAGGTTAACAAAACGCATTGACCAAATGTAATGTGCTTATACATTACCAAGACACAAAGTTACTGATTGTAGCCTTCAGCTAATCGGTAGAAAGCAAGCGGTTAACTCACCCAAATAAGCCACCTGCTTCCACTGCAGACCTCTCTTCTCCATAATTTTCTCCACCTCTGTTTGTTTATCATCCACTCCTTGCAAAACTAAACAGTTCATTCTCTTAGCAAGTTTGTCAGCCAGGGCTTCTGGGATTAGGTCTTCACTGGAGAGCATTAGAATTACCTAGAAAAGAAAAAGCATATACTATTAAAGCAGTTGAATATGATTTGGCATAGATATGTTATAGGGGATAATCAAACATAACGCACACTCTAATTTCTATTTTTACCAATGAAATCAATCTCCGTAGAGACCGTCAAAAATTGCCTATACCGACTATATTTCAAGTCGTCACGGCGGGGTATTGGGTAAAGTTTTCAATTAGCAATAATCACGCCTCGGATTAACCTCATAGGCTACGATACTGCCACTGCGCAAAGATGACCTACAACTAAAGAGCCCTGACTACTAGTGTGACCCAGCCCGTGAGATCATCAATGGTGACTTAAACTCATCAAATTGCAAAATTCACTTTAAATTCATAAAATATTACCAAAACACCCAACAGTAGACATCTATAGAAACAATTTTAGTGGAACACTAATAAACTTTTAAAAAGGTTTTGTTTGATTTAAAGACCAGAAAGAGAAGCATCCCAGTTGCATGATGGGAAATTAGGAGGTAGAAACAAAAAAGGTGTGGGTCGGGGGGTGGGTTAGGAGAAGGGAACAATTAATCACCTCCACCCCCTTTCTTTTCAGAATGTGGATGCCGGCCCGGTCTCTGCAATTGAAGGACAACATTTCCTCTTTATCCACCGAAAGGCAGATTTGACCGTCTGTCAGACATCCCATCACATTGCACAGCAGGAGCTTTACATTCTTTGGATTGTCCTTACCAAAGTACCCAAATCTGTTTTGCATACACACACAGATAGAAATAAGTATTGGCACTGGTTAATACAAATGCTTACTACAAATTCAAACTGACTTGGAGAACATAAGTGTGACTTAATTAATTGCAATTGTTTTTAACAAAGGATTGTGAATATGAAGTCACCTCAGCACTCTTTGCTCAGCTACAGGCCAGTCTATGTCTACATCAATATCCACACTGTACTCGGGCTTCATCTCATAGTATGCAGTATTTCCACCCTGTAAAATGTACAGACAAATAAAATAAAGTACACCATTAGATGCTATGAGGAAAATGTGCTTTCCTGCCTATGGAAAATTAATATCCAGTTTTTTTGGCACCATTTTAAAGCCTTGTTTATACCAGACGTGTCTGCATGTGTGTGTTGGTGCTCGGCGAAAATGATGCCATTTCGGTCGTGCACTATGAGTGCACAAGACCGCATTTGCGCAATCGACCTTAAGGCGATTCTGGCTGAGCAGGCACGTCTGTGCCATATCTCTTGATCAATCCATGCGAAAAGCATATATTCTTAGCTGACACTTTTCAAGTAAAGTTTGCTAGAGAATTAATTTATATAGGATTCAGAATGAATGGCTTATATTTGTACTGAATGTACCACTGGATGATAAATCAAATATAAACCTTAAGATTCTTGTATTGTCTGTTTAATAAAAACCTTAATGCTAATGTTTAATAAAAAATACATTTACGAGGATTTGGCTCTACTTGTGTTGGTTTTGGACTCGGATTACTCAAGTCGCTGTCTGTTGTTTCAAAGAATCGTGTAGCAGCAAGCACGTCAAGTATAAATTACTTGTCCGTGCACCTCCAAAATGACTCGGCTTTATGGATTTAAAAGTTTTTCATACTGCAGCTGGCCAAATGGACTTGTACTACCTGAAGAAGTCCTTTATCAATGAGGTTTTTAGTTGCAAAGTAAAATGAGCCGTTTTCACACAGTTCTCCATCCCAGTCCTGACGGCGTTTTCTATTGGCTGGGTCGAGGTTTTCAGGAAAAGTACAGGTCCCTTGAAAGAGAGAATACTGACACTTTAAATGACAGATATACACTGCAAAACAAAATCTTAAGACCAGGAAAGACATTACAAGTATTCGCATTTTGTACTACTGGATCATAACCAGGTTGATGAACAGCCTGTTTGAGTTTAAATGCAGTTGTCAATAGATAAATATAATTTTTCTGTACTTGTGCGACTTGTTTTTGTGGAACAGGCGTTTTAATTATTATTCTAAAATGAATTACAAGACAAACATGCTTATGAGCACATTTATTTTAATTTTCCGGAATAAGACCACAATCAGTATTATTTACCCAGCAGTAATAGATGTTATGTACAATAAAAAACATTATTCTGTGTAAAATAAGTTTAAATCGGCCAATCACAGCGTTGCTAATCAGTGTTTCTACTATCGATATGCATTGCCATTTCATGCACTGCACGAACGCGCAATGATCTCAGATAATTTAATCTTTCCATACTAATCATCAACAGCAGTGGTGGTCAAAGAATGGAATAGGCGAGATCAGACCTAGCGAGATCTGATCATCCGGATGTCTCATTTGATTTCGGATGTATTAAGTGATGTAAGAACAACAAACCCCTGGTCTTAAGATTTTGTTCAGGAGTGTATTATGGATACATTACCAACAAATAGAATTTCAAGTAAACTTCAAGTTCCGGACTGCACATCAACAAACCTTTTTTGACTTCACGCCAACGAAAATGGTGTCGACGGACCACAGAGAAGACAGAGTCAAACTGTTTTTGGGTTATGAGTTCCAGAGCCTCCTGTAGATGGTATGGGTGCAGGCATGGAGAAGTTGCCTGGATGTTACAAATGACATCAACATCTGCCAGAAAACATTTAGAAGAGAGCATTAAACATTTTAATGTGTTAAGAAAAGCACAAAATAAACAAAATGTATTTATTAGTCACAATAACAATTTAGAAATTAAAGCTGCGAGCAGCAATGGAAGTATCATGTGCACCACCACCCGATGGCCTTAGGAAAAACTGTGAACAGTGGGGATATGAATATTGGTGGATATATGTGGATATTCTACTTAGACTGATCAAATATGATGTTGATTTTGTTAAATCTCTTAGAGCAGTGAATCACAGGTGTTTCCTGCGGCCTCTAGGTGGCGCATTGACTGTATCTGTATTTTGCTATGTTGATGTGTTCAGGCCGGGACGCTTATTGACCATGTGAAGTATGGGGGAGGTCAGACATTGTATGCCTGAATTACAACAAACTTCTAGTTTCATGGTGAAACATCAAATTTTGCAAGGCATTGGCGGATACACCCTTTAACGAAGAGTTAAAGGGTAACGAACACCCTAAATCCATGCAATTTATCATCGCAAGTCCTTAAGATCTGTCTCACCAAATAAGATGATGATCTAATTAAATTTCTAAGAGCAGTAAATCACAGTGTAATACATGGCATTTCCTGCTGCCAGTAGGTGGCACTATGACAGTCTCCGAATATTGCCATGTTGATGCGTTCAGGCCAGGACACTTATCAAACATGTGAAGTGTGGGTCAGATTAGACATTGTAAGGAGTTAAAACATCATCAAAATCTCCGCAATTTAACATCACAAAGGCCTTTAGATGACACAGACCAAATATGATGATGATCTGATGAAGTCTCTAGGAGGAGTTCGTTAAAGTACGAAGCCTGGTAATGCCAAAATTCTCATAGAAAGCTGCTGGCTACACCATAGACGCGTCGGAGAAGTGGCGGGTCGTTTGTCTGGCGGTTCTTTCCGTGGAGGACATTGAAGATATCTATCTATTCGAACCATGATAACATGGCTTTTGCTGAGTGGATTAGGCACTGCCCTGGTTTGTCGAGAAATTAAGAAGACTTTGACAGCTGTCCAAGCCCAAAAAACTGCCCGGGATGATTGAAGCAGTGGGCAGAGCGGTCAGCACTCAGGCTGAGACTATTAACCGCATTATGGATAACAACATGGAAATGACCCGCAATATGGATAACATCATGGAAAAGCTCACGGATTTGAAAAAGCTTATAGACCAGAATGGACTAAGGGCGGTTTCATATTTGGTGCGATTGCCTGGTCCGAACCAGAGTTCGATTGCTCCCCCCTCCCCATGCCCCCCATGGACTGTGTTAACATATTATTTTTGCATCCGAACCGCGGTACGCTTGCATCATCAAGCTGCAGCCGGCGCGTTCTCATGTTGCTTGGCAACCGCTGTAAACGAGAAGACGACAAGTGTGATTGACTAACTGCAAGCAGAGAGATGATTTCTGAATGCCTCCGCAAAAATTGACGTCGGCGGACAGACCGCGTTGTCATCGAAACGACTTTAGTATGTTTGCGGCAGACAGACGAAAGTGCGTTTCTGTATTATTTCTTTGAAAACAAAACCAAAGCACGCATTCTATGCATTTTGTTGTCAATGTAAGTGCACGCACACAAACACACACGTCTGTTTTGGTGGGACATTCCATATAATACGTAATTAACAACGGTTCACTTCCGCGATTTGGTACGATTGCGCTCACATTAGCAGCGAACCGATCTGGAGTTCACATGAAACGAACCCCAGACCACCCTTTTTAAGCAGACTCGAGTACGTTTCGCGGGTGCGCACCCGAGCTCGGAAGACAGCGTTCACATCATCCAAATGTACCGAACTCTGATGTCAATCGAACCCGGGTGCGCACCAAAAGTGCTAATGTGAAAACGCCCTAAGAGAGTAGGCGTGTAAAGGAATGCGGCTACTCGCCCGAAGACCAAATAATTCCAATCTTATCTGCTTTCAGCCCCCCTTATCCAGCACTGGCCTCGGCCAAAGCCGCTGTTGGAACAACAACTCCGTCGGAAGAGCACTGGACCTAATCAAGGTTGTCTCCATGGCAACTTGCTGTGTTAACGCTTTGACATCATGGCACTGAGGCACCGAGATTTGGATGTCAGGCGAAGCGACTCTCTCCAGGCCCACACACACACAAACTTTTACATACACACACACATATATATATATATGCAATCACCACCCAGTACTTACATCCCTCGCCTGCGCCGCTTTGTACCCCCCAGCCTGACAGGCGGATCTGTGACCAGCGCCTGAAAATATGGAGACCAGCCACGAACAGCAGATTAGAGCATCATGCTTGCGATATCACCTTCTTCCATATCATATTGATTTCGCGATTATTGTAACATGAAGCCTGGCTCGCTACACAGCGTCTGTTAGCCTAGCTTCCAAAAAGAGGCCCACTGATCTGGATCTAGATATAGGTCTGTAGCATGAGTGGAGGAATAAGTGTTTGTAGTCTTACACCCTTGACAAAGATATAGCACTTCCTTCTTTCAATGACGCAAAATGACGATTTTTGTGTTTTCAAAGCTTTGATTGTGTTTAGTGCGCAATATAACGTGTTCATGTTTTACGTGTAAAAAAAGCGGTATTTTTATAGCGCCGTCCTTCAAATTGGCTTCATTGTTCTATGAAGTCCCTCCTTCATCTCCGACACTCCTATAATTTCCTGGTGGCTCTGATGTATCAGTGTCTGATGGTCAAAAAATTTGATTTATTTTTTGGGGGGGTTGATTAAAAGTCTTTGGTCTCATTAATCTATTATTTGTTTCTTTTATTCATATTTAGTCTCTTTTTTGCTGTTGTATTGTTTTGGGGGAGATATACGTTAAATTCCAAAACTACATTTATACTAAATTGATCTTCTATGTAATTTTAACATGTGCCTAGAGAACTTTCTTTTTTAATGGACTTTGTTCTTGTCAATACTACATGAAACCTATATAATTAAGTGTTTTTACATTGTACTTTAGCCAGTTTTTTCAAAAATCATCAGATAGATGCAACTTCTGTGTGATGCTTATAAATATCAGCGGTGTTGTCTCGTGTTTTCCGGTCACGTCACCGGAAAATAAGTCAGCAAGTGTACCAATGTATAGTGAGTCAGTGTCCTTACCATTGTCGGAGCTAGAGGGGTGATAGAGACACAGAAAGTCTTTAAAAACAGTGTTTGTGCAACTGAATGTGTGAGGGTGTGACCATCCGCTCAGTTGGCAGCTTTTTCCAGTAACAAATTTGTGACCATATGGCTGCCCCCGCTAGCTTAGCTTAGCAAAAAGACTGGAAGTGAATGGCTCCACCTAGCAAACTGCTCCCAATCAGCTAAGCTAGCGGGGGCTGCATCAGACAGAGTTACAGCACGCACGGAGATGAGAAAGGTATGTATGGACTTGGGGGATACGGTGAATAAGCTAAATTCCCAAAATGTGGGCGTGTTCCTCTAAATGCATAATAACAATCACAATGAGAAATGTCTGAAAACTGGATTAAAGCAGACATGATGGAGCTCGTCAAATATTCACTCTAAAGATAAGATCATTCACCAGCATAGAACGGCGCATCACACGCTCCTTTATAGTCTCATCATAAACAAAAATGCACGCGAGTGTGCAGATGCCGGCAAATCATTGGCAGTGTGAATGAACATTTATGAAAAGGGCATTAGATGGTTTCAGCAGCAACAACATAAACTATTTTTGTTGCCAAAACTTAACTTCAGGTAGAGTCCCTCTATAGTACATTATTTCTGATAACAAGTAAAAAAAATAAGTAAATTTTTAAATAGTACAAATCAAACCTAAAGCACATCAACTACTACACTGAGCTAACTTTACGGTGTAAAGGATTACTACTATACAATGAAATTGCTAACTATACAATTTATATTTCAAGAAGAAATTGTGTGTAATGCATTAAAATGAATGTAAAATATGTATCTAAGGCATGGGAGTGGCATACTTTGAGTTTAGGTATTAGGGCTAGGGTGACTGGGCTGGTGTTTTTATGCAGGTTTGTCAACCCTGTCGGCACACATTTTAGAAAGAGTGGCTTAAACAGCCACAATACCAATGAAAAGACAGTAAATATTTCTTAAGTTCATGTGCTTCACGGTATGCGGTTTTTTCACACTGCATTTTACGTGTGAACCAGGTTAACCAGTTTTACATGGACAAAGTCAACATACCTGTTTTGCAACCGGAGGTTTCACTCCTTAAGCACACTTAAACAGTTCAATGGAATTCCACGGCAACGCAGGTCATTATGACATAAAGGGGTGGTTTCCCGGACAGGGATTAGACTAGTCCTTAAAATACATCAGTGCCCTTTGTTTTGCCTCAAAATGCAACTAAGTTTTTAGTAATGCAAGTTTGTTAAAACCAGTTATATATCCCAATTAAACTAAGGCCTAGTCCTGGTTTAAGCTAATCCCTGTCCGGGAAACTACCCTAAGGACAAATCCGGTTTTCCAATCCTGCTCACCTGAGTTTTGTCTGACAAATTCCTGTATGGTTTCCAGTGAGGTAGATGAGTCCTTG
The DNA here is from genome assembly GCF_030506205.2 of Paramisgurnus dabryanus. NCBI lineage: Eukaryota > Metazoa > Chordata > Actinopteri > Cypriniformes > Cobitidae > Paramisgurnus > Paramisgurnus dabryanus. The sequence goes on along the minus strand of NC_133337.1, from coordinate 31,160,472 downwards.
GAGACTTCTGGACTCCTTCTGTGCACCTTGGCACCCAAATTTTTTGCTACGTCCGCAATGTCATCATGATCCGTTGACACCCAAACACTGTGAAAGCATCCACAGTATTTGTATAATGCTTTATTGGAGCATGCAGTTAACAATATAAGAAAAGAAAGGTAATAAACAAAATGACTAAGTTTAACAGCACCAAAAGAGGCAAAATTAGATATTTTTTCCAGATACTGCCTAGGGCTGAACGATAAATCTCATGCGATATTAATGCGCATCTCGTCGGTGAAGCCGGTTCCTTCATTAGTAGTAAATCTACATCATCTGCTTTCAGATGGAGCGGCATTTACTACAAAGAGCCGTCGTTCAAAAACAATCGGGGCAATTTCGCATTAATTATCGAGGAACTATCGTCTGCGATATGGCCCAGCATTTTCTACACAAATTAGTTTATTGACAAGCTGGGCCCCAGCTTGTCAATAAACTAATTTGTGTAGAAAATGCCGCTCCATCAGGTGATGCAGGTGACAGCAGGTGATGTCGATTTACTACTAATCAAGGAACCGGCTTTACTGATGAGATGCTCATTCCTATCGCATGCGATTTATCGTGCAGCCCTTTTCATAGAGTTACTCTCAATCACCTTTCAAAAACACCAGAGTCGAAAGCTGCTCTGATGACCCATCCGATCAGAGGAACACCTGCCAACTTCTTAATATTCTTTAAAGGGATTCCTTTACTCCCTCCTCGGGCGAGGATAAGAGCAGCTATATGATTGTATTTTCTTCGCTTTTTGCAGACACCATCCGTGAGGCCGTTCGTTGGTGGTTTAATCGCTCGTTTTTTAGGTGCCATTTCTGTCACAATTCTGTGGGTCCTTGCATATAAAATCCAGATGTTGTGCTTCAACAATCCAAACACAGGTTACACGATGACTTTCGTAGATTTAATGGACTTCGATATGAATCAGATTCCTCGAACACGTCATCAAGCGTTCGAATCCGTGTGGCGCTGCGAGGACCAATCGGGGTGTTTCTCAATTGTTCCTATCTATGCATCCTATTTACCCTTTTACGCATCGTAGCGCCAACCTATTAGAATACGAGGGAGGGATTCGTCTGTGTATTCTCACCGCTCGTGCCTCGCCTTCCCTCCCCGCAGTACAGTTGCAGGAATGGTATGGCTCCCTCGACCCCAGTTTGGCTGAGTTCAAACAGTTTCCGGGTAGTGGTCTTCTTCTCCTTTGTTGTCCGCACTTAATATTGCATTACTGCCATCTAATGGAAACATTAGAAACGCTATGCTTATCAGATATCCCTCCCTAACTAGCACGATAGCATGTGGAAGTCGAGAAGGGAGCGCATAAACCAGGAAGCTTCTTTTTTTTATTATTTTAGACTAAATCATCATGTACGAACAACATAAGATCAAAGTACAATACACATTACTTCCGCACATGATAATAGAATAGAAGAAGTGTTACTTTAAGATCTCACAAGAAGAAACTTCAATTTATATCCGTTAATCTAAAAATAATTCAAACGTACATCAATCTATTAGCAGTTTCAGCATTATTTCATGGTAACTCAAACATAACAATTATATAAGTTTACAAACCTTAATTTTTATTTATATTTCCATAAAGCATAGACTTATGAATTTAACTAAATTCTTTATTAACAAGCGGTATCAGTCTCCGTAGAGACCGTCAAAAATTGCCAGTGCCGACTATATTTCAAGTCGTCACGGCGGGGTATTGGGTAAAGTTTTCAATTAGCAATAATCGCGCCTCGGATAAACCTCATAGGCTACGATACTGCCACTGCGCAAAGCTAACATTAGTTGGGCTGAGAGAAGAGGTTACCAAAGACCATACCGGTTACCTAAAGGGTAAGATCATTTACTGTTTTCTTTATTCCACGCAAAGTCATTGCTGAAATACTCATGTTTTGGAAATACAGCCGTAAAGTTATTTCCTTAAATTAACGTGCGTTTACGTGTTTTTTTTAAATATATAAATCTGAAATACTAACTACGCGCGGTGCATGATGGGATGCGAGCCATAAGACGTGGTTGACGTCACGTGGCATGTTCATGCGGCGCTGCGCAGATTGATCAGATTATGACATCAGAGTACCGCGAGAGCGATTCAAAAGCTGTCCTTTCGAATAGCCCTCGCGGTACTTTCATGACACAAAAATCCTGACGGTTCTGTACCTTTAAAGCATAATTTAAAAGTATCATAAATCCCCAAAGACAATTTATAAAGCAATTTGTGTACAGATGCAGACGCTTGAAAACGTGACGTTTCTCTAGTTAATCTCCAGTGGTAGTTTAATGCAGTTAAATGTGACTTTAACGTCTTTACGCAACTGCTCGCTTTTAGATGTCATAACTACGAATGACCACGAGAGGGAGGTATTTTATCATAAATTCATTGAACTGGTAATTAAAATTGTTCAGAATGTTAGATATAAAATAAACGTTTATGTAAAATAAAAAATACTGTATTTAAAAACAAACGATTAACTTCTAAAATCGTTACATAAGTAAAATGTGGCAGATTCTTATTTTTTTAGGTAATATATGCAGCTGATATAGAGGGTTTGCTTTGTTGGGAAGATCACAAATACGAAAGGTCCGTGTAAAATTTTTTTATTACAGTCCACAATTCATTATATAAAAGTGATTATATCCTAATCGTATTTTTTTTAAATGTGTGAAAAATATTTGTGTCCTAATATAAATAAAATTACTTCTGTAAACAATCTGGCTGAATGTCTGTCTTACTGTCTTTCTAACTTTTATATAGATAGATAACTACAAAATGTCTATAATGGCTAACTTTTGGTAAATGCGCTACCGTCTTCACTAAACCCTCAACACTTTAACACAACATGACAAACGCTGCAAATAACATTCATAGTCGTACCTTTACCTTCTCTCAAATACTGTCAACCAGCGGGTGAGGTGTTATTTAGCCAGTTTGAAAGGCGATTGATTATATAATTTGTCATTATGTTGGTGCAAGGATGCCGCCTTGACTGATTTTGAAACAATTATAACAGATGTAGTTCCACCAACACGCCACAGGAGGTCATCGTAAAAACCTGTAGTTTCACTAGATCACCACCAGAGGTCCTCATAAACCCCAATATGTTTAATAGATCACCACCAGAGGTCCTTATCGCCATATTCAAGGCTAAAAGTTAAGCTGAAAATTGTTTTACGTATTTCATCGTCTACCCTGTCGTTTCCTGCTTGCTGTGGATCTTGCGTATTTTATTTTGTTCATCATTATTTTTCATGAAAGATTTGCATTTGAAAAGCGATTTTATTAATAATAATAATTACAGTGTGTAATATAAGAATCCATTAAAATATAATCACAGAACAGATGGTTTAGACTAAATCATGAGTGCTTTAAATTAACACATAATAAAATGACTATTATAATAAAATACAAAAAAGCAAAAAAACTAAGTCAAATATTGATTTACTTATTATAATTGTTTTATGTTTGTCATTGATATTGTAAAACATAATACAAATATTAAACATGTGGAACATATACATTTGTAATGTAAAGTTTAACAAAACGTCACTGTAAAATTTATTTAGGAACTGTTCATCGGGTCGAAAACCTACACAATAAAACAATAAACAAACAAAGAACAAATTTGGAAACAGTGACACAAGGACAATTGAGGCCTACAGATAGACAGGTGAAAATAGCTAACCAAAAGGGACAGGCCTCTAGTCATGTGGCAATGCTTGGCCCACCCTCCGGTGTCAGGAACTGCACTTTGGGCACGGAGAGGCCCGAATTGTTGCGGCGCATCGTGTTGTTTTTGCGTATTGAGTTGTTGCGGCGCATTGAGTTCCTTTTGCGCAAAGAGTTCTGATGCGACAGCTCGCTCTTCTGCAGCGTCTGGATCAGGATTGAGGGCTTCTCGTCCAGCTCACGGGCGCTACAGGGCGGAGTGGCCACCTTGACGGTGTTGCCAAACTTTGAATAGTCCACCGAGTACACACCCTCTTCTTCGGTCACTATTGGCACGAAGCGCTGGCCCCATAGGATTTCCTCGGCCACGTATGAAGTGCGCGCCTGAGTGGTGATGCCCGTGGTCTCCACCACGCCTTCCAGTATGACAATAACCTCTAGATCACTACACGGCAACTCCATGGCCGAGAGATCGTAAAGAGGACTGTCCTTGTCAATGACGTGACATATGATCAAGGGTGCCAAAAGGAAGATGTTGTTGCTGGCCACTGCGCTTTCCGTTTGCACGTCGATCTGATGAATAGGTATGACCTCTCCTTCCGGTGTGGTGGTCTTTCGGACCACCTGAAGGCGCACTACAGCATTGATGATCATGCTTTTGCGCAGGTCTCCCACCCGGATCATGAAACACAGGCGGTTGTTACGCACGGCGATTACAGCTTGACGGCTGAAGATGAGGGTCTCGGCGCGCCGGTGGGATTGGGCTGTTTTCATGAAGATGCAACCGAGCATTATGGCATTAATGATAAGTCCTCCGATGTTTTGTAATATGAGAAGAGTTATAGCTAAAGTACACTCCTCGGTAATCATGCGTGTCCCAAAACCTATGGTGACCTGCACCTCGATGGAGAAGAGGAAGGCAGAAGTGAAGGAACTGAAACAGATGAAGAGACAAGTGTTGGGACGAGGCACCAAACAGTTTCATTTGTTTTTACTAATATGCCTAAATAATCCACAGACAATAAAAATATTATAAACATTTAACAATTAGATCTATATTTGGATCTGTATTTGTTTGTTTATTCTTAATGTTTGCGCACTTGACCGATTGTTATGTGATATTGAAAAGGTTTTGTTGGTAATAAATTCTAGAAAAGTAGTTTTGTAAACATATTGCACTGAAAGAAAAAAATGATTCATTCAATTTACTAAATTTTTAAGGTAAGTGGTTGCAATCAATTTGTTTAAGCTACATTTAAACAAAAGTTTTATTTTATTTTATTTTATTATACTAATCTTTTTTGTTTAAATGTAGCTTAAATAAATTGATTGCAACCACTTACCTTATAGGTGTTTTTTTATTTTCACAGTTTTGAATAATGAAAATATAACCTAAATATGTCAAACATAAGCTTTGTATGGTGCATATATGCGTAAAGTTCTTAATTTAAATAAGTAAGCTTTATGTTTAGTATATGCAACATGACTTCTACTATGCCCTTTATTGTACAAATGACCAAATTTGGACACATTAATTTCAACATTGGTTAGTCTCCATCTCCACAAATGTAGTCATGCCATGTCCTAACCCTCGTAATGTCTTAAATGCCTTTATTCACTTACTTGACATTTGTGACACATTGCATGCCAGCTGTACGGTTTTTGCCCAAATCCCCGTGCCCAAAAGCAACCAACCACCATAGCATCGCAAACAACAGCCAGCTGCACAGGAAAGTCATGGTGAAGATGACCAGGGTAAAACGCCATTTGAGATCCACCAGAGTGGTAAATACATCCTGCAGAAATCTGCCTTGCTCGCGTATGTTTTTGTGCGCTAAGTTACACGCGCCGCTCTTGGCGATGAAGCGCGCTTTGTTTACGCGATCCCTAAACACGGGTTTGCGGTGAATTCGAGACGCGAGCGCCGGTACGGAGAACTCCTCGGGAATAATACTTTTACGTGGCAGCATTATTTGGGCACGTCAGTAACTTCAGATGGTTAAGAATAACGGCTCTCCAAAAGCGCACCACGGCTGTCAAACGCGCAGAAGTTTAATATCCATCCTGCATCATATATCCAACTTTTAAAATGAAATAAATATACCCTATTCTATATCTAGTATACTTTGAACTGTTTTAAATCTATGTTATACAAAATAAAGTACGAGACACCAGAACGCAAACTACGAACCGCGTAAAGGTTTCAAAAAGTATCTTTATGATGATTCCTGTTCTACAGTCTTTGACGCACATGGGCGGTATCACTGTCCTGCTGGCCATGAGAAACCACACTTAATAGAAGATTTCTAGAATAAGTTATAAGTTAATTATCCAAAAATTACTCAGTATCAAAAAACCAATAATGTTACACCAGTCTCCTAAAATAAATAAAGACCTTAATGTACTTTTTAAAATATATCAGAGGAAACACAAAACGTTCCCTTAAGGTTTTGGGAACTTTAGTGAGTATTTTATGTACTTTAAGAAAAATTCCATGGCTATCCAAAAAAAAAGAAATCTTTAAGTTATCCATTCTGAAAAAGAAAACTAACTTTCTAGAAAGGTTCTGGGAAAGAAAATGTGTTATTTATTGTAAATTTGTCATTTATTTAAATACATTATTTAAAACTAGCAAAGTGCTTTTGAATGTCCATTATCTGTGTACTGGAATGAGAATTATTATACAAAGGTATCTAAGATAAAAGATTTATAAATGAACGATAATGTGAGCAATAGAGGGCGCTGTGCAGCAACTTATTTTCCTGTTCGTTTTTTAACCGAGGTGATTGGATGGTGTGTTAATGCAATGCCTTATCATAAGTCTGTTAAAGAACGAGTTTAAATCAACCCAAATGTATTTTTTGGGGATGTAAGTGCTTTTCTACCTAATGCACTGTTAGAAAAAAATGGACAATAGGCAAAAAATGTCCTAATATGAATGATTTTGGTACAGGTAGCAATCTGGCACAAATACTAATATGTATCTCTGATGAGGTACTGATATGACCTCTTTAGATGCAAAGCTGTACTTTTTGAAAGGGTACTGACCCAGTGACAGCTGGGGCAAATTCTGACATTGAAAAAGACTGAAATTTGACTTTACTGTATTAGATAATTCAAGAAGTCAAATTACACAAATGCTTGGTTTCTCTAGCAATGGTTTTGTATAGTGGAATCTAACATGCCATAAAACTGTAATGAATTAAAGTATTAAATAAGGAAATATTAAACATAATATAATGACAAATATGTGTGCAATTTTACACAATTTAAGGTATATTGGCTTTAAAAACATCATGACAAATGTTGACTGGAGCATTATCAAAAATATGTGGTGACCAATCGCACTTGAACACAATGACTCTCATATGAAATAAACACACAAAGCAATTTTATTTTCAGCTGATGTGTAAAAAAAATTTAGGCACTCTGTTAAATGCCTATGGTACAAATGTCATATTAATTACATATGTACATAAAACAGTCTGACATGACCAACATGCATATCCGTGAAACTAGCAGTAACTGCATTAAACGGCATCTGTTATTAAACTTTGATATGAGAGACTGAAATGTGCTCCTGCTGACACGTTCAAGTCTCTAGAGTCCAAGTTTAAGTGTTTTGTCAAGAGTCCCAGTCAAATCTCAAGTCTTCCAAGGTCAAGTCTAAGTCAAGTCTCAAGGTATTTTAATATATTACATTTTTGTTTTAATTTCCTTATTTCTTGGAATATCAAAGCAAAAGTATTGCTGTACAACACAGATTTAAATAAACCTGCCTTTTCACATCAAGCAAAGTGACAGGGAGTACCTGAGAGACATTATTATATAAACAGTGTCATGATGATATTCACAAAAAATTTTTTTGTGGACCTGCAGTCTAGTGTTGTTACAAGCTCTTTAATTCTTTTTTTTAAGTACAAGTCTGATTTGAATCAAATTTCCATCTCTGTGTTGGCTTGCAGCTGTTACATTCTGTCCTATAACGCGAGCGTGTGAAGCGTGTCAGCTGAAGTTTTACGCACATGGTTATATTTACAGGTAACTGGAATATTAACACTCGAGTGTGACATCACACCGCGCATATTCACAAAATCACTGTCTGTGTTAGTATCGTCACATCACAGCGTGGTTCTCATGTCCGTACAAAGACTCGTTTACAACATTCTTTGGCTGGGCCTGTTTGAGTAAAAATAAAGAAAGCTGAAGGTTTAAAGGTCCGAGGGAAGATGGTTTAGTATAGTCTGGCACACCATTAAAGGAAGATAAGAGCAACAGGGACAGTTATGTGTACAATACATCGCTTGGCTGTTGGGAGACTACAAAATTGTTATGACAACTTCATAGCAGGTGAGTCAAGAAGATCATCTTTATGGCGTTATTTACTTAAAATGTAGAATTTGAAATGTAAACTCATCCAATACATATCAACTAATTTAAATATGTGGGACCCCTTCAAAAAGTACACCGTTGTACCCAAAGGATGCATAGTACCTCAAACCTTTATATGTTGGGGGTAAAATGAACATTCCTCAAGCTTCCTTGAGATTTTGAATAAGAAGCAATTGCTTTAAATAAAAACAACACCAGTCAAGTTGACAAAATCACATGCACGTGTGTGCAAAAAAGTTATGCAAACAAATGTCAAAGCAAAGCAAAAAAAGTTTAAATAGTTGCATAAGAGGAATATAATGCAAAGTATAAAATACTGTAAATTTGTATAAAGAGTACACATTAGGGTATATTTGGTGGACGCTGTGCCGCTCCCCAAAATTGAGGGCCTGCGGGTCTCTCCCTGGCATGTAACTGTAGCCGGTTCAGTTCGTCCTTCTTTTTTATATCAGTTTATATCAGCAATGCACCTCAGACAGACAGATCTGAAGAGTGTCAGACCTCAGAAGGACAGACATCCTCTGTACAGTGTTGGTACTTGTCAAATACAGTAGATAAATACTTATTGCTTACGTGTTCTTGACTACTTATCAAAAAAATGTGGAAAAAGAGTAACAAAAGGATAAAAAAGTCTAATACTGTACTTAGGTTTCATATAAAATGATAAGAGTTCAGACGAGTTCAGTCCTTTTGAATGCTTGTGCCAACACAGAGGCAAACATGGCTGCAGTGTATAAGGCCAAACTTGGTGCGAAGCGTTATGGATGAACAAATCATGGTGATAGAGACGAGTGACTCTACATGTCTGCTTTGACGAAGGACGCAAACAAGCTGTCTTCCTGTTCCATGAGTATCTCGGGTCTCCCGTTTTCCAGGATGACTCCTCTCTTCATCACGATGACCAGATCAGCAGTCAGAATAGTGTGGACACGATGCTGTGGAAAAAACAAGTACAGGCAATTCAGAATTCAGCAAAAAGATTTATTTAAAAAAAATGTGTGAAAAATATCTAAAAGTATCAAAAACATTTATTATTTATTTATCAGTCTGATGAAGAGCCTTAACTTGTTGGTTCAACTTAAAAAATAAAGTTACCTTGTTTGCTTTAAAATTTTAAGTTTAAGTTAATTCAACATAAAATATTACCTTATAATTTGTTCCTTTATCACTGCTGATTTGCAAAAAAGAAGACAATTTTGGGAAAATACTACATAATTCGAGAACACAAACAGTAGCCGGTGCAGCCATCTGGGTCTTTTATTTAAAAGATTGTAAAATATCCTAGATCCTGGATGGAAATAAATCCTTTCCTAATTGCCAATAAAACATGATTCTCCATTTAAAGTTGATTTAATATTTGAGCTGTACCTGGTTTAACCTCCTAAGACCTGGTGTGTCCACATACGTAAACATCACATTTTTTGTTGTTTGCACCATAATAGTTAATTCTGTGTAACTGGAACCTGTTGTACACAAACTTGGATGTTCAAAGAAAAATATTTGGTTATTATATTTATTGGTTCGTCCTAACCCCAAATAGCTGGAAGAAATCTAAAATGCAAGTCAAACCAAAGCTCGGCTGAAAACTATGCAATGTCTTATCTACTCAATTGGTAAAAATTAAATAATGTAAGTTGAAAAGGTGTTACTAAAAAAAGTATTTTTTTTAAAGTTAATCCAACTTTCACTTTTTACATCGTAGGTGATGACGGTGACCAAAAAATGTTGTTGAATGGCACACATATAGGAAGCTTGGTTACCAACCAATGTGTCAGGAGTAGGCGCGTAGGGGCGGAGCCAGAGGACGCCTACTTGTGCTTCCGTACTAAGTTGAGGAAAAGGCTGTCCTCCTGCGCCAAGAGATTAGCAGCGCTGCCGCTTTCTACCAGATTCCCAGAGGAAAACACCAGCACCTGCTCCGCCTCCAAGATGGAGGAAACCAGGTGCTGTGTCACAGAGGAAAACAGACAGGTGGATAAAGAGAGAGACAGAGGAAAAGAGAAAAAGAGAGATGATTAAAGTGTGAGAAGAAAATGAGTGAAAAGTGGAGGAAACAGGCAAGCAAACAAAGAGCATGCATTTATTCAGAGCTACAGTCATTTTCTAGCTTTTAAAAAAACATTTTTTAAATTTAAGGAACACTTTTAAGTGTATTAGTGACTATAACATCTACAATACATAGAGAATAGATAAGAGATGATAGTTTAGTTGGCTGGAGGCTTACCAATGTATGTTAATGCAAAGATTTACATTAAACTGTCAGAAAATACTGACTGGTGGAGGAAAACAAGGGAAGAGAGTGGAAATGTTAACGGCTGGAATGTATTAAAAGTCCATAAAGGACAGCTAATATGAGAAATTCACTTTTATATGTTGTTTGAACATAATTGTGCATCACCTGTTTGTGTACACAACCACCCTGTTATTATAAAAATCTGTCCAATACTTTTTTAAAATACATATAAAACATCAACAGTCTCATGCGACAAAGTATAAGCAAACTGATGTCACTTTGCACAAGCCCCGCCCACAACCATCCAAAGACCACAGTTAGGTCGTAATTTCTATTTTAAATCTTCTTTAGATAATTCATTATCACACATTCATAATGTACAATGTAGTAAAGTGATTGTCTTTTTAAAAAATGTTGTCTTTTCAGTATAAATAGCAAAAAACGGGGAGAGAAGCAGCACCTTATTTGCATTTAAAGAGACACGCACACACAAAACAGCACTTTTTCCTACACACCCAAAAATGGGCATTTTCAACATGATCTATAGGGTATTTGGACCTAAAATTTCACAGGCTTATTTTCTGGGGACAGGCACACTCATATTACATCTTGAAAAATTGCCATATTAGGTGACCTTTAACAAATGTCTAATAATATGTAAGCTTTTTTAACTTATTGTATATGTAGCCAAGAGACAATAAAGACTTTTATTGAAAAAGAGTGCCATCGTCATCCAGTGTTTTGTTGATTTAAAATCTTTTTAAAGACCTTGTTTTGTGCCTGTGTGTTTATATAGATCAGCTAAGATCAAGATGATAGGGTAACTCACGGCTATGGTGACAACCGTCCGATCTGCAAACGCAGTCATCACAACCTTCTGAAGGATATTTTCCTGTTGAATCACACAAAATAAGTCATTGTTAATTCACCCTCATATAAATACTGCTATTTTACTTTATTAATACACACTTCAGCTTACGTTATGTAACACCCACTTTTCACAGTCCACTCAATATAAATTCAATCAAGTTCCACCCCATATATATTTTCCTGTTTCTCACATAAATGTCTCATTATTAAGTGTGTTATGATTTTTGTTTTCTTTCTATGCAACTTTAATTTTGTTGTAATGCAGCCGTGGCTATTTAAATACCAGTAATTGTTTATCAAGCAGAATGGGTCGTACCGTGGCCATGTCTATAGAAGCTGTTGCCTCATCCATAATTAAGATGCTGCTCTTGCGGACAAAAGCCCTTGCCAGACAGAACAGCTGTCTCTGCCCCACGCTGAAGTTTTCACCTCCTTCTGTTACTACAGCGTCTGGAGAAAGAGATCCATGTGATGCTTAACAGGTGCTCGCAAATCATAAAACAATACTGAATGATTAGGAAAGGTCAGAAAGATCTCAATTTATTTGAATAGAGATTTAGGGGTTAAAATGATGTCGGACACTCTGAGAATGTCAGGCTTACCCAGTCCTCCAGGAAGTGCTTTCACCATATTTTTTAACTGGGCGATTTCCAAGGCTTCCCAAAGCCTGTCGTCAGTGCAAGTACGCTCTGGGTCAAGATTTAACCTGCCAAAATACACAAACATGTACATTTGCAGATGAGCAACGCAATTTCAAAATGCTCATTTTCCTGTTAATCCTGAAAGTTAAGCAATTCAGAAATTCCCTTTCATTCTCATTCTAAGGTAATAAAATAAATACAGTTCATTTTGTAAGGTCTTTATACACCACTGATAATATATTTATGTATATTATATTTTATTTCTGTCAAGAAGAATGTCAATAAATAAATAGTTCTGTCAACTATCTGCTGAGATTTACAAAAACAGAATTACAGAATCGTCATGAACAAGGGACACTAATGGGACTCATGTTAACTCTCCCAAGTGCTTATGAACCCAGATCCCATTCTCCTCTTACACTGCAAAATGGCTTCTAAACCCAGATTTCATGGCTTTATATAAATAAAAATCTAAATCTGTGTCTAAATCTATGGGCATCATAAGAGAGATGTTTGCATATACTGATTAAAGTCTGCTGGGACCAATTCTTCATATAAATATTGTCATAGCAACCGCTTGCTGGAGACCATTCCCAGACGATTTCTGGAAGTTTTATTTTCCTTTACATCCTCTGGAGGACTCTTTAAACAAACCACATATGCTTACTGTCTCCAGCAACAAACATGACATGTGGTATCCGTGAGAAGTCCGAACAGGTTTAAAGCTGATGACACTACGTATTAAATATCCAATAACATAAATCCCTTAGATACTTTGGCAGACACGGAATAAGATCTTCAAAAGCAAAAGTGTGCAATGCCAATAAATGGATACCCCACCATTTTAACTCATGTAGGGTTTCTGTGAAAAACAAAATGTTTATGCTGAACATCTGAGTAAAAAAGCAGAACAGGAAGTGATTGTTTATCGTCTGTTTTGGTCAGCTGAGCCCTGCATCTGTCAATGTGTATGGAGGGATAATGTACATATAAGTTATATTATTTAAATAGTGAAACTTCAAACTTCAAATTTCAAACCTGTTTGTTCTGCTGAATAAAATATTTTTTATGGGGCACCATTGAGTTCCATTGTATAAAAAATACTATGGAAGTGAATGGTGCCTCAGATCTGTTTGGTTAAGTAACATTAGTGTTCAACAGAACAACAAAATTTATACAGGTTTGAACAACACAGCGTCAGAATTTTCAACAGTCCTTTATGTTTTAATCAACTTTTAGTCAGAAATATCATTGACATAGCACACAAATCTACATCTGTGACACATTATACCAAACTCCACTAAATGTTAGATCAAAACTAATTTATTTATTTATTTATTCTAGTGTATGTGATAAACGTTTTGACAAATGTTATACATCAAGATTTCAAGTTAAAAATGACCTTTAACTGAACAATCAGCTATATCTGTTTGTGTGTCTGTATGTTTGGATAAATGTGATTGTACCGGATAGAGCCGCTAAACAGCACTGGATCCTGCAGGATGATGGACAGACGAGATCTCAGGGTTTGCAGTGGAAGCTTGCAAATGTCGATGCCGTCAATAACAATTTTCCCTTAAGCAACAAAAACGATCCGTTACAAAAACATGACATGCATTTTTAACATACCAAACTCTGAGACTCTTATGCTTCAATCAAAATCTCCATAAAGTCCTTCTTTGCTAAAGGTTTGTTTAGTTTGAGATGTTAAAGTCAGTTTACAATATCTTGACTTAACACTTAAGCCCAAACATAGCTTCCAAAATTTCCATTTTAGCTTTATATGGACACGGAGAAGAGAGGTCTGTGCACGCTGTCACATCATACGGCCGTGCTCTTGTGCACAAAAGCAGCGTGTGCTGTTTGATTTGGCTGAAGATTGATTTTGACTACGTGAGAGAAATATAAAGTTATCATTGCATGCTGGATAATATGATAAACTTGGAAAATAATAGCTGTCGTTTTGTTTGAAATATGACAGAATATAATAACATTTATGACGAGACTCACGGCTCTTTGTAGCTAATGTCTAACAATGACATTATGGCTGTTTGTCAAAGTGACTGTAACCATAGAACAAAAAAAAAAACAATATGGACAAAGAAATAAAGGTTTCTGGTGTAAGAGTATAATAGCTGAGAGATTTAAAGTGATAGTTCACCCGAAAACGATTTACTCATCCTCATGTTGTTTTAAACCTGTATGAGTTTCTTACTTCTGTTAAACACAAAAGCGGGTATTTTATTAAAATATATTTTGTATTCAAAAGGTTTAGGACAATGTGAGAATGAGTAAATGATAAAATAATTTAAATTTTTTAGGTGAACCATCCCTTTAAAAACAGATGTATTGGCAAATTTGACAAACATCAGAGTATAGATCAGGGGTTCTCAAAGTCTGGACTCCGGTCCGGATCCGGACCCGACAGCAACTTGATCCGGACCCGCGTCCACTTCATATTTAGTGCATTAATTTCTATGTGATTGATTAAATGTGTGCATTTGCTATTTTACAAATGCATATTAAACTTGTAAACCATTAGTTTAGTTTTTTTTCTTTTTAGATTAAAGAGTATTCCTGGTCCGAAAATAAAACGAGATATTTACAAATGTCCTGTGTGACGCTGTAGCCATCACACCCAGATATTATGCACAGCTACTTCATGTACTACGGCTTTTGATCAGTCCTTACCAATCACTGTTGGTTTGAGTCGTTTAAAACATGCATTTAAAAAAGCAACACTCTTCAAACATAATCTTATACATATTCTTTATTATCATGAAAATACCTGAAAAGATTTGAAGAACACCAATATAAATATATCCTTAAGACAGTTCCTGGAGCTCCGTGTGTCTGGTTCTTCGTCTGCAGCACATATTAAGTTTCTGCCCAAGAGCGCCCCCTGGCGTTTGGATGTAGCGTCATTTCACCGTTATTCATTATGAAGCATAGCAAGCATCATCAGCCAATTTATAGGTGCACCCCTAATTTTGGTCAGTGTCTCTGCCTACCAACCACACTTTTTTTGCCATGGTTTATGCATATGATGGAGAACAAACTGTGCCATTTCTCTAATTAGGTTGCTCTGTATTTTGCACCTGGTTACTTTTGGCATATTTCTTGTGTTTATTAAAAAAAAAAATGCTAAATGCACTTATGTTTTTCCCAAACTATTTGTGTTGATTTGTTTTATAAACAAATGATTTACATAAAATTTTTCCGGACCTATGAAAATTATGGGAATTTCAGATTTGGACCTTTGAATGTAAACTTTGAGAACCCCTGGTATAGATGTTTAAAGCCACAATATGTAAGATTTTTGTAATAAAATGTTCCAAAAATGCTTGCATAGTGTAATACATTTTATGCAGTTGTGTACTTACATTATCCCAAAAGGATTTGTAAGTAGTATGTCCAAATTCATAGTTTTCGAAAAACATTTTGCGTTAAGTACACGGATGACCTACCACTTTCGGCAAGATCACAAAGTGTTCATTTGATGGACACTTTGATAATTCCATTATCAAACGAAGAAGAAGACAAAGGAACATTGTTTTATTAAGAAATATCCGAAAGCAGTAATGAGACTCTAATTAAATACAAATACATATAAAGAGTTTGGTTCCAAAACGCGATAAACGCCATTTTTTAAAAGAAAAAAATTGTTACCGCCAAAATTGTACCAGGTCAATTTAAAAAAAAAATTCTTCATTTTACGCAAAATCCGATATCCGCCAGGTTATTCTGTCATTTTTTCTGCATTTTTATCCAAACCACAAAAACGCCAGTCCTCCTTCTTTGCAAAATGCAATAAATCCACTCAACCAATCACAGTGCACCTTTCCATGCATTGTAAACAACAATGGCGGCACGTTGAATACACACTGAATCCTAGTTTCCTCATCTACTTTGTACTTCATGATCAACAAACAAACAAAAATAAAATAATACTTTTGATGGCATTGATAAACCTGTGGTGGTTTTCTGTGGCAGTTAAGAAACATAAGCCATCAACATCTAATAATTTACGTGAGAGGCACTCGGGCGAAGGAAATGCCGGCTGTTGTTTGTTCTCACTTGACAGCATTAAGCTTCTGTCATGCTAACACATTGACCCCAAGGGATCTTATGAAAAACTTTCCATTATTTTAAGTCATTGAAAATCGAGCAGGGCCAAAACATTTTACAGCTGATTGCTGTCAAAAAAGTTCAGCGACGAGTAAGTGTTTTGATTAATGCCATTAATGTTTTTTTATCAGTGTATACCATTAGTCAACTAAATGAATATAACATGGCAAAGATGAATGTGCAATTATATATTGATTAAAAAGATTTATTACACGGCTCTCTGGAATGCTTGATTCTGATTGGTCAGTTGAGACATTTGCAGGTTCGTTCTTTTCAAATAATAACCGCTCCAAAGTAATAACGCATAGCCGGTACTACTTGTACGATATAAATCGCTCCGTGCCAATAAAGATTACTGTCTTGTGACAAACCACAACATTTTGACATTAATTTTAACATGTACGAAAAAAAACAAAACATTTAAACAGTGGATAGAAGAACAAACAACGACCAGACACAGAGAGCTTACTGAGACTGAACTTGACAAAATAGAGCATGACAGCTACGAAGCCAACACACAAAAAAATACAGAATGGGCATTAAAACTTCTCAAAGACTGGCTAAAAGAGAAAAAATGGAGACAGACAAGTATGAAGCAGAGGATCTTAATAAGGTATTACGATCATTTTATGCATCTGTGCAAAGTTTCGCGGAAGGATAAAAATGTTAATTTAAAACAAATAATATGCCAATCAAATGTTTCAAATTCATATTCATGTCCAGTTTTTTTTCTTATGTGGCAAGTAGCCGTGTAATAAGCGGGATAATGTAGAGGCAGCCGGTAGTTATCGGGAAATAAGCACCTTCAGTGTGATACAAGACTCTCCGCTTCGCGTCGGGTCCTGATCACACTGTCAGGGCTTATTTCCCGATAACTACCGGCTGCCTCTACATTATCCCTTACTTATAGCATTGTGAAGAAAGAAAACTTGTTGTGGATTTATTGCATTTTGCTGAAAAAATAATCAGTTTTTATTATAAATATTTGAACATCTAATTATGGATTTAATTGTTCAATGTTATTATAACCTAAAGATGCTATGTAAAAGTTTGTAACAGAAAATAGTGGTTTTCATCTTGACGCTTTCTTGGTATAGAAAACACATTTTTACCAAAATTAGTCAAAATGAATTTATTGCGTTTTGGAACCAAACTCTTCATATATTAAACAGCTATCACTTGTGTTCAAATTGCACTTGTTTAATGACATTCCAGTTAACGACTACCTTGTTGTTATGAGGGCGTACGTCACGTGATGTATCAACATGGCGGATGTAGTACCTCCAAAACTCAATGAGTTTCGCATTTGTTATTGTTATCATGTTATTACGTAATAGTGACCTCTAGTGGTGAAACTCCTACATATTGTGGCTTTAATGCAGTCCGTAATTAAATGGTTATCTGCGGATTTCTAATTTATGAAACAGACACAGACTACTTTATACTTTAGATCCACTCTTGTGAGATGATGCCATGTGAATGACCCTACCTTCAAATACATCCACCATATTGAAGAAGGCCAGAGATAGTGAAGACTTTCCACTGCCCGTTCTACCACAGATGCCCACCTAGAGAGAGAGAGGGAGAGAGATAGAGAGACCAACACAGCTTGACATTTTCAGTTTGCTCTTTCATAAACACGCTGTACTTCTCAATTAAACAAACTAGTGTGGACAATTCACAATATGTCACAATGAGCAGTTGTTTGTGCAGTCTCGTTCTATTATCATCGTAATTCATGACATGTGAGCAAAAACAAGCTAGCCTATTAAAAGTAACAACTGATAAGGGTATCTGCAACAATTGCAAAGATTGTAGGGTGTATAAATAAAATGTTAACAGAAAGATTTTTCAATGCAAGCTACATTTTGTTCTGTAGCAAAGAACTGTGGCTTAACTGGGCAATGAGAAAATAAACACCACTGTGATAAAACCACAGCTGAGTGTTACGTGTGACACAAGATTGATTGCTGATTCAAGAGTGAACCCCAATCATGTAGAAAAGTAAATAGATCAGATAATTTTAATAACATTTAAAAGCATCAAGAGTTGCGTACCTTCTGCCCAGGGTTGATATAAGCGCTGACTTCTTTGAGGACAGGCTTCAACATGGGGTCATAACGTACACACAGGTCTTGGATCTTTATCTCTCCATGCTGCGGCCAGTCTTCTGGTACCTGTGAGACATCTGAGATCATACAAAAACACAGGAGAACAATGATAAGGCCAGCGAAACAAAATGCATATTCTCACAATAACGACTTAGTAACTCATAATTATGCCTTAGTATCTCACAATAACGACTTAGTATCTCATAATAACGACTTAGTATCTCATAATGACGACTTAGTATCTCATAATGACGACTTAGTATCTCATAATGATGACTTAGTATCTCATAATGATGACTTAGTATCTCGTAATAATGACTTAGTATCTCATAATGACGACTTAGTATCTCATAATAATGACATAGTATCTCATAATAATGACATAGTATCTCGTAATTATGACTTTGTATCTCATAATTATGACTTTGTATCTCATAATAATGACTTGGTATCTCATAATAATGACTTGGCATCTCACAATAACGACTTAGTATTTCATAATTATGACTCAGTATATCATAATAATGACTTAGTATGACTTAGTATGACTTAGTATCTCATAATTATGACTTAGTATCTCATAATAATGACTTAGTATCTCACAATAAAGACTTAGTATCTCATAATAATGACTTAGTATCTCATAATGACGACTTAGTATCTCATAATAATGACTAAGTATCTCATAATAATGACTTAGTATCTCGTAATTATGACTTAGTATCTCACAATAACGACTTAGTATCTCATATTAATGACTTAGTATCTCATAATAATGACTTAGTATCTCGTAATTATGACTTAGTATCTCATAATAATGACTTGGTATCTCACAATAACGACTTAGTATTTAATAATTATGACTCAGTATCTCATAATAATGACTTAGTATCTCACAATAACGACTTAGTATCTCACAATAACGACCTAGTACCTCACAATAACAACTTAGCTTCACATAATAATTGTCATGATTTCCAAGGAAACGGGACCCAAGTGCAAGGTTAGGTGAACTCAAAAGGGTTTATTAATAACAAAAACGCCCACGTGGGGGCAATAGACAAAACATTAACTGACAACTGCAAAAGACTAGACTGAGACAAACACACACTATGGCAAGACTAGACTTAACTTGACTCTTGTATCTCACAATAACGACTTAGTATCTCACAATAACGACCTAGTACCTCACAATAACAACTTAGCTTCACATAATAATTGTCATGATTTCCAAGGAAACGGGACCCAAGTGCAAGGTTAGGTGAACTCAAAAGGGTTTATTAATAACAAAAACGCCCACGTGGGGGCAATAGACAAAACATTAACTGACAACTGCAAAAGACTAGACTGAGACAAACACACACTATGGCAAGACTAGACTTAACTTGACTCTTGACTCTTGACTAACAGATAGCAAGCACAATGGTTCAAGACATATAAACAATACAAAACGATTCAGCACAGGACAGAGAACACTGGGGCCTTAAATAAGGGAAACTAAACAAGATAACAAGGGAAGTTCAGGTGCGGGGAGTTAACCAATAATGAATAACTAACAAGGAAACAAGGGGGCGGGGCCAGAGACAAGACACTGCAGCACACTACACAAACAAAAGGCCATGTGCTACAACACAAAACATGGGTACTGCCACAATCCTGCCACATGACCATGAATTACTATAAATAACTATAACAGACTGGCAGGATCATGACAGTACCCCCCCTTTAAGGGGACGCCACCGGGCGTTCCTCAACGGGGTATACAAAGACAGTGGACAAGACAAGACTATGACAAAAAACACATAACAGATCAATGAAATAAACCAGAAAAACAAAGTCCAATGGTGACATGCTTAACAACCTAACACAGCAAATTAAGATTCATAAGGGTGGAGTCCAGGGAGGCTTGGGCAATGGTCGCTGGGGTAGTGACTGTAGTGGCTGCAGCTGGGCAGACGGCTGTAATGGCTGCGCAGACGGCTGCTGTTGCTCAGACTGCAGGAGCTGTGGCAGCGCGGACGGCTGCAGGAGCTGTGGCTGTGGCAGCGCGGACGGCTGCAGGAGCTGTGGCTGTGGCAGCGCGGACGGCTGCAGGAGCTGTGGCTGTGGCAGCGCGGACGGCTGCAGGAGCTGTGGCTGTGGCAGCGCGGACGGCTGCAGGAGCTGTGGCTGTGGCAGCGCGGACGGCTGCAGGAGCTGTGGCTGTGGCTGGGCAGACTGCAGGAGCTGTGGCTGTGGCTGGGCAGACTGCAGGAGCTGTGGCTGTGGCTGGGCAGACTGCAGGAGCTGTGGCTGTGGCTGGGCAGACTGCAGGAGCTGTGGCTGTGGCTGGGCAGACTGCAGGAGCTGTGGCTGGGCAGACTGCAGGAGCTGTGGCTGTGGCTGGGCAGACTGCACTTGCAGGAGGTAGACTTTCAAAAGTAGCCTGTCCACAAGAGTCAATGATGAGTCCACCGATACCTGCTGGGTCCCTGACTGGCTGAATCGTTCTGTCATGATTTCCAAGGAAACGGGACCCAAGTGCAAGGTTAGGTGAACTCAAAAGGGTTTATTAATAACAAAAACGCCCACGTGGGGGCAATAGACAAAACATTAACTGACAACTGCAGAAGACTAGACTGAGACAAACACACACTATGGCAAGACTAGACTTAACTTGACTCTTGACTCTTGACTCTTGACTAACAGATAGCAAGCACAATGGTTCAAGACATATAAACAATACAAAACGATTCAGCACAGGACAGAGAACACTGGGGCCTTAAATAAGGGAAACTAAACAAGATAACAAGGGAAGTTCAGGTGCGGGGAGTTAACCAATAATGAATAACTAACAAGGAAACAAGGGGGCGGGGCCAGAGACAAGACACTGCAGCACACTACACAAACAAAAGGCCATGTGCTACAACACAAAACATGGGTACTGCCACAATCCTGCCACATGACCATGAATTACTATAAATAACTATAACAGACTGGCAGGATCATGACAGTACCCCCCCTTTAAGGGGACGCCACCGGGCGTTCCTCAACGGGGTATACAAAGACAGTGGACAAGACAAGACTATGACAAAAAACACATAACAGATCAATGAAATAAACCAGAAAAACAAAGTCCAATGGTGACATGCTTAACAACCTAACACAGCAAATTAAGATTCATAAGGGTGGAGTCCAGGGAGGCTTGGGCAATGGTCGCTGGGGTAGTGACTGTAGTGGCTGCAGCTGGGCAGACGGCTGTAATGGCTGCGCAGACGGCTGCTGTTGCTCAGACTGCAGGAGCTGTGGCAGCGCGGACGGCTGCAGGAGCTGTGGCTGTGGCAGCGCGGACGGCTGCAGGAGCTGTGGCTGTGGCAGCGCGGACGGCTGCAGGAGCTGTGGCTGTGGCAGCGCGGACGGCTGCAGGAGCTGTGGCTGTGGCAGCGCGGACGGCTGCAGGAGCTGTGGCTGTGGCAGCGCGGACGGCTGCAGGAGCTGTGGCTGTGGCTGGGCAGACTGCAGGAGCTGTGGCTGTGGCTGGGCAGACTGCAGGAGCTGTGGCTGTGGCTGGGCAGACTGCAGGAGCTGTGGCTGTGGCTGGGCAGACTGCAGGAGCTGTGGCTGTGGCTGGGCAGACTGCAGGAGCTGTGGCTGGGCAGACTGCAGGAGCTGTGGCTGTGGCTGGGCAGACTGCACTTGCAGGAGGTAGACTTTCAAAAGTAGCCTGTCCACAAGAGTCAATGATGAGTCCACCGATACCTGCTGGGTCCCTGACTGGCTGAATCGTTCTGTCATGATTTCCAAGGAAACGGGACCCAAGTGCAAGGTTAGGTGAACTCAAAAGGGTTTATTAATAACAAAAACGCCCACGTGGGGGCAATAGACAAAACATTAACTGACAACTGCAGAAGACTAGACTGAGACAAACACACACTATGGCAAGACTAGACTTAACTTGACTCTTGACTCTTGACTCTTGACTAACAGATAGCAAGCACAATGGTTCAAGACATATAAACAATACAAAACGATTCAGCACAGGACAGAGAACACTGGGGCCTTAAATAAGGGAAACTAAACAAGATAACAAGGGAAGTTCAGGTGCGGGGAGTTAACCAATAATGAATAACTAACAAGGAAACAAGGGGGCGGGGCCAGAGACAAGACACTGCAGCACACTACACAAACAAAAGGCCATGTGCTACAACAC
This sequence comes from Paramisgurnus dabryanus, assembly GCF_030506205.2. NCBI lineage: Eukaryota > Metazoa > Chordata > Actinopteri > Cypriniformes > Cobitidae > Paramisgurnus > Paramisgurnus dabryanus. The sequence goes on along the minus strand of NC_133337.1, from coordinate 31,138,193 downwards.
AAAACATGGGTACTGCCACAATCCTGCCACATGACCATGAATTACTATAAATAACTATAACAGACTGGCAGGATCATGACAATAATGACTTAATATCTCACAACAACGACTTAGTATCTCACAATAACGACTTAGTATCTCATAATAATGACTTGGTATCTCACAATAATGACTTAGTATATCATAATAATGAATCAGTATCTCATAATAATGACTTGGTATCTCACAATAATGACTTAGTATATCATAATAATGAATCAGTATCTCATAATAATGACTAATTATCTCATAATAATGAGAAACCTACTAATTCTAACAACTTAGTATCTCATAATAATAAGAAACTTTCTGATTATAATGACGTAGTATCTTATTATTTTGCGAAACTAAGTCAAAATAATGATGTAGTTTGTCATTATTATGATAACGGATGTCACATTTTTACTCAGTTTCTCATTATTTTAAGATACTAAGACATTAATATTAGAAAGTTTCTTGTTATTATGACATACTAAGTCGAAATAATGACTTACAATCTCATTATTATGAGAAAGTAAGTTGGAAATTTGACATAGTTTCTCATTATTTTAAAATACTAAGTTATTATTATGAGAAAGTATCTCATTATTGGGAGGCACTATGTCATAATAGTGACTAATTATATATAATTTTTAACCAAACGTGGCAGAAATAGGCTTCCATACTAATGAGACAGTTTAAAAAAGGTTGTGTTCACACACTTCTGACATATATATGTCCAAACACCTTGTAAAAAGTGGATTTTGCATACTAGGTACCCTTTAAAGCTTGTTTACGGCGGCCACACCCAAACAAATGTTGTGTTTAGGTTAGAAACAAAGACAAAAGCAACAAGGCCAAAATAATAATCTAAACATTATATAAGATCACATATTTAAAAAATACATAACACTATTTGGTAGATGAAATCTACAGTAGTCAAATACTGAAGAGTTCAGGCTTGGCCCTATTCTCCAACATGTAACAATATATCTGCTTATTCTCCAAGATTTCTGTGTGTATATAATCCAGTGATTTTAATCTTAACGTTTGCTTTGGTGAGCTGAAGTACTTCAACTGCAGCCAGCAAATGATGATAGATCAAAGGCGAGAAGAAGCCTGGACAATTGCAAGCGAGCAATTAACAATGCTATATATGGTGTCAAACTGCAACAGTTTAGTCTCGTGATACAACCGTAAAGCCAAACTTTCCATTATGTCACTGAGCAGATGACAATCTATCAGAAAGAAAAAACAATGAGATCACAGTAACCTCTCTACTCTTTTAGATATCTCAGCAATGTCTGAAGCTGTCCTCAGATTTCTTTATGCTAACTCAAGCATTCATGAAACACTCTCGAGATCAAATGATCTGATGTATCTATATTCATTTATCTCTATAGTCTGCATGTCAGCAATTTTAAGTCTAAATAAGACACATCTCCTATTTTGTTTCCTGTTTTGGTGTATTATGCGCTCTCAGTGGTTTGGGTCAGGTCGCTCTGTCCGTGAAATGCACAAGTTTAAAGGAATCAGACATTTTGTAGATACTATCTTTTTACTTATTTAGGGCAAATGCAATGCTCTGTTCAGGATGTCACATATCTTTTATCTTGTAGGTTATCATGACTTTCCAAAAAAATGTTAATTAAGATATACATGTAAAAGGACACAGGAAAATAATATATTACCCATAGATCCCTCGTAGTTTTCAGACTCTGTGCTCAGAAAACTGTTGACCTTTTTCACTGCAGCCATCTGGACCTCAAGGTCTGCCAGATTCCTCACCACCCAGTTCAGGTAATTTGTCACCTTAACACAAAACAGAATGTCCATTTTAAGAGGTGTATGAATTTTTAAGGGGGTAGATCACAGAAACATCAATATTCTGTGTCATTTACTTACCCTAAATTGTTATAAATCTGTATACATTTCTTTGTTTTGCTGAACACATATAAAGATATTTTAAAGAATGTTTGTAAGCAAGCAAATCTGCGGCACCAATGACTTCCATATTTGGAAAAATAATACTCTGGAAGTGAATGGTGCCCCACTCCTGCTTGGTTATACATTTTTCAAAATATCTTAATTTATGTTTAGCAGAACAAAAAGTTTGACAGTTTTTTGGTGAACTATGTCATGGAGATGTGCCTAACTACCTCTGATGCGTACTAAACGTTTAATCAAATTACTCACAGTGAGGGCATATGTTAGACCCAGTCCAACCAGACCCGACTGAGATGAGGACCAGATAGCTGCAACTGCGGCTGTGAGGACAATCATAGCACCCAGATAATCCTGAGAGGAAAGATATTGTCAATTAATTACAATATAAAATCATTCATATCAAACTTGCATGTGGCTTAAAGTACTCCTTTACATTTATACTTGAGTAAATACACACTATTTTGAATGCACATGTGTATCGAAGGTAAAATCTATTAGTGCCATCATGTTGTTGTTGTTTTTTTTTAGTTTGGAAGTCAAAAACTGCCACAATCGGCTTTATTTGCTACACTTTGAGCAAAACAAAATAATAGCTGTACATTGAAGACACCCTTATTCTGCTTGAATGATGCTTATAGTGTATTTATCCACTGAATAACATGTTATATAAAGTATATCATATTATGCTTTATAATGTAGCAAAGTAAAAGTTTCAGTTTTTGAGTAATGGAGTAAAAATTAAATAAAAAGATTAATTACGATTAATACTATACAAAATAAAAGTTTGTGTTTGCATAATATATTTGTGGTGTATTGTGTGTAATTATTATGTATATCTAAATACATGTATTCATGTATAAATATAAGAAAAAAATCTTAATATATTATTGTAATATATATATATATATATATATATATATATATATATATATATATATAAATATCAAATATTTCAAATATAAATAAATAAATACATTAAAAATATATATATAAATAAATAAATATACATTATATTACACAGTCCACACACATATATTATGTAAAAACAAACTTTTATTTTGTAAATACTTCTATACATCTCTAAAAACTAATACAAATTTGAAAGGAAATGAGAATAAAAGCAAGGAAAGGACTCAGATCTTGAAAAGTTAGAAATCTTGAACAAAAAGTTGTGCTAATACACAGTAGTCTCAAAGCTACATTTAACCTTTAATTTCCTTATTTTAAACTATGGCTGTGTCCCAAATTATGTACCATATACTATGCACTATATGCATTAAGCCCGATTTATAGTCGTGCGTAGGTTGCGTAGGCCAGTGGTTTTCAAACTAGGGGTCGGGGCCCCCAGGGGGGCCGCGAGATGGTGCCAGGGGGGCCCCAGCTTTATGACATTTTATGAAATACATTAATTTATCATAAATTCTGTGTAATTAAACCTAAAAAATAAGGCTACTAACCAAAAGCACTACTTGTATAATTTAATGTTTTTTTTTTATTAAAATGTTGAGTTTTAGAACATTTTTTTCTCACAAATGGGGGCCACATTCTTTGGGGGGCCGCGAAGGAATGCACCGTACACAAGGGGGGCCACACGCTGAAAAAGTTTGGGAACCACTGGCGTAGGCTATCCGTAGCCTTTGCGTAGCTCTGCTTAGCCTGACGTGCACCTTGCAAAAATTTTAACAGCGCGTCAGATCTACGCGGACTGTAAGCGCTGTGATTTTAGGACCTACACACGACTATAACGAGCCCTTTACCATCCAGTGTATGAAACTCGTCTCAAATGGAACCCAAAATGTTTTTTTACTAACCGGATGAATAAGAGGTATCCCATACAAAACAGTACCTGATAGCCCACCCTTCTTTTTTGCTACAGAAGCAAAAAAATGTCCAACACTTAATTTTTCGGTTGAACGAGTGCATCCACTACAAAAATACTATAAATCTGTACTATAAAACGGCATTTAGTTTTACTTACAGTTCTGACCTCCAGCCACCGGTTGGCAGCAGAGAGAAAAAGGTACGCAGTGTTGTTGGTGTCAGTCAGCTCCAGCATCCTCTGCTTGAAACGAGCCTCATGTCTGTAAGACATACAAATCAATATGTGACCATTCAGTGAACACTGAACCACAACAGCTGTTAAGGATGAGGGGGATCGATTCATTTATCTGCGCTTTCAACACTCCAGAAGTGGACACGTTCCCTTCTATAGAAGAATGGCATGTGCTTTTGGATGAGCCACAATACACTGACCTGAATGCTCTAATAGTTGTAAGACCCTCTGCAGTCTCAGAGAAATGACAGAGCAAAGGCAGCTGAGTGGAGTCATCCAGATCCTGGAGATCTCTGAGGAAAAATTAAATAAAACAGATGTACAGCGACACAAAGACAGGACGATAAGAGGGACTAGCACAACAATATGGCATATATGTCACTCAATTCGTCAGGAAACATACTTGGAAGCAACCCTGAAATACTTCTGAATGAAGTAAAATGCCACAGCAAGAGGCACAAGTGCAATGAGAAAGGTGGGGGTCACAAAAGCAATGACGCCAATCGCAGAGAGACACAGGAGTGTGGACCGGGTGAGAGACTCCAGCGTTGAGGGAATGTGCTGGAGAGAGAGAGAGAGAGAGATAAAGAGAGAAAGAGCGAGATATATTAGCACATATATGCAATATTTCTGAGCGTATTAATACATTAATGTTAACTACTGCAGCACTGTGATGCCACGTCTGTGTGACAACGCATGTCTGCTCATCTAAGCGGGTTTAAAATGACAAAGATGTCTAAAGGGTTAATATAGACGTTCAAATGTATAGACCTAATGAACACTTTGGCTCGCATTAATCCTATTTTACAAAATTATTTAAACACTATATAAAAGACCTTTCTGATGATTTCCAAGCCTGGAATTTTAAAGAGCACCTATTTCATTGCTAAAAAACAACATTATTTTGTGTATTTGGTATAATACAATGTGTTTGTGTGGTTTATGGTTAAAAAACACATTATTTTCCACATACTATACATTTTTGTAGCTCCAGATTTCAGTCTTTTCCTAAAACGCACAGATTTGAAAAGCTCTGTGTCCCTGATTGGCGGGCTAATCTGTACGTTGTGTTTTGCCTAAATAACTCTGACGTCAGCAGGAAATGTGGCGCTCCTTACCTTGTTTGAAAGATTCGTTCACAATGCAATGCTAAAAGGAGTTAACTTACAGGCTGTGAGTCAAAGCGGGAGGAATTATGATAATGTCGGTCTTGTCTACATCACCAATCCCAGGAAGTAAACTGTTGCCTACAATCTGTGTGTTTGTTGTAGTCCAAGAAAAGAGATTTATGATGGAGATGATAACTCGCGTCAACAATTACTTTGGGGTTTGTACCTTTTGCATATCATTAACATCTATTAATACACACTTACACACCAAAGAAAAATGTGAATCGGACAATAGGTGCTCTTTAAAATTCCTTTATTCTCAGGTTTTCCATGACTTAAGTACCACTTTTAGCGCCTGTTGCTAGGTAACAGATATCAATGTTGCTAAGTAACAAATCATAAATAGCGCTTCTCTTTCACATATTGGCACAGATCACTTACAAATTGTAAACTGTACTAATAACCATACCCAGGTCCATATCCTTCAGCTGACTCAAATGTGGTTTTCTTAGTGTGGTGTGCACGCCCTTAAAAAGATTTTTCATCCAAACACAATCATACTGACTCCGGTCCAAACCAAAAGCTCTAAAGTAAAAAACACCCAATAACAGCACCCCCCTTTCGTTTTTCTAGTCTTATTCTTACCTGATCGATGATGTTGGTGTCCGCTGAGAAACGATTCAGGATTTGTCCCAGTGGGGTGATATCAAAAAATCTAAAGGGTAGATTAAAAAAAGTTTTAGTTGAGCATGTCAGCATCAGCATCAGGAAATGTCTCTTTAGGTTAATACCTGATGGGGGCGTGAATGATCTTGTTGAGAAGATTATGATGAAGCTTGGTAGCAGCAGCCACACCCAAAAACTCCACAGTTAAGGACGTGATGAGGCAAAGGACAATCGCTGACCCACACAGGATTATAAACACTGGCACATAAGAGTGATGCTGTGAACCGCAAACAGATACACTTAAACACCGCTAGCTTAATTAAAGAAGACAGACTACATTTCCATCACAGGTGCTTCACCTCTGCGCCATCGTAAGTCTTGGTGTTATTGGTCCCGTTGACAGAGAAATTTGAGGACGTCCAGTCCGCTAACCAATAGTCGATGGCAACCATAACAGAGTGCTTGGCCAACTTGGAGGACACCATGAGGAAGACCATGAGGCAACCACCTGAGGACAAATAACGCCAGCACATCCTCCACGGGATCTTAGAACGTCGGCTGGTGGTGGTGGACATGTTGTCGTCTTCATCTTCCTCCATTTCCTCCTCTATGGAATAAAAATAAAAACTCTTTAGTACTAAAAAACAGGAAACAATATAGGCTGGGAAGTCGGAGAACACTTGCCTTCATCTTCATCGTCAATCTGGTTTTTGGCCTCTCTTGAATAAAACGCTCTTCTCAAGGTTTTCCTCTCGAGAGTGGTCTGACTTTCCAGTTCAGTCTCCTAAAATAAAGCATCCAAGCATGTTAAAATTAGCCACCGACCGTCGATGTAAAGCAGAGATGAACTGTGAAATGGAGAATAACCTTCTCGAGCTCCTGGTCTTGTCGATTCATCAGGGTCTTCCAATGCTCATAGAGCTTCACATCGTGAGTCTGAATATCCTTTAATGTCCCCTCCCTCAGAACAGATCCGTCTTTCATGGCTATTATCTGTCCCACAGAGAATGTAAAGTTATATAGTAAAATTATTTCACTACAATATCCCTGAATCTGAAATCGCACTGATTTGATGTATGTATCTAATCATCGACCATCAAATTTTATGTTCTATAAATATGATTAGTGTAAATGAAATTCAGACGAACAACATCCACCATACATAATGTCATCTAATAACAGGCGATCCATTAATTTGGATGAGGAACAGCTGTTTTCTTTATTTATTTACATTTGAATAGAGACGTGTGGATGCTTCTATAGCATTTTTGAATATGTTAACACCTTTCTTTTTTCTATGTGGATTCCTCTTCGGGTAAAGTGTCCATCGCATGTACACACTTGAAAATCTTGCCAGAAGTAGTGGTCATCACTTTTCGCCTACTGTTTTTCAAATACTGTGAATTCGATTTTGAGGGAACTAAAATAGACTACATTCATGTACTATGTGATAAGCAAACCTGCATTGTTTTTATAGGCGCATATTCCTAATGCGCTCTTTAAATAACAAAAAAAACATATTGCGCCATAGACTTTAGACTTTAGACCAGGTTTTTGTTGGTCAATGGCGTAGTCTATTTTAATTGCCTCAAAATAGTACGTGCCAACACACCTCGTTTTCAGACCAGAACACCCCTGGGCACAAAAGGGGGTGCAAATGCATTTGCTATTTAAACAATGTGACGCTAAACGTGAAAATTATAATTGCGCAGGGTGGAAACTAGCAAAAGACACTTGCGTCGCGCATTGCGCTGCATTGCGCCGCATTGCGCCGGGTGTAAGATAGAGCCCTTAGTCTGTGCTCATGGCACATAAACCATTTTTCCTGTAGCTTTGCGCTTTGCATTTTAGACAATGCGCTTAGATCATTAAAATAGGGCCCTTTTACAAATCAAAAATGTTCAAATTAAGAGAAGCAAAATGACCTAAGATGCTATGGTTAAGTTGTTTTCTAAAGGGAAAAAATCAAAAAGTTTATGCGTAAAACAAGAAACGAATCTGCCTTTTATTAAGTTTATCTCTTTATTACTTTACTAAAAACTTTTATTCGTACTCCATTAGCATATTTGTTTCTATTTTAAGCTTAAACTCGTTCATTTTATATATTATATAAATAGACTTTATATCTAAGGTCATTTTGCATCATAAGTAAATGCATCCTTAAAGTCTAGATATTGAACTTGTAAACAAGACAAATATAATAAAAAAGTTAAAAGTAGGAAACAGTAAGAAACACATTTTTGCAGTGTAGAATTGTATTGATGATTGTATTCATACAACAACCAATTCCTCTTTTCAATACATTGATTAGTAATTCCCCAAATTTTGCATCTCCAAAGCAAAAAAATGGCAAATGATTTTCTCTGTCTAAGCACCAGTCTCGTTGTCTTACATCTCCAAATACTATCAAACCCATGAGTTACCCAGTCAGCGTGGATGAGATACTGCAGCTTGTGTGTGACCAAAACCACGGTCCTCTTGTCATCCTGCAGAAACTTCAGAATTCCTTCCAACATCAGATGATCACTGAGGTGAATATCCAGGGCAGAGAATGGGTCATCCTATTACCAAAACCAGGTTAAAGGGTTAATTCTGCATTCAGTTTACATGAGATAAAATCATGGAAATGGAATTTCTTAGTTCTGAAATTCAATATTCCAATGTCACTGTCTGCAAAAAAATTATTTGTTATGGTCACGCCAAACTTACTTGAAAATACTTGACAGATTAACCTAAAATGACACTAAATCAAACTCTATGACTGTCTGGGATGTGAGACACAACGTCATTCCAAAGAATGATTATAGGAAGATGAATTTATGATCCGGCCCAGAAGGGTGTGTTTTTATGTACAGTAATCCAATGCTAACCTTCTTGTTTATGTGCCACGAGTTATCACACATCGGTTTGGAAATCTTATCTGGGTGTTCATCCTAAATCAAATTTAAAACTGTGGTGATCATCAGAAAGCCTTTGCAACGCAAACATATCAGATGTATGGCACATCATTCGGAAAGAGATTACTTCGCAGGGTGGAGGCACTTTATGACACTATCAGCAATAGATGAGTGTGATATGTTTGCATGCTTGTGTGTATATGTGGATCCTATGATGCGTAATCCACATGTCTCTGCATTGCAAAAGTTGATTCATACCAGGAAAACAATGTTGGTGTTCTGGTACAGCGCTCTGGCCACACAAATGCGTTGTCTCTGACCGCCGCTGAGATTAATGCCCTGTTGGATTACACACACAAATGCAAATCAAAACACTTTTGATTCTGACAACATACAACACTCTGCTAGTCTATACTATATATCAGATCTTTATCCGATTAGTAGTACTACAGCAGCTGATGTCAGATAGCTGGTCTCATGCCCAGACACACTGAAATACTGGAAGTCAGAGAAACGCCAAACCTCTCTCGTCCTCTCTTACCCTTTCTCCGATTTCGGTCTGGTCACCAAAAGGAAGCAGGTCGATATCTGGTTGAAGCGAGCAGGCATCTATCACCGCTTTGTATCTGGCCAACAAATAAAGAGTAAGTGGTGTAAAAGTACTAAGTACTTTACTTTAATAATAGTGTTTAAGTGTTTTCTTATACTTTACGTAAGCAATAATGTATGAGAGGCTGTGCTGTATTGTAAATAAGTAACAGCTGAAGGGCGTTTTAAGGCACAACGCGAAACGGAGTGCCTGCAACCCCTTCAGCCGTTACTTATTCACGATACAGCACTTGCCTCGAGTACCTTATTGCTTTTATAAAACGGTTACCACACAATATTAAATTAAAAAATATATATTAATGCAACTTTCATGACGTTAAATCAATAAAAGCATTCCTTCCGCTAGAAAAAATAGTCCCTGACCGTGAACAACAACATTCCAATATGTAATGTGCATGAAAGCCGATATGTGTGGTTGCTAAGGGTGCAGTGATAAATAGAACCGTTGGGTGAAGCGGTCACAGCTGTTTTATTATAAAATACAGCTATTGACCAACCAGAATCAAGGATTGGAACTAACCTTTTATAATAGATTCTTGAGCATCATACTTTTGAATACAATTTTATTTAATACCTAATTTCGTTAAAAATCTAACATCTAGTTATAATTCGTGAGTAAAAAGTAACTAAACTTTTTTATAAGAAAGTAGGCCTACTACATTTTTATAATGTACTTAAGTATTAAGGTTAAAAACAACCTGTATTTATTAAATGTAGTGAAGTGCAAAGTGCATTTGTACGCATCACAATGTAGTAAAGTAAAAGGTTGCCAGTTTGTACAGTTATGCTGCGTACACACCAGAAGGGAATTTAACTATTTGTCAAATGCAGTCAATGCAAAGATGCAAATAGATGAAAATTCTCATTGAGCGATGTGAATGATGGAAACTGGGTGGCACGATTGCCGTGAACATGTGATATACATGTATTGTAAAAAAGTAAAAGTTGGATCAACTTAAAAAAAATAATTTTTAATTGGTAATTCCTAAATTAAGTTTTTTCAAATTAACGTTTCTCACTTAAATGAAAATTTAAGGTGAAATAAATGTAAAAATTACTTCTACTGGTAACACCTAAAATACTTAATGTGAGAAAATGTAAGTTAAAAATTTAAATTTTTTTAGGCATTACCAATGAAAGTAATTTTTTACGTTAATCCAACGTTTACTTTTTACAATGTATTTGCCTCAAAACAAAAAAATTCAACTCAAGCGAAAAATTTGCATAACTCAACGTTAAATCCTGCGAATAATCAAGGGTGAGGAATGCAATGCTTCGCTTTTGGCGTGTACAAACTTTTATACCTCTGTTAAGAGTTTAATATATGACATCTCAAAACCAATTTTAGAACCCAGAACATTTTTGAATAAGTTGAAAAACTAAAGCTGTCGTGACAAAGTTCCACAAAGAGTTTCCAATCAGTTAAAATAGTATGACAGAATAAGAGTATGTAACATTTCAACCCAACAAAATTAAAAACCTAAAATTAACTGCTGCCCTATATCTGAATCTAAAAGCAAAGCGGTGCCAAAATTACTGCAATCCGCAGAGAAAAGTTCACATGGTTGACAAGGTTCACAAGTTTGCATATACATGTAATCAGATATAATAATAAAGATATTTGATATGCTCTCCAAGAGGAGGGCTCAAAGCTCAGAACCCAGAGTACTCGCCCCTCCTTAACTGAAATAAGATACCAGCCATCAATGAGATAATGGGGTGGAGTTCATATGCAGATTCGGATAAAAATGGCCCTTGAATTGATACGTTTATGTTTAAATAAGGTAGCGTTTAATAAAGTCTATGTTAAATTAAATGAAATAATATTTCTTTCTAAAGATAGGAATCCAACACAATGACTTCAAATGATATTTTGTGTTCAAACCAAAACTATGCCCTTGGATGATCATGCTCCTCCAGAACTTGGGTAACTAAACTTTATAAAATGATAGAATTGACAAATCTTGACCTTACCTCTGCTTGTTAAAAGAACTTCCAAATGTGATGTTTTCCTCTACAGTGGCATTGAGCAGCCAGGATTTCTGGGCTGCATAGGCAACTGAATACCTGTTTTTACTAATCCATTAAAAAGAAAGAGAGAGAGAGCGAGAGAGAGAGAGAGAGAGAGCGAGAGAGAGCGAGAGAGAGCGAGAGAGAGAGAGAGAGAGAGAGAGAGAGAGAGAGAGAGAGAGAGAGAGAGAGAGAGAGAGAGAGAGAGGAGGGAACAAGGAAGAAAAAATTTAATTGATTTGATGTTAAAATAAACACTCTGGATGCCACCACACCAAAACACTAAAAACTCTGAGATGAAATGGAGAAAAACTGTGTTAATAATAAGCTACATGACAATAACAAATGCAGGGAGCCCTTCATGTAGCTACTTGAGATTTTTTGAAAATCAACGATCATCTTTAATACCAGTTTTTTGTGTGACCCAACGTGTTAAATTCTGCCTCAAACAATGGTGTGAAGTTCAGGGTAGGACTAACAATATTTTGACCAATGAAGGATGAGGAGAATGTTCCTGTTTGGAAACAACTTGTTATTTTTCAATTGGCTTAGAAAAATGACATACTTCAGCTTCAATAATTGCAAAGATAGCAAAAATAAATAAATGTCTTAGGAAGACAAATTATTCATAAGTAAATATTCATATTTAATAAATATTCATAAAGAGAGGTGTCACCAAGAGAGGTAAAGACTCCCAACATTTTCGCACACTTTGCACTTCACAAAAACAAACAGCATAACATATTATTTTAATGTTCAAGGAGGTCAGGAGGATGAATGGAAGATGCATTAACTATTTCCCCACCAGCATTTTTTTTTTTTTTTCAAAAAAGTTGCCAGTCAGCGGCAGAATTTTTATGATTTTCACAAAAGTTTAATGCCTTCCAGAAAATGTTCTTATTTAAATATTTTAACAAACAACATATCAAATGAAAGAACAGACCTTAAAAAAAAACTGTTATCATATCTTTATTTGTTCACTTTTCATCATATTCAGAGCGATGAAGCCGATGATCAAAACATACAGTTTTTACAGTTTTTGGATCAGTGGATGCTTCTATAAGTTGGACAAGAGCGCCACCCAGTGGATAATAGCATAAATATGGATTGCCGTAAAAACTCGTCATTGGCAAGGAAGCGTTTTCTCTTAATTGATGAGATAACTCGTCGATAGCAGGGAAAGAGTTAAGAAGAAATGTAAGAGTAATAAATGAATGGACAGATGAATGGGGTCACTGCATGTTTAAAAGGATTTGTAAATGAATATGTACCTCCATTCTTCATAAGAGAGGATTGTGTCGTGCCCGCTGCAAGTTGCAAGTCAGGTACATTAGAAGATATTTATGCCCATAGCAGCACAGTCACACAAGCCGGACACTGCTTTTTGTTGGACACGGCAATTCAAATAGATCTTTCTTGTGCTACCTCAGGGGTTTTGAACTTTTACAGACTCACTGAACCCCTCATGCAAACTCTGAACTCACCGTGTATGAGAATGCTAGATTTTCTAGGTTGCACATTATGTTATATAGTAACATTAGTCAATTTGATAAACGTTCAGTTCACTCAAAAATCAAATATGCTGAAACCTGTATGACTTTGTTCTGCAGAACATAAAAGAAGATATTTTGAATGTCTCCGTTGCTTCTGTCATTGCAATAAAAGTCAATGGGGTCCGAGACAATTTTTTGTTGTATGAACAAAAGCAAGAATTTTTTTCTGAATACATTTTATACTTTGCAGAAATGCATACAGGTTTAAAACAACATAACTGTGAATAAATAATTGCAGAATTATAATTTTTGGGTGAACTATCACTTAAAAAACATTTACTTACATCACTTCATTTTGTAATGCTAAAAGGATAGTTCACCAAATTTTCTTTTAATTCTGTCATCATTTACTCACCCTCAAATTTGTTCTGGTAAATACAAAAGAAGATATTTATAAAAAAAATTACCAAGCAGACCTGGGGCACCATTGACTTCCATATGATAAAATAATAATACTATGGAAGTGAATGGTGCCCCAGATCTGTTTGGTTATTAAAATTTTTCAAAATATCTTTCTTTGTGTTCAGCATAACAAAGATTTTCTTACAGGTTTAAAACAATTTGAGGGTGATTAAATAATGACACAATTTAAATTTTTCGGTGAACGTACCTTTTAACACATGATTAGTTAGAAAGTAAGAAATTAGATGCTACTGTTAGAAAAGGTATAGTATATCTCCTACATAAATGTCCTGAAATAATACCCTGACTTTATCTGTATAACACAGGCATTTATAAATAGAAAATGCTGCACTGCTGTGTGAATGTAAGCATGTAAAAACCCCTGTTGAAATACCTTATATTCCCTTCGATCTCATAATCAGGCAGTCTGATTGAGTGCATAAGGAAGAGAATACAGAAAAACAAGACACACACACACACACACACACACACACACACACAAGTCACAAGTATTAGTAGACAGTGCTTTTTTTAATAACACTGACTTACTCCACCCGTGTTGAATAGTGATTTGTGTTAGGTATTTAGTAATCAGTTTAGTAAAAACATAAGCGTAGAGTTTAGGTGGGGAGTGATGTCACTGCCATTAGAAAATTTGGAATTGAAAAATAGACTAAGATGCATTTCGCTGTTTGCAAAGACAACTCTTTCTGACTAGTAAAAGTCTTTATCCAGTTTTTTGTAAATTTATTTTTTTAGATATTCTGAACGTAGTTATTTTTATGATTTCATAAGCTGAATGGTTCTTAAATTAGCCAAAAACTGCTTTTTGTCAGCAAACACTGGCAAAAACCCCAACTACTGTAGATCTTTATAAGCTACGTAGATCTGCAACACAATCTCATGGCTAATCGTACGTATTTTACGAGGTGGCTAATTTTTATTAATTTGTACGATCACATTCCTACATTTTTGTACGATTTGCTTTGGGGTTATCGGTGGGGGGTATCATTATTGTTTTTTTTTACAGAATTCAAACATTTTTGTACGATTCACTTCATATTCGCCAACTCGTAAAAAACGTACGAATTCTCACGAGATCAGGGTAGCTTGGCTTTGCATACAAATGCTAATCCGAGACCATCTTCAGGACAGGCTGTTAAATGGAGATATTCACAGAAAGAAAAGCAAGAGAAGATATGAAATGTGGGGGAACACAGACAGTTTGGGAGTAATGAAAAGATCTTACATGAGGGGGCAAACACACACAGACAAACAGAAAGTAAGATGGTCGTATGTATGCACACCATTGTACATACATCATGTACATCATTATAACAGTGACAAGAACAGACATGAGAATATTTCCATGTGCTTTTGTAAAGATAAAGGCTTTGATTAGCATCTGATGGGTCTGGCGTGCACATGTACTCCCCTGTTTTCTGGTAGATAAACATAAACATTCAAAACATTCAAAAGTGCTTTGGCGTCCGGAAAAACAGCAGAGGTCAGTTTTGGTTCACAGCTCTCCACTACGTTGAGTAAAATGACAAGCTTTTAAATAAAATTATTAATTTTGACACACAGCATATATACAGTAATTCGTCAGTAAATGTTCTCTTACTTGCTCCAGTAGACTTTCCCGCTGATGGTCTGCATTTCACCTAGCATGGCCAGCAACAGAGATGATTTCCCACAACCCACCTGGCCCACGATCATGGTCAGCTGACCTAAAGTGGCCAATGAGATGGTTACAGATTAGGATGTTCAGGTGTTGCCCCTGTGGTTACCTGGACAGCAGACAACTCAGGGCCGGATCCGCACCGGAGCTGCTGACTTCAGTGCGGATCCAGTGTGCATCCATCCTGGAGTCATCTGCTGTCTGGGTATATGGATGGATGCTGTCTGCGGGAGCTGGGATGACTAGAGCAGGCTACAGGGATGTCCATATGTTAAGCTTACAGCTTTAACTCATTCCCCGCCAGCATTTTTTCACAAAGGTTCTCAAAATGCCTTCCAGGAAAATTTTCTTTATTACCATAAAACTACCATAGATTACCATAAAAACTCATCAGGGAAGCGTCAATGGCCGGGAAGCGTTTTGTCTCAATTGACAAAATAACTCGTCAATGGCAGGGAAATAGTTAATAAGCCTTGTAAGCCACGAGCAAGGACATTGACTATTCATATCTGAATTCCTGTAAAGACTTGAGGTTAAAGATCTCTGTGTACTATGTGTGGGAATGTATCTATAATAATCAATAATGTATCTGTTTTTATGTACATGACTGATGGTAGCGCCAAGTTACAATAATGCTATTGACTATATTCAAATAACTCCTAGGCCGTGTACCTGAAGGGATCCTGATGTTGATATCCGAAAGCGTCGACAAACAGCTTCCCCATGTGAAGAACCCATCATTCACCTTGATTTTGACCGATAAAAATACAAATAAAAAGCAATTGAATTACAAAGTTTGAGGCAAGCCAGCACACCAAGCAATGCAATAAAGTCTGACGCACGCTGCTCTTTTAATCTGCCACCACGCAAGCTGCATCTGTCACATTCATATCATCCGGATGTGTTTTAAATTAAAATTTTCCAATGTTTATTTACAGCAATAATAACACTCCCATTCACTGGAACAGTACAGTAAAATAGTGAATAGTGGGAAAAACAGAATACTGATAAATTATAAACATCTGTGAGAATAAGAGAGAGAAAGAGTTGGTGAATGACTGAGGTGAAGGAGTATAAATGTCAGTGTATATTATATTCATATCAGACCGAGCGGATGTGACAGTGGGTCAATGTGGGAGATTGCATGTAGTTTTACACAATGTGTGTTTTGCTACTAAGCTCATTAGCTTAAAGGCTATTGCTGTCCAGAGGGACGGCAAAGGAAGTCAACCCTCCGGGGGACAAAGAAACAAAAAAATAAACAATAAATTTATGTCCTTCTGATTTTAAGTGTCGTTCTTCTCATGAGAATCACGAAGTGCACTCGGCGAAAAGCTTAACCCACAGCTGAACCCAAACCACCTTTAAATAATACCATGCCTAATATGTGGGTTTTAAACCAGCTGAGAAAGGAACGAACATGTATGTGTATGTGTTTGTGTGTACATGTGAACATGTGTACCTAACCCTAACCCTAAACTAAATTAAACTTTTAAACTAAATTTAAAGGCATTGCAATATAAATTTTCTAAGAACATTACATAATATAATTAATGTTTGAAAAAACATGTTAGGTATTTAACTTGAATGTTATAATGTTTAAAGTCCCTCTGTGGTGAAAATCAAGTTTTTATTGTTTATTTATATGTCTCTGTGGTGAGATTTTCAAGGACAAAATGAAATCCGCGGTTTGAAATCAAAACATGCAACCAATCACGTCACAGTTGAACGAGTGGATCAGTAGTTCAAGCCATAGATATAAATTGCATAGACTCTGTGTTTTACAGGATTTAGGCCGTAGCTGTATCCTATCTAGCCAGAACCGCAGTTTTTCATCCTAACCCCAAACCTAACCCTAAACCCAACATTTCAGGTCGTAGCTGTATCCTATCTAGCCAGAACCGCTGTTTTTCCAACCCCTGCCCCCAAACCTAACTCTAAACCCAACATTTCACGGGTTTTAGGCCGTAGCTGTAACCTATCTAGCCATACCACTGTTTTTTACCCTAACCCTACCCCCAAACCTAACCCTAAACCCAACATTTTACGGGATTTAAGCCGTAGCTGTATCCTACCTAACCAAAACCGCTGTTTTTTAATCCTAACTCTACCCCCAAACCCAACATTTCATTGGATTTAGGCCGTAGCTGTAACCTATCTTGCCAGAACCGTTGTTTTTCATCCTAACCCTACCCCCAAACCTAACCCTAAACCCAACATTTTACGGGATTTAAGCTGTAGCTGTATCCTACCTAACCAGAACCGCTGTTTTTGTCCTAACCCTACCCCCAAATATAACCCTAAACCCAACATCCTGCAAGATTTGTCCGTAGCTGTATCATATCTAGCCAGAACCTCTGAAACTGCTGAATGTCGCATCTATGTACATTTATATCTATGGTCTGAGCTGTTGCAATTGAGTGAAGGCGGGGACTAATGTGCATATTCATGGGTTTGCGTATATTAAATGAGGCAAGGATATATGGTTACATTTGAGCTATTTTAAACTTGAAAAAATTACTGTCACAGGAAAACGTACAAATGCTATTATAATGCTAAAAATTTTGTTTTAATTGATAAAATTATCTGCAGGGGGACTTTTACTTTAACTTATTTTTTTACGTATTTTTTTAACTTGTATGTCTCTAATGCAGGGTTCAAGCCAAACGCGGTAGAGATGTTACTTGTTAAGTCAATGCAAAGATGCAATTAGGCATCCTGCGGCGTAGATGGCGTGGAACGAGCGGCGCAGATGGGGCGTTCTGCGCGAATTGAGCGTTGCCGCGGGAAAACGCGTGAGTTGAAAAATCTGCGTTAACCAATCAGTGACGTGTTTACAGGATGCGAATTTCTGCGTGAATGTCTCGAAATGAATAGAATTTCACGCGCGAATGTTTAAGTGTACAACTACGCGCGAATGGCACGTTTTTGCCGCCTCTACCACGGCTGGTGTGAACGCAGCATAAGTTATCCAAAACTCTTCAGAATGGAGCCCAACGGTTGGCTACTTGTATTTAATCATTAAGTTATTTGAAAACAGTTTATTATCTTGTAGTGCTGTTTGAGAAAAAGCATTTTGATAGATGTGTTAATTTAGGTCATTTGAAAATATTAAATACAAGGGACTAAATCTGCATATTTAATTAATTATGTAATCCTTTGAATTTCTTTAAATTATGATGCAATATATTCTGTATTTTTCCTCCTCCTGTGAGTGCGACTCAATTTGGGCATGGCCAATTCAATTCCAATTTCAATGGTTTTATTAAGAGCCTATTCTTACATTGAAAGAGTTGCCTTACTCTAGTTATACTTTTTTATATTCTCAGGCACACAATGAGTAAAACAACTTATTGGCTGTGACTTGAAGGTTATTGACATGTAAATAAGAACAAGCAGATCTTGAACTTTAGCTCTGTGTTTGTGTGTAAGAAGCATTGAGGACCAGTGCTGATGTGGTCGTTGTAGAAGATAGTGAGGAAAGTCTGACCTCTACGGCGATGTCCTCGGTCTCTGAGGGCCGCAGTTGCCTGCGCATAGGCTGCTCATAGTTATCCATACGATAGCGTCCCTTCCTGTTTATTGCCTTCGTCTGTAATGATAGAATTAAGGCAAATGTTAAAGCAGAAAACATCACATGACTGTCAAAAGCTGTTGCTAAATTTAATCCAGCTTTTACCACACTTAGTGATTTGACCTGAGAGTGAATCATGACTTAAAATATCATTTCAATTTTATTTAAAAATGTATGTCCCACTGAGGTCATAACCCTATTATAAAAAAAGAAACATGACTTCTCTCTCTCTTGTGCAACCCCATTTTCTCCACTTGACACCCTCTTTCCCCTGATGTCCCCCTTCTTCCCGCCACACTAAATCTTTCAATCCTCAGTCTTCAGCCCAAATCTCTCCTTCTCTCTTTTCTTCACCCCTTCTTCCAACTCTCTTATATGCTATATAGTTATATGCTTCTCCGTCTCTCAGAAAACAGCTGAGGGTCACTGTGCTGACCAGAGAGACGGCTTGTCTTCAACACTTTTATGAAATCTCAGCCATTCCCAAAGACGTGCTCCCGTTTCAGGCCCCTAAACGTAGGAGAGTCGCCTCTAGAGACGTGACAGTGCTGAGTATCATGTTTGCTGTTATTTGGGGTCAAACTGCAAGTTATGACGTCAAGCTTAAATCTCAATCAGATTGTTTATATTTCATATTTATGCTTAGTGCAACTTTACCAAACTCACTTTTTTTACTCTTGAGGTCCAGAACGAAATGACGTAATTAAATGTAAGTTCGAGAGGAGTTCACCCATCTGATCCTTTAATATTACCATGGTATAAAAGCACCCTCTTACGTCTCGACGTCAGTTCTTTAGGCAGACCCCTCCTACCTTTCTACACACCCTATGGCTGTCCCTATATAATCATCATAAGTAGTCCAAGGGGCAAATGAGACCTCAAGTGTCCACCCCAAGCCTCACTACAGCAAACAGCAGGCTAAAACTGTTTAACACATGTGCTAAGATTATATGGGCAGAACTTGTGAACTGTTGTGTAACAAGCCGCCTTCTTTTTTCTGCTTTATATATATATATATATATATATATATATATATATATATATATATATATATATATATATATATATATATATATATATATATATATATATAATGTACATAAATAAAGTTTTTGGCTGAAGAACGTTCTTTCAATTTTCTAAACTTCAGAAATGCAAATATAGATGACAAGATATTAAAGAATTAAAATAAAAGTTCTGGTGAATATGCCTAAAACGCTTATAAAACCACTCTGACATGAATAAGATTTAGTAAATATTTAGAATAATATTTTAAAATAATAACTAACTTTTGAAAGACTTATGGCGATTTCAAAAAGCATGCACATGAAAGAACACAGGCGCAAAAATCGTCATAATAAAAATTGTATATATTAAATTATAAAAATTTATAAAAAATTTAATTTTACATATTTTTTATTTTTCTTGTCAAAAATGACAATCGTATTGCTAGATAAGACCCTTATGCCTCGTTTGGGATCGTTTATAGACCTTTGAAACTCCGTTGAAAAAAACTGTTAAGTGTTGAGTTAAGTATTAAATGTTGGGCTCTATTAAAGTCCATTAAAATAAGAAAAATCCTGCAATGTTTTCCTCAAAAAACATAACTTCTTCTGGACTGAACAAAGAAAGACATCAACATTTTGGATGACATGGTGGTGAGTAAATTATCTGGATTTTTCTTTTAAGAAAATGGAATATTCCTTTAATATGTGCTTTTTAAGTATTAATAAACAGCCAATATCTTAGTAATATTAGTGTTAATAACCAACCAGTTAATAGTGAGAATTGAAACTACACTAAAGTGTTAACATTATTTGTATTAATTCACCAACGTATTTAAAGGGAGAAGGACACATAAAAACATTTATTTTAAAGTTAGACTATACATTTTTATGTTAATTTGATGTAAAAACTGTTGTATTATATATAATTGTACAGTCCATACACAGTATTTAGTTCAAATACATCAGAGGTAACTGTAATTAAATTACTGGAAAAATAAGAGTAATCCCTTACTTTACTTTTTCAACGATTAATTAAATTACAGTAACTAATAAGTAACTATTAACACCCAACACTGGTAGAGATAGAGCGAACAAAATTAAAATAATCTGGCCTATTTTACACACACAACTATTTTAACTACCTCATCTTGGCATTGTTAGCATATGATTTTAAATGATTTTAAAAGATTTTTTTATAAAATGATTAGTGAAACATTTTATGCATCTTAAAGGAACAGTAAGTAGGATTGTGGCCAAAACTGGTATTGCAATCACAAAACTTGTGGCTAAAACTGGTACTGCAATCCTGGCCAGACCACTGTTTTGAGTGATATAAGTATTTGAAATGAATATGATTTCTTAATGTCTAGTGACATATCAGGGCCATTTTATGATTAATTGATATACATTTCTTAAAGGGGTCATATTATGAGATTTTTTTAAGATGTAAAATAAATCTTTGGTATCCCCAGAGTGCGTAAGTGAGGTTTTAGCTCAACTTACCCCACAGATAATTAATTACAGCATGTTAAAATTGCTAATTTGTAGGCCTGAGCAAAAGTGTGCCGTTTCTGGGTGTGACATTTAAAATGCAAATGAGAGGATGAAGTCTAAACACTGATCACAATGATGGTGGTTTGTTGTAATTGAAACTCAATTGTGCTGTCAAGTCCTTCTTTTCTCCCTTTTTCTCTCTGCACTAAATGGCAGTGCTGTGGTTGGATAGTGCAGATAAAGGGGGCGGTATTATTCTAATTTGCCTTGCTACCTACCTCACAAAACAGGCGAAATCTGAACGACCTAATTTTTCACATGCCTGCAGTAAATGGCTTACCCAAACAAAGTTACTGGATTGATCTTTATCACATTTTCTAGGTTGATAGAAGCACTTGGGACCCAACTATAACACTTAAACATGGAAAAAGTCAGATTTTCACGCTATGACCCCTTTAAATACTGTTCCTTTAAAGGCAGGGTGCATGATCTCTGAAAGCCAATGTTGACATTTGAAATCACCTAAACAAACATGCCTCTACCCCAATAGAATCTAGACCTTCTTTTGATAGACCCGCCCCACACGCAACTCAGGCAACAATGTTGGTTGGTGGACAAGCCCCTTACTGCTGATTGGCTACAAGTGTGTTTTGGTAGTCAGTCCGGATCCCTTTTACAAAGTGTTAATCAAAAATCACACACCCCGCCTTTAATATGAGCTCAAAGCATATTGGAATGCACCTAACCCCACCTGTATACTCTGGCACCCTCTTATGAGGACCATTGTGTTAGTAGATCTTGCCCATATTTTAATGTAACGGCTATTATAATTGGTAATAGACAAAATGTTTTGATTTCGTTTAGTTGAGAACACAGAAGTGTAAAGTGTTTAAATTATGTTACTACATGCCGCTCTATTTTCTATAGCTCTGACCCACTGTACAGCAGCAAATCTTTTTTTTTAGATATTTTTGAAAGTTAAGATTTTTGTCTTGGAATGGTCTACAAATGTTGAGAAATGTCTTTAGGTGCAAATCTGTGAGCACTCACATCTCCCGGGTATTTGTATTTCTTTCCAGAGTCTACAGGCATAGACAGATCCCCATTTCGCCAGCTGTCATCTCCAATCTCATCGCTCTGCAGGAACTCGCCAAGCTTCTGGACGCTGGAGAGGTGGCAGTGCATTTAGTAAATAAACAAATTCTCAGAAAGCAGATTATGCACACCTGTGTTGACCATATTTTCAAATGCATCATAATTTTACCATATAACGTTTACAAAGCAATAACGTTCAAAAGTCAATATATACCAGGATAAAAGAATATTGGATTACTATTCTAGGTAGTCACGTACCTGACCAGGGCCTTGACGGCAAACCTGACCACCGTGGAAAGGAGAAAGAGTGGAGTGACCAAGATATGGAAGAGAGCCAAAGAAGCAAACGCCTTTTCTGGACCGAGCCTGGCCTTCTCAATATAGGCGTGGGTGACAAAGGTCTACAAGCAGTTGAGGAATAAGCTCAAGGGTATGTTTGATGTACATCACATATTAAATACTAGAAGTAAATAATGTTGATAAGGTCAGTGAACATGTTTGATGTACATCACATATTAAATACTAGAAGTAAATAATGTTGATAAGGTCAGTGAAGATCAATCTCTTACCGCTAATACTGCAGCAATGGGGATGGCTGCATTCATAAATACTGAAGAGATAAAGAGAAAATGAACCACAAACTATAAGCACCAATTTGTCATTTGCAAAACTGGAGAAATTACAGTATGTGAAATATAAGGCCTATAAGATGGGTGGAGCATATGGTGGGAGGTGCCTATGACATAGGGTGGGGCATGTAATTGAGGGGAGGGGCATTCGTACTGGACATTGACGTGTAGAGGGCAAAAGTCTTAAGACTGGTCAGCTCTTTTTCTCGGGTCTCCTCCACACGATTACAGAAGATTTTCTCCCACGCGTAGAGCTTTAGTAGCTTTATTCCCTTTAAGATCTCTGTTGTCTTTTTAAGACGGTCTGTCGAGTAGTCCTGACAAAAATGAAGAGTCAAGAACCATTGTGTGTTGACAAAGCATATACAGATTAACCCAGTAAAGTGTAAGTAAATTTACCAGCGTACTCTTCTGTGTTTCTGCCAACTTGGTGGCGATGAGGTACTGAACCGGGGCCAAGAGCAAAATCACCCCGGCCCCTATCAGGGCACTATCACCCAACAAATAATACAGCAGGATGACTCCCATAATAATCTAGAAGCAATAATGACATAGTAAATTATTTTTTGTCTTAGTTAAAAAGATGCAACTGATTCAGCTACTTTGGCAACATTCTTGCATGCAAAGATGTACCTGAACTGGCATGGCCCACAGGTTGGGACATAAGAAGAGAAACCACATGAGCTGATTGGTCTCTATGGCAACTAGGTTGTTGATCTGGCCTAGGGTCATCTCCCCCATGGACATGTTTGAGGTTGAGAGACGCAGAATTTTATTGTAAATCATGGCCTGTGGAATGAATCCAACAAGTTGTTGGTCAGATTGTGGGTCATTATTAAATTCATTTACAGTAAAATAAATCCTCAAAAAGTGACTTGAGAGAACAGTTTTAACAATGGAGAATGAATTAGTCTTCTCAAATCAACATTTCAGAGACAGAAAAATTAAAACAGATACTGTTAAATCCTCAAAGTCTCCATACAGTCTTTTTCAAAGAGAAAAGCCCTGAATGTTCATCAAATGCTTGAAATCTTTACATTGTCTAAAGAGGATGAACCAGTGTAGATCAGGGATAAACTGAAAAAATTCAGATTTCAATATAATAGAATATAATATGGGACAGAACACAGAATAGGATGGGATGGGACGGAATAGAATAGAACGGAAAGGAATGGGATAGGATGGAATAGAACTTGATAGGATCTGATAGAATACAATGGAATGGGATAGGATATAGAATAGGATGGGATAGAAAAGAACTTGATAGGATCAAATAGAATGGAATGGAATGGAACGGACGGGACGGAGCAGCGCAGAGCAGAACCAAATGAAACGAAACGAAACGGAAAGGAATGGGATAGGATAGGATAAAATAAAACTTGATAGGATCTGATAGAATGGAATGGAATAGGATATGGGATATGATAGGATAAAATAGAATAGAATAGAATAGAATAGAATAGAATCTGATAGAATAGAATGGAATGGGATAGGATATAGGATAGGATGGGATAGAATAGAACTTGATAGAATCGAATAGAATGTAATGGAGCGGAACGGAAAGGAATGGGATAGGATAGAATAGAACTTGATAGGATCTGATAGAATACAATGGAATGGGATAGGATATAGAATAGAATGGGATAGAATGGAACTTGATAGGATCAAATAGAATGGAATGGAACGGACGGGACGGAGCGGAGCAGAGCGGAACAGAAAGGAATGGAATGGGATAGGATAGAACTTGATAGGATCTGAGAGAATGGAATGGAATAGGATATGGGATATGATAGAATATAACTTGATAGAATAGAATAGAATAGAATAGAATAGAATAGAATAGAATAGAATAGACTTTGATAGGATCTGATAGAATAATATGGAATGGAATGGGATAGGATATAGGATAGGATGGGATAGAATAGAACTTGATGGAATCGAATAGAATGGATGGAATGGAATGGAATGGAGCGGAACGGAAAGGAATGGGATGGGATAGGATAGAATATAAGTGGATTGGATCTGATAGAATGGAATAGGATATAGGATAGGAAGGGATAGAATAGAATAGAACTTGACAGGATTGACTAGAATAGAATGGAATGGAGCGGAACAGAAAGGAATGGGATAGGATAGGATAGAACTTGATAGGATCTGATAGAATGGAATGGGATAGGACATGGGATAGAATAGAATAGAATAGAATAGAATAGAATAGAATAGAATAGAATAGAATAGAACTGAGAGGAAAGGAATGGGATAGGATAGAATAGAACTTGATAGGATCTGGTAAAATAGAATAGAATGGGATAGGACATGGGATAGGTTGGGATAGAATAGAATAGGATAAAATAAAATAAATAAAATGGGATAGGATAGAATAGAATAGAATAGACTTTGATAGGATCTGATAGAATAATATTGAATGGGATAGGATATAGGATAGGATGGGATAGAATAGAACTTGATGGAATCGAGTAGAATGGATGGAATGGAATGGAATGGAGCGGAACGGAAAGGAATGGGATGGGATAGGATAGAATATAAGTTGATTGGATCTGATAGAATGGAATAGGATAGGAAGGGATAGAATAGAATAGAACTTGACAGGATTGACTAGAATAGAATGGAATGGAGCGGAACAGAAAGGAATGGGATAGGATAGGATAGAACTTGATAGGATCTGATAGAATGGAATGGGATAGGACATGGGATAGAATAGAATAGAATAGAATAGAATAGAATAGAATAGAATAGAATAGAATAGAATAGAATAGAATAGAACTGAGGGGAAAGGAATGGGATAGGATAGAATAGAACTTGATAGGATCTGGTAAAATAGAATAGAATGGGATAGGACATGGGATAGGTTGGGATAGAATAGAATAGAATAGGATAAAATAAAATAAATAAAATGGGATAGGATAGAATAGAATAGAATAGAATAGAATAGAACAGAATGGAAGGGACAGGAATGGGATAGGATAGAATAAAACCTGATAGGATCTGGTAGAATAGAATAGAATAGAATAGAATAGAATAGAATAGAATAGAATAGAATAGAATAGAATAGAATAGAATAGAATAGAATAGAATGGGTTAGGACATGGGATAGGACATGGGATAGGATGGGATAGAATAGAATATGATAAAATAAAATAAATAAAATGGGATAGGATAGAATAGAATAGAATAGAATATGATAAAATGAAATAAAATAAAATGGACATGATAAAATACATTAGAATAGAAAAGAAAATGGGTGGGATTGAATAGAATAGAATAGAATAGAATAGAATAGAATAGAATAGAATAGAATAGAATGGGATAGGACATGGGATAGGATGGGATAGAATAGAATATGATAAAATAAAATAAATAAAATGGGATAGAATAGAATAGAATAGAATAGAATAGAATAGAAAGGAATGTGATGGGATGGGATGGGATGGGATGGGATGGGATGGGATGGGATGGGATGGAATGGAATGGAATGGAATAGAATAGAATAGAAAGGAATGTGATAGAATAGAATAGAATAGAATAGAATAGAATAGAATAGAATAGAATAGAATAGAACTGGATATGATAAAATAGAGTAGAAAAGAATAAAACATAACAGGATGTGATCTGATAGAATAGAACAGATCTGAATGGAATAGAACTGGATAGGGAAAAAGAAGAGACAAGATGTGATCAGACCCAGAACACAACTTTGCTATTCTAATAAGGTGAGAATTTGTCTTCTGTATTATGAACTACTAAAACATTTAAAGCAGTGAGGGTGATAAATATGACAGTTTGGTTGATAACTCTCTCCATGTTTGACTTTCAGTAAACTCCTGAAAACTTACAAGCAGTGCCCCACGCAGGTTAATGCCAGTTTCTATGGTGACGTAGTAGGAGGCCTGCAGGAACGTTCGCTGAAGCACCAGCGCCAGGAACAGCAGAACGGCAAGAACAGAGGTATTCTGCAGGAGCTCAATGGAAGACATGAAGTAAACTCCTAAAGTCATGTTTCCTGTCTGACAGATCAACACACATACATAACACATTAAACTCATTTGGCTTTTCAGCAATGAATGAAGTCACATACAAGCACACATACATTTATCACCAGTGAAGTTTACATTGTGAGAATATATTTGGCAGTGTTTGCAATAGCCTAACTTTTGAAAATGTCATTAATGTCACCAATACGAGGAAATTTAGCTTGGTTTCCACAGACAGTGTAACATTTTATATGCAACAATGTTTACAGGTTTGCTTGAAGGACACATTTGGGGTGGGGATAGTATAGTAAATATCATTATCCATAGACCAGGACAACCCAAACTCAGTGATATCATTCACTCAATCAGCTTAGTTTCGATTTTGTTCAAGTTCTCTCACATTTAATTCTTTCTTATCTAAACCACTTGAGAGTGTTATGAAGCAAAGGCACATGACATCACGGTCATCCGAGCAGGAAGTACGTGCTATGTGAAATCTAATAACTGCTCATCTCTCAGGGCAATGACATAAGGGCGTCTCATTAATAGAGACGACGCCTCTGTGACATCACACAGGAAGTGATAAATGGCAAGTCAAAACAGGAGACATCAGACCCTGGACGTCACACTGATAAATAAGCACAGTCTAAATAGCAGCACAGCCAACCAGACACAAATTATTTAATTGACATTTATCCGAATAACATCTTAATTGATTTAACAAAGCTGCGACGAATGAGCTTCAAAATAAATTAGATCATCTGTTACCCTGTCTGTGAGATTCAAGCTAAAGTCTCATTATCTTATTATAAGGGTAGGAGCATCAAAGTTTGATTTCACATTAATTTCAATCTTTGACATGATCTTACTCAATATTAAAGATATCAAGGTTATACCTTCACAGAATGTCAATCATGACAATGATTTTATGAAAAAAAAACTGAAAACTGTAGAAAAGTGATTGGGCGCAAAAATGTCTAAACACTAATTAAAAATATTTTCACTAATGGTTTGGATGCCACTGTATTTCCATTGCATTGTATAGTTTTTTCTCTGCATTTTTCACAAACACACAATATTAAACTAAACACACACCTTGTTTGTCTTATCAACCTCAATTGGGTCATTTAGATGTGTCACAATTCCAGAGATACACAGTGGCCCGGCAAAACCCAGCAGGTCAGCCATGTACCGGAAAGTGCTGCTAAGGAGGATTGGCCGTCCGAACGCCCTGTACATGGACTTCCAGATGGATGGGGATTTCTCTGGGTCCTCTGTGTTCTGCTGTCAGAATGTGCCAAAAAATAAGATACAATGAGACTTCTCAATACTACAGTATAGATCTTCCTGAATACCATGTAAGTTCATTTAAAACAGGGGCACCATTCACTTCCATAGTATTATTTTTTCCTACTATGGAAGTCAATGGTGCCCCAGATCTGCTTGGTTTTTGTTCTGCTTAACACAAGTTAAGACATTTTGAATTTTTTTTATAACCAAACAGATCAGAGGCACCATTCACTTCTATAGTATTATTTTTTCCTACTATGGCAGTCAATGGTGCCCCAGATCTGCTTGGTTCTTGTTCTGCTAAACACAAGTTAAGATATTTCGAAAAACGTTAATAACCAAACAGATCAGGGGCACCATTCACTTCCATAGTATTATTTATTTATTCTACAATGGAAGTCAATGATGCCCCAGATCTGCTTGGTTATAAACATTCCTAAAAATATCTGCCTTTAAATTTCTGCTGCATACATACTTAATAAAATTATATTAAGTTTGGAACAAGTTGAGGGAGGGTGAGTAAATAATGGCAATAAATGTATATTTGAGTGAATTATATCTCAATAATCAGTGGCGGCTGGTGACATCTTTTTTCGAGGGGACTTGATGCGAAGTTCGTCACAACATGTATGTAGCCCGTCATGTGTGTGGTTCGTAATTTCAAAATGTGTTCAGCGCGTCGAGTGATCCTGTGTGCATCACGTGTCTTGTCAAAATAAGTGCCTGCTGCAGATGCGTCTAAAGGGTTTATGATTAAAGAGACACTTGCGTTTCTCCACATACCCTCTGTTCTTCATAGGCATCCTTCAGAGACATATAGTTGGTCAGGGCCCTCATTGCTATAGGCAGCTTGCCAATCTTCTTCAGCTCAATCGGCCTCTTATGGGCTCCAATGATCAGCGGGTTCATCCACCAGTACGTTGCCTTGGACAGGAGGTTAACGAATGGCTGGAGGAATCGGACGCCGAGGTCCTGCAAGTCCTCAGGAGGCTTCACCCTCTGGGGGTTTGTGAAGAACACGTACTTCTGCAGGTAAGGTGAAATACAGGTCAGAATAAATTCAAGCTTTTAAATGCGGTAGGCATGATGAAAAGGCACGGGTCACAGGGCATGAGATGTGCAATGGGTTTTCATACAAGGCTTCTTAAAGGGATTGTTCACCCTCAAAATGAAAATTGGCCAATTACTAACTCGCCTTACAAACCTCTATGCCTTTCTTTCTTCTGCAGAACACGAAGATATATTAAAAAACATTGGTAACCAAACAACACTGACCCCATTGGCTTCCACTGTATGGACACAAACTACCAAGACATTTATCAAAATATCTTCATTTGTGTTACATAGAAGAAAAAGTCATATAAAGGTTTTGAAAGACGTCAACTTAACCTTTCTGTCAACCTTGGTCGCCAGATCACAATGCTGGACAGAAAGCTAATCTGTCTCCCTAATAATGTCTGCAATTAAACATGATTAGTAATCTGCATTTTGCCCATCTATGCCTCCGGTGAACCTACCCTGACTCTGATGACATTGATCTCGACTGCCATGAGCAGGCCATACAGGATCACCAGCAGAGCTGTGATACAGAAACGAAGATGCTGCACCCCCAAATCCGCCTCCGCAAATTTCCACAACTTGATCATCTTGGTGATGAAAGCCAGTATCCAGTAGATGAATAAAGCTGTGAAAATAATTTTGATGTTCTCGTTCTTAATTTTAAGGAAAGAGCTACAGCAACATTTGATGCCGACATCACATTTGCATACTGAGAACAACTTACCCAACAGCAGTTTGGGGAAATTGGCTGTTTCTATATTGTGATAATATACAACCGACGTAGTTGCTGCTATGAACCCCATCAATGCTGGCATGAAAAGATGGAGGTGATTTGATCCCATTTGCCTGAGGTGAGCCATTCATACACAAAAAATACAAATAATGCACAATGATAACCACAAAAACATTTACAAAATTGAATATCTTTATGTTTATATTGTATATTTTTACGTAACGGTATGTAAGATGTGTACTGTAATAGAAAGTTAATCTTTTCATGTCACCGTTTTAACATTCGTGTTTTACATGAGCATCTATGCTTACACTGTCTGAAATAATTTCATAAACCTTTTTGAATAAGATACAGAGTGTCTTTTTAAACTAAGTGTTGGTAAACGCTATTCATACTAGCTTTGCCCACCAATGTCTGGTTGGACGACTAAAATTTAAAACAAGATGATCAAAACTGCTACTACTGTAACTTAGTGTAAACAGAATATAACGTTAAAAAATATGCTATTTGCACTTATTATAAATAGCCGCTGCCAATAAGATATCATGGTGTTGCTTTAGGTCCCTTATCACTGTGGAAAATGTGTTTTGTGTATTGTTTGTGTGTCGAGTCTCACGTGTTGGAGACGATTCCCTCGGCGATCTCGCACACATGCACAAACAACAATGTGAAGGTGAGGATCCAGCGGAGGTTGTGACCGGGAAAGTGTAGCCAGGTGTTATGGTGGATCTGCACTTTCGAACTCTGGCTACCCCAGCCTGGACACACACACACATGCATATCAATATTGTTATTAATAATTATTTGCTTCTATGTGCAAAACATTTATATTACTAACACCTTTATGATTTAAGTAAAAAATGTAGTCAGAGTTTGTCCCAATAGAATTAAGAGATGATGTCATAACAACAAACCCAATCTTTTCTATTGCTCAATAGACACGTGCACGCCTGTCAAACATGAATTCATACCAATAAAAAGGATAGGGAACGTGATGAAGAGGAGAAACACATGTGGGACGAGGTTGAGGGCGTCCACGAAGCAGCCATTATCCAGGACTCCATTGTCCACGCTGTAGGCGTTACTACCATTGTCGTTCCCACAGAAAGACAGGGCCATGTCAACTGATCAGCCTAAAGGAGCCAAGGGGTTGTCAAAAACAGTCAATGCAATAAACTGAATGCTTAATCCCTAACTGACATTAATTATCATTGCTATAATTATTATTGACTAAAGAAGGTCTAAAGGCATTTGACTACATTGATCTTGTGCCACCAATCAGTATAAGAGCCAGATTAACTAACAATCTCTAGGGACAGAGCCTTGCCTTTACCCCGCAGCCAATTCATTTTATCTTATTTACAAAGTTTTTTAGGTGTAATATCTCATTCAGGAGAGCTGATTTTAGCAAACTGACCAGAGAGTGTGGGCGAAAATAAATTACTTTATATCCTCAGACAGTTTGTTGCCCATATACGCTACTGTTTAAAGGGGTGAAAGCGTGAAAATCTGACTTATAATTTTATACCCAGTGCTTCTGTTAACCTAGAAAATGTGAAACAGAACAACCAAGTAACTTTGTTTTTGTAAACCATTACAAATGTGAAAAAATAGCTCATTCAGATTTCGCCTATTTTGTGACGTAGGTAGCAAGTCTTATTACAATAATACCGCCCCTTAATCTGCACTATCAAATCACGGCACTACCATTTATTGCAGAGAGAAGGACAGATAGAGTCCGAAAAATACTATTTTACCAATTAAATTAATCTCTCTTCACAAACAAAATAAACAAGAATAAATAAATATATATATATATATATATATATATATATATATATTCAGCAAATTGCAGCATAACCCCTAAAATCACAACAGAATCATAAAGAAAAAAAAACAATGCAGCCCTAAACAGCAAATTCTGGTCTTTGAAATAAACTCCCTGGTAGATAAAATGAACTCAACCTGAGTGTACATGCGTGACCATCTAATCAATTCCAGTGGAGAGTTCAATTAACTCGGCTCTTGGAATCTAATTTTAACAATTGTTTTAAAGTTAAAATGTAACTAACCCTAACCCAACAACAGAAAGATTTATGCTGCAATGCATGATCAATATAGCACTAAACTAATCCATGAATCCCAGCATGCATTGCAGCTGATTGTTTCATCTGAATAAGTTTGATTGTTGAGATTTGAAGGATGAGTGATAATGATTTAATGTGTCAGTAATTATTTCGATTTACCTTATCATAGTGCATTTACAAAGCAGAACAATTATAACAAACACAAAAAGATCAACCTCATTATGTAAAGCAGCTTAGTTTTATCTCGTCTCTTAACCAATTTCAGCTTAACTTCAACCTAAATAAAACACATACAAACTCTGAAAAAGAGAATAAGTGTTTAACCTAGTGAAAGTCAAGAGTCAAGGGCTTAACTAAAGCACATACTGATCACCATAATAATGGTTTGTTGAACTTTCACTTTTTTTCAATATTAATGGAGAGTGCAAACATGATATTGATTCAATGGGTTTAAAAGTCTCCAACAGTGCCACAAAAGTCCCAACATTTGTCAGGTTTGCTTTTTGGAAAAAAGGCGCCAAAGGGGTCTTGAAAGCTGCTAAATCTAGTGACAAAGTCGCCAAGTAGGCAACACTGCTTTGTGATGCTGAACTATGGTCATGTCATGGCGCACTTTCTCAACATTTAACTCTTAGATGTGAAGATAAAACATGCTGCTGAACACAAATTAATTAACTCCTAAATACAACCCAGCCACAAAGTATCCCACAACACAAACTATAGTCAGTAAAAAAATAAAGACACTTTTTTGCTTGCCAGAGAGAGAGAGAGAAGAGAGAGAGAGAGAGAGAGAGAGAGAGAGAGAGAGAGAGAGAGAGAGAGAGAGTGAGAGAGAGAGAGAGAGAGAGAGAGAGAGTGAGAGAGAGAGAGAGAGAGAGAGAGAGAGAGAGAGAGAGAGAGAATAATTGACAGCACAATTCAGTTTCAATTTCAACAAACCACCATCATGGCGATCAGTGTTTGCATTTCATCAGCTCATTTGCATTTAATAGGACACACTCAACAATGCTACATTTTTGCTCACACCTAAAATTTTTAACATGCTGTAATAAATGATTTGTGGGGTAGTTTGAGCTAAAACTTCACATATGCACTCTGGGGACACCAAATAATTATTTTACATCTTTAAAAAAATCTTACAATATGACCCCTTTAAAAGGTTGGATCACATGTCTGAAATGTTTTTCGTGATCTTAAAATATTAATGATGTTTACACATTTTTTTGTGGTCAAAAAGAATTTATGCCAATTTGTTTCATTCGAAAACTAAAATCTAAAGAAATAAAATAATGAAGAAAAAGCACAATAAATGGGAACTCCTTCAATACTATTTCAAAAGCATTTCAAGGCTAAATATATTTAAAGTAAGATGGCTACTTTGAAGAAGCAAAAATTTAACAGTTCTGATATATTTAGTCACCATATCTCAATTGTTTAATTCCACGTTTATTCTAAAATGTAAAAAAATATTCAAACCAGCCCCGAAAATGTATTTGAAAAACGACTTACCAGAGTAATGTCCCTGCTTTAGTAAGTTTTCATGCCCGTTGACTGAAGTAAGTGACAGTAATATTATTTTTAGCTGCGGTGTATCAGCTGCTCATGGTCTCTCTGCTCTCTTGGATCGGATTTCCAAACTTGAACAGGAATGTTGGCATGGACGTGCTGAGAAAATAGAGATCCGCATTGACTTTAGTTGTGTTTCAAAACCACTTGGACTGCATTGGTGGGTATCACATTGTGTCAAAAAGAGGTTGTTGTTTCTTTTAAACACAACATCACGAACTGTTTACCTCAGATTTGTATTGTAATGACGCTGAAGGGTTTCTACGTCTTCAATACGATGTTATTTTAAGATAGCCTCGGTCTTGCACTTGCTGTGGTGTTATAGTGATCACTGAAATCGTTTTATAACCCACATAAAATCATAACCAATCGCAATTAAAACATACGATGCCCATCATTGATATTAGATAGTAAAGCACTATACAGGATTATCGCGCATGTGCGATATTTGGATGATTTTAAGATGCGGTGCACGAGGATTAAAAACGCTTACCTCAGTGACTTTCTCGTTTTGATGAAAGCCTCACATATGCATGTAGGCAATTAAACAGACCCGCGTGACATTAAACACGATGATGGTTGTATGTCGGTGTCCTTGTGGTACTGAAGAAAGCGCATGTCCTTCGGCGTTGTGTTGCTATGGCGTCAGATATAAAGGAGGGATGCCGGTGCACGAGCGCATATCGTCAGATGTAGGTCAAGAATAACGGGCTCAAAATAAAAACTTTAATCAATATGGGTTTTTGTTGACAGGGACATTATATTATATATTTTTGAAGTACAATACTTTTACAGTCGGCATGATTGAAAAATAAAATATTTTTGTATAACAAAAATTGACAAAATAAATGTATGTATAGGATAATAACTGGTCCATGTAAAATAGTTTTGTATAGATGGGCTTTATGGTTCCTACTGAAAAAATATCTAAAACCAGCATAAGCTGATGAGCTGGTTTTTGCTGGTCTCCCAGCTTGGATTTAGCTGGTGCTGGTTTAGCTGTGTCACTTTTAAATTGGCTGACCAGCTTTGCCAGGCAGGGAGAATCCGCAAAAACCAGCTACCACTTCAAACTAGCTTATACTGGTCTTAGATAGAGAGTAGGGATATTACGAAATAATTGAGTTATTGACTAAACCCAGCCTGGTTTTAGCTGGTTAGCATGCTGGTTGGGGGGGGGGTTGCTCACTTTTTAGCTGGTCAGCTCCAGCTTAACCAGGCTGGAAGATAAGTTTTTACTAGCTTTGCCAGGCTAGGAGGAGCATCCTAAAACAGCTAAGACCAGGCAAGCATCCTAGCCAGCATGGGCATGCAAGCTTCCAGCCTGTTCAAGCTGGTGGGTCAGCAGGTCTCCCAGCCTAACCAGCTAAAAATTGCCAAAACTCGTTCTAAACTACCCTGCTACACTATCAGAACCAGCTAAAACCAGGCTCAGAGAACATCTTATGCTGGTTTCAGCTGGTCTTTAAAGGGTGGTACTCAGAGGCATTTCTACAAATATTAACCCTTTGATAGCTAAGAGACAACAGTTAATCCTCAAGCCAAAATTAGCCTTGATGGATTTCTTTCAAGTTTGTTTGACTCGAAGTTAGGACTATGCTTAAAAAAACTGCTTAAATAATCTGTTAAAAATGTATTATAACATCTTAAGCAAACATAAAACACGGAACTATTATTCATAAAATCATGAAATATGCTAATTAAGCCATGATTGATTGAGTTATGTTTGTGCACTTAGCAGATAAAATTATCAAAGTGACTTATAGTGCATTCATGTAGGCTATGTTCTGACAATGACTAATTTTAAAGATAAATGTCACAACCGACATCATTTGAATAAAAAGTTGTGTGGTACCCAAATTTGGCATGGGTTTTTAAAGGACTTCATGAGAAGCAGAACCTCATCTCCAGAGGGACAGAACTCAAGGGTCACAGATGGATTGGAGACTGAAGTGTGATGAGAACTGCCGTGGGGTGCATGCGCGTGTGTACGACTGAAGGAGCGAGTGTGAGAGGTTGTAGACGCAATAGGGTTGTATAGAGGTTAATGGGTACATATTGTATATTTATGATTGCCTGCGTCTCCCTTGGGACCAGAAGGGGGCAGCCCTAACCGAGCCTCATCCCTATTAACAGGAAGTAGTACAGGAAGCAGCCCATGTGTGAGCCATCAAAGGCCCTGTGGTGACACCCAGAGCCTGGGACGGGTTGCCGTGGCTGGGGACAGAAGGATGAAGTCGAGGCTGAAGGATTCTGGAGGTCAGGAAGTCAAACACAGCCTCTTTGAGAAAGTTGCAGTTTCCCATAACTAAACTGAGAATCAGTGATTTCCACACGCATGCATGTGGCGTGGCGTGCGTCATCAAATAAGACACATCATGCGTACAGAGACGCTCTTAATGTCCTTGACTCAATCTCATTATTCTGTTGTTTCTCTGCATTGAACCTGTGACAGGAATTATTATACTTGATCATTCTATATCAATCTAGTTTTTGAAGTTTAATAAAAGTAGCCTATTTTTTAAAGTCATCAAACATTTTGGCCAGACAAATAATTTATTAAACCTATGTTATACAACCTTAAGCTAAATGAAAACACTTTGAAACGTAATATAGGAACATAATTATGGCTTCATTATAGGTGAAAGGGTAATTAAGTTTATAAAATTTAACTTGCATTTTATTTTATTTAATAGTAACATTTCTACAGTTTTGAAATGTTTTTAAATAATAAATGATCTATTTTTACCATTTAAAAAGATGATGATGGTTGATATTTAAATTTAAAGCATTTTGTTGATTAAAATGAGATAAAGGGATTAAAGCAGACTTTGATTTGGACTACAAGAGTTCACTTGAATGTCATTATAACAAACAATGATAATATGCTGCCATCTAGTGGTTCACACTTTATTTACACTTATTTAATTAGATTTCTTAGAGATCATTAGGTCAGACAAATAAAGCATTAAACATATATTAAGCTTAAAGAAACCACTTAATATATATTGAAACATAATAATGCATTCATGCAGTAAACGTAAAACGCGGACACGTTTAATGTTTATAATGAAATTACAAGGCTCGTTTCTTTCAACATTTTTAATCAGTTTTTACTATGCTAAATCATAATAAGCCGGCTAATGTAAAGCATTTTGGGGATAAAAGGAAACTTCAACTTGGCCTTTAAGAGTTTACTTGAATAGATGGTAATTATAATAAAGATTGATTATATGCTGCCATCTAGTGGTTTGTATTTTATTTACACTCGGTGGTTAATTTTAGTTGCAAACAATATGAGCAAGACAAAGTTATTTTCTTAGGGCCATCAATTTAACTTAAAATCTAATACTTGATCATTATTCAAACATAAGCACTATTATGTGCAACATGTTAGTAAAGAGATCAAACCTAAAACAGCTGTCTTCTGTAAAAACTGAAAGTTGGATTAACTTTATGTGAAAATGTTAAGGTGAAAAAACATTTAAAAAATATTTAAATTGGTAACGTTTAAGTGAGAAAATTTAAGTTGAAAAAAAACTATTTTTAGGTGTTACCAATTGAAGTATTTTTTTTAAGTTAATCCAACTTTTACTTACATTGTAAACAATTTTTTAAATCAATTTTTATCAGATTTTCTTTAGTTGATGAAGCAAAAATATTTTAGGTGTTTACATTAGGTGTTACCAATGAAAGGTTTTTTTTTTGGAGAAAATTTAAGTTGATTAAACTTACATTTTTAAATGGTACCAATTTAAGTAATTTTTTAAGTTATATGTCAAATTTTCTCACAAAATAGGTTGAATTGACTTACAAAACAATGTTGTTTTAACTTGATGCATTTTTTTTTACAGTGATGTAGTGTGTTTTGGGCATCATTCCAGTAGAATTTAATAGTGTTTGGCTCCCATCTTCCAGATAACATTCCACCAATAGACCATCATAGTTTCTATTAAAATTAATACAATTCCCATTATAACTATTCAATGCATTTTAATTTTGGTGATTGTTTATTTCAGCAGGTAGGGGTCTACATTGCACACTTCGAGAGAGAGGGACGGATGAAGGGAGAAGGGAAAAGAGCGCGCGCGAGAGAGAGAGCGAGAGCGCGAGAGAAAACGGTTTACCCAAAGCATCTTGATCTGCCGTCGCAAGGTGAGCGGCTGTTTAACTTTCAGTTTTTAACTACGAGATTTACGTTTCTCAGTCGAGTGTGTACAATATTTGATCCCTTTATCTAATTTGTTTTAAACATTCTCAGCAAATTATTTAATATACCCGTATGACATTTGCTTTTGAAGCGTTGTAACACTTTATGACAACAGAAAACATCGCACAAGTTTTATATTCGGTTTTTTTAGTTGTTCGTTAAATGATTAAATGACCTTTAGGATTCTGATTGACTCTGAGGGATTTGTTGTTTCAATTGTCTTATATATATATTTGAGTGTTTTTGTGTATTTTGTATTTGCATGTACTGTATGTGTGGTTGTACCGCTGCCACCCTTAGCCAGGACACTCTTAAAAAAAATAGATTTTTATCTCAATGAGTCTTTTCCTGGTTAAATAAAGGTAAAATTGTTAAAACCGTAAACGTAAGTTAGTTAAAACTCAAGAAAGTCACTAGGATGTGGACGATATTTCTATCAAACTGTTTAATTCTGTTTTAGGTCGCTTTTGCGTAAATTATTTGCCTTAGTAATTCGAGTACGTAAGAAAGCTTTTTTACTTTCAGTTTTACTTCACAAAAAACTAGTTCGCGTGCTGTTGGCAACGAACTCAAATGCTTTTAGTGTTTGCTGTTTTATCGCTTTTGTAAATCACTTCAACTGCAGCAAACATTCCCAGCAAACATGGAACGCAGGGGCGTAGGAATGAGTTTAACATTGGGGGGGACACATATCGGAAACCTGACAGATCCGTTAATGATTTGAACAGAAATATGTCATACACTGCAAAACATTCACCGACATACTTTATTCTACTAAAATGATATAATTAACGTGTTCACTTTTAATCATGTTCAAACTTTCCTTTCATGATCAACAATCTAAAATCACCTCACCCTTCATATAACACCTACCTGGAGCTCAGTGCTAGCTCTCCCTGCATTACCCTCACCAGTGTCACCACTGTTAGTTTCCAGCTGAACTTCATCTTATCTCTAATATGAAAGTAGTGGAAATGGACAAGGTATAGAAAAATTCTGATGGGAATGTCATGAACAAGCAAAAAACACACAGACAGACTAACTCATCATGTTCTTTTACAATCATCATCCTAAATACTGTTTTTAGTGTCAAATCGCTTTTCTCCATTACATTACTGGAAAGTCTGCCATATTTTCGCCAGCCTTTGTTGGCTAGTAAGGTTAATAGTAACAACGTTTACCTAGCAAGAGTGTAGCGTTACTAGTTAAATGTTGAATCACAACATCAGCTTAAAATCACAACGTGGCAATTTTAACATGATAAATTATCTATATGGTATTTTGAGCTAAAACTTCACATATGTTCTCTGGGGACACAAAAGATTTTACATTTGAAATCTTAAAAAAGTCTTGTGAACTGTACACTTTATGTAAATAGGTGAGACCAATAGCATTTTAAGGAGAGATGTTTTAAACTGCTTTAAAATTGTCAGTTTGCATATTTTAAATGCCATTTTTAATCTCTAAAATATACTTCAGTATTTACTTCAGTAAATACACTTTCAGTGCATGTTTATATTTTATTTTCTTCTGATTAATAGTAAGCTACCACTTTTTTTGCTATTAATGCAATATTGAAGTCTCATGTGGCATATATTTCCAACTGTCACTATAAAATACAGGACCAAAGGTGGGCTACAGCAGCAGTGCAAGTATGGTTTTGTGTGAATATACATTGTATTGTTTTAAGCCATTTGTCAAAATGATAGTTAATCTCCTAATTTATAACTTTTATGCCTACAACATATGGTAGGTTTATTAATAGTTTGTTAATTTACAGCTTTACTTTTTACACAGTCCTTTAATTGAACCATTCCCTTTACTATATGTCTAAAACAAACTTGTGACTCCTGCACTAAGGGTTAAAAAAACGTTATCCCCTTCATGTTAATTTTTGTGACAAACTAAAAAAACATCTTACATAGATTTTGCTATTTAAAACACACGTACAGGCTGTGACTCACGCACGAAAATGTCCAAGCAAAGTTGGAAATGCTTTTGGGGCATCACCCCTGTAATTTACACTCGACGGGACGGGGTCTGTGATTGGATGACAGGTGTCGGTGATCATTATCATGTGCCGTGATCAGCAGCACTTCTGCTTATGCTGCGGGTTCGACTTCGGGCAGCGGTGCTGGAACCGACAGGCGGATGACATCAAAGTACCGTAAAAGCATTTCGATAGCAGTCTCCTCGTATGTTTTCTTGAATCGCTCTCACAGGATTTTGATGTCATCTGCCTCTAGGTTCTTGTGACGCCACATGAAGTTTAACAAACATGTACCAGTCACTGATTAGATCAGCGTATCAGTTAAAAAACGGGACGCGAGTGGTCATGTAACGGGACAAATCCCTAGGCATACAGTGCAAAGACACCAATTTTACAAGCTTAACACACTACAGTCTGAAAACCCGGAGCGAAGTGATTACAGAATGCTTACAGTGAAGAGAAGAACATGCTTTTGCTCCACTCCAGGCTTTGATCAAATCCCGCTTAGCAAGGGGAATACACGTCGTCTTTATGAAAAGTGAATTTAAAAATTTTGCAATTGACGAAGAACTCCATGGCTTACGTTAGACATAAAATATAATTATCCTCCTGGACAAAATTTATACCAACTAACATTTCCTTTCTTTCTTTTCTTCCCCAGTAGAAAGAAATAATTTAAACTGAACTGCTGCTGTCTCTTCATATTAACCTCAGACGACCTGTCGCCAGCTTCAGACCCCACTAGCCGTTGAGGGGGTGGGGCGGGCCGGTGAAAAGACGCTGTGTTGCGCTTTCAAAATAAAAGCATGCGAGTTAAAGATTTTAAAATCAAATATTTTTCAAATAATTTTTGGGGTGGACAAATGAAACTGTCTCCAATATTGGAGGGGACACGTCCCCCCCGTCCCCCCCGGTTCCTACGCCCTTGATGGAACGTAACATTCCCATAGTAATGGGGACGAGACCGCCTATGCAGAGTCTGAGTCCGTTGGTTTTCAAATACAGTCGAGTCCGAGTCAAGACAAGTAGGTGTAACTGCAGGCTGGAGCAATGGGCGTGCCACAGAGGGTGACATTTTTTCGGGAATCCCGCAGGTCACAGCATTGAGACAGGACAGGAAAAAATGTTTTGGGCGGGACCGGGAATCGTAATAAAACTATGATACCCAACTTATAATATTGTGATAGCAACATTTAACGAACGTTTTTCATCTCGGTCCATGACTATAATTTGCATTTGAACATTTATATTGATGCATATTGTTACTATTTCTCATCATGATGGGTTTTGAGAAAGGTGTGCTACATTGCTAAATATTCAAGTGCTTAAACAATTTGTTCCATCTTTTTAGAGATGGCGTGGAGAGCCTTAGCAGCATTGACCATGGTGTTTTGTATTGGCTCATCTTGCTGCGATGATAGTTGGAAACAGTACTCCTCTGCTGACACCATCAACAATGTCGTTCAGGACCCTAACACCGGCCGAATCTACCTGGGCGCTGTAAATGCCATCTACCAGCTGAACTCTGACTTGGGTCTCGAGAGCACGGCCGTGACCGGCCCTAAGAACGACAACCCGCGTTGCACTCCTCCAATAACTGCACAGTGCACCGATGCAAAGTCAACAAACAACATCAACAAGCTCTTGTTGGTCAACTCTCCAAACAGCACCTTGGTCGTGTGCGGTAGCCTGTTTAGAGGCATCTGCTCCCTGGTGAACCTGAACAGCGTGGAGAAGTCGGTGTACTACAGCGACACCAAAGCAGAGAAGACGCATGTGGCCAGCACAGAAGAGACTGTCGCTGTGGTTGGAGTTATTTCTTATTTCATAGACTCTAACACTAACCTAAGTGTGTTTCTGGTGGGGAAGGGCTACGGTGGCTCAGACAGCTCAAAGCTTGTCAGCACTCGCTTGTTGCAGGAGCATGGGGACATGGACGTCTTCGAGAACATGATTGAGGCGTCCACCGTGCAGGCAAGCCCTTTCGCTCAACGTTACGTCCATGACTTCCGTCATGCTTTCAAGGATAACGGCTACATATACTTCCTGTTCTCACGGACCCCGGGCACAAGCGACAGCAGGAATATCACGTTTTTGGCACGCCTGTGCGAGAACGACCATATGTATTATTCGTACACAGAGCTTCAACTCAACTGCTCCAGCAACATCAATGGACAGGAAAACACGTACAACAAGGTCCAAGCAGCATACCTGGCCACCCCTGGAGCGGTTATGGCTCACGATATTAAGCTTTCAGAATCAAACGATAAGGTTTTGTTTGTGGTGTTAAGCGCTGATGAGGACAGCAGCCGTTCGGCGTTGTGCATGTACCCGCTCAGCACCATCAACGCAAGGCTCAAGGAAGTGATAGAGTCCTGCTACATAGGAGAAGCTGGGGAGGATGGGAAACCAAAGACGGTTTATTCACCATACGTCTCTAAACCAGAGGCCATCTGTAATATCAAAAGAACGGTGAGTTGGATTTTTTATCTCTTGTTGTTGTGTGGTCTTATAATTCTGTCTTCACTTGTTATCTGCTGCTTCGAAAGATGCATTTTCATACTTTGTTGCATGGTTTGTGTTTTGGCTTTGCAGCTAGAGATGGTGCAGAATTATAAATGCGGAGCAGAGTTCCTTCCCTCACCACTAGCCAGTAAACCAGAATACGCCTTAGCTGTCAAACCCATCTACACCAAAAAAGACATGCTGACGGCTGTGGCTGTGGCAGTAGAGAACGATCACACAGTGGCCTTTTTGGGAACCAGTGGGGGAGATGTATTAAAGGTGAGAACTTATCATTTAGCATTATGATTAATATTCATTTAGACATGTGAGTTTTGTACCTTGCTGTGGTGTGGCTTAATTGTTTAGACATCAGGGCCGGTTGCACCAGCTGGACATAGAAAAGTTGGGCGTCTGGCTTGGGTACATCCAGCTTTATGAAAAATATTAACACCTGTTACACCATCTGAAACTAGGACAGGGTGCAGCTACTCTCAACATAGATGATGCGTGTCGCCAAATTATGCGTTTAACCGTAGTGATAGATGAGACGTCATGTTCGCTACTAGGGATGGGCACGAGTAATTAATTGATTGAGACATCGACAATCAATCACGAAAACGATAACCCTGTGAGTTTATTTATTTTTTATTCATTTTTTGGCTATGGCAGCATTTGGATATCTGGTTAGCGTTACAAGCGCCTGTGGTAGTAAAGACTGGGTGCGTGTTTGATGTCAACGTAAGCTGCGCTGGCGGTAATATTACTTAGAGTGCGTCATATAGAGATTGGTTAAGTTTGTGTTTATTAACCCTTTAGTTTCACTTCATCACAGTTTCTTCAAAATTAAGTTTTATTTGAGTTTTTTTATTAAAAAAAAATATTTTTACATTGGCGCGTAAAATGACGCCCATTTGAATGCTTCGCCCCCAATTTAATTTATTTCAGTGGAAGCTTGCCGATTTGCGGCGACAGTGACCGTTGGTGATAGGACGTCGGCATGAACTGTTAAAATTTATGCAAATGATGAGCAACATTTGTGAGCGACAACCAATGAGAGTGAGTTCACGTCATCCGTCTTTCGTAATTTACTGAGGATGGTTACTCGTTTGTTTATAGTTGTTACAAGGACTATCAGAATTAGGTGCGCCTCCTGATGACCCCATTGAATGAGACTAGTAACACACAGTGACGAAGTCGCTGGTGGTGTGCAGGCATACTAACTGAATACTGAGTTTTAATTAAAATCAAATTAAAGTTCTCTGTATTTGTAAATATCAAAGTATGTATGATAATTTATTGATGTAATCTCTGATCGCTCTTTTACGCCTTGCATCGCCTGTGCATTAGACGCACACAAGTGAAGCGAAGGCTTTATTTTTTACGCCTACCATTGACAACATCTAAGATTTAGGTCGTGTGCTACAAATGGTGCGAAAGGTTTAAATTCTATGTATTTAAAGAGTATTTTAAGTCTACCGAGTAACCGAGTTTATGTCCAGCTGGTGCAACCGGTCCCAGGGCTGCTAGTTCAAACACCAAAAAGGCCTTTTTAACATCTTAACCCTTGAATTTGCCAAATTGAATGAATGTACTGTAAATGATCCCTATGCTCTACTCTTTCATTCTGCAGGTGCATCTGCAGTACCCTCCCAGCCTTAACTCCTATAACAGGATTTCAGGAGAACACGCCGATAGTGGGGTGAACAAAAACCTGTTTTTTGATTCAAGTTTTTATCATCTGTACATGACCGCTGGCAAAAAGGTTCGTACATGTTTTATAAGCATATA
The DNA here is from genome assembly GCF_030506205.2 of Paramisgurnus dabryanus. Taxonomy (NCBI): domain Eukaryota; kingdom Metazoa; phylum Chordata; class Actinopteri; order Cypriniformes; family Cobitidae; genus Paramisgurnus; species Paramisgurnus dabryanus. The sequence goes on along the minus strand of NC_133337.1, from coordinate 31,094,229 downwards.
CTCAACACGCCTTTTCACTGGTCTAACTGTCCTTAAAGCAAAATTCCAGCCAAATATCAAAGTTACTCCATGATTTACTCACCCTCAAGCAATCTGAGATGCATATATATGTCCATCATCTTTCAAACACATTTAGAGTTATTTTGTTCTTGCTTTTCTAAGCTTTATAATGGTAGAAAACAGGGTTCAGGGAACAACTTCCGATTTTAAAGCCCAATAAAGTGCATTCATCCATCATAGAGGTAATCTACATGGCTCCAAGGGGTTAATAAAGGTCTTCTGCGGGTAACTGATGCGATATTGTAAGAAAAATATCTATATTTTAAACCAGGGGTTTCCAAACTTCTTGTGAGCGAGGGCTAACACAATTGGTTAAACAATCTGGAGAGCTACATTTTTTAAATAGTCTACTCAGTCTACTTGTTGATTTTATTTTATTTTAATTGTTGATATGTTTTATCATTGCTTAAAATGTTAGCATACATAAAAGAAGCCAAGCTAATATAAAATATATGTAATAAATAAATATTAAAATTGAGACCATCAATTGAATGTGTTTTTGCGGGTAACTCACACTCTCCGGGTGGGCAATCTGGTGCCCTTGGGCACCGTGTTGGAGACCACTTTTTTAAACTTTATAAACTATGGGCCAGATTTACTAACAGCTTGCATCAGCGCAAACCATTATTTTGTCATTAGATAACAACCGTCAGGATTTATTTTTGTATAATCGCGTGAATTCAAGATGGTGTTGTTACCAGATGCTAGTTATTACAGTTTATAACGTTTGAAATATGGATATTTTTCTTATAAAAATCACATCGATTAGCCACAGAAGCCCTTTAAACCCCCAAAAAGTGCATTCATCCCTCACAGAGGTAATCCACAAGGTCCAATGGGTTAAAAAGTTAAAAGATATTCCCTGATCCCTGTTTTCTACCATTATAAAGCTTAGAAAAGCAAGAACATTTACTAAAATAAAGAAATCTGAAAGATAATGGTAGATTTGATATTTGGCTGGAGTAAGCTGACGCTCCTAAAAATCCTGGGTTATTTTCAACCCTACGTTGGGTCAATAAGGGTGAACCCAGCTGTTGGGTTAAAGTAACCCAGACATTTTTTTTACCCAATAATGAATTAAAACTACACAGCATTTTAGGTTGAAACAACCCAGCATAGTTTAAATTACAACCCAACAGGTTGGGTTCTTCCCCTTTTGACCCAACGGTTGAAAATAATCTAGAATTATCTATCTATTTTTTAAGAGTGTACTGTTGATAAGCTTTTTGTAAATTTCTGAATTTACTTCCCTAGTTTATTGACCTTTGGTTGTCAACAGTCTTTCCTATTCTGTAAGCACCTTCAGTCAGGGGCATCAATTGTTTTGAATCTTAAACTAAATAAATGAACACATGTGAGTGTTTTGTTTTAACCTTTTGTAGATCACAAAAGTGCCGGTGCAGGCTTGTGAACAGAAGAAAGATTGTCAATCATGCGTGTCCCAGCGTGATCCGTACTGCGGCTGGTGTGTGTTGGAGGGCCGGTGAGTCTGTCAAAACTCTTTTTGAACTGATAGTCAAACAAACTGAGCATGAAAAATCACTCATGGTGGTTCTGAGAGCTTGTGTCCACTGGCAGCGGCAAGCAACCATGTGACGTTTGACATGGGAACTAGAGGCTGAAATTTTTTCGGGAATCCCGCGGGTCACTATTAATCACAGGATTGGGACGGGACCGGGAATCGTAATAAAACTATGATACCCAACTTTATACACGAATATACAGTTTCTATAAATAAACTCTGGTTATATATTGTCTGCGTGCGTGCCTGTGTGTGTGTGTGTGTGTGTGTGTGTGTGTGTTTGCATGGATGATTAACAGGAAATTTAAACTGGCTTTCAGTTCAGTAAAGTAACATAAACTGTGCTATGCTGTTATCTGTACTGTTTTTTTACTGTAACTGACAGATTCCGGTAAAAAAACAACAACACAGGAGTGGGAGGGAATGGAAGGGAATAGGAGTCATTCTTCTGGGCTCGGGACGGGATTGGATGTTTTTTCGTGGGATAGGGACGGGACAGAATTTTTTTGTGGAAGTGAGACGGGAGAGGTTTGAAAATCCACTCCCATGTCACCATCTAATGGGAACCTATAATAAATTCAAGTTTGATGGTGTTATATTGTAATATACAGCAATATGCAGGTCTGTATTATAGCTAAATATATTCTGTTGACCTTGGGCTCGGATCAGTATGTTTGATGCATGCATGTTACATGGCACACTATAGTCTTCATTATTTCATAGATATCAGTGTGTAGTCCAGTTAAAGTGGGCTTAAGAGAATGCATGAAGTGAAGCTTATTTGTTCCTTTATCATTTCCCACAGATGCACCAGGAAGAAAGACTGTAGCAGAGGAACAGAAAGGAACGCATGGCTGTGGAGTCCGAAGCAAACTTGTGTGACCGTTCAGGCCTTTGTTCCTCCCAACATCAGCCGCAAGAAAACAGATGGCACAAAGGTACCAGAACACAAACAGACACATATACTGTACACTATGTGATGCTTTCTGCAGTTATTTCAAGTCCTAACCTCTTAAGGATTACCTTAACTCAGGATTGATATTTTGCTGGCTGTAACGGATCCACACTGGAATCTAATCCCTTTTTAATAAGCTGAAATGATAAAGTTTCTAAACAAGGCATCTTAAACTGTAATATCAAACCACATGAAGAGAGTACTGCTTATGCATAGCTAATGTGTCTTAAAAGCGACTTAAGTGGTTTATTAAGGACTTTCAACTATGCTTTAATTAACTTCCTGGATCAGATGTAATAAATAAATGCAACTCTAAAGGAATATTGATTTTAACAAACAAGTCTGCATTCATGGAAGTACCAGGGGATTTTAAATCTTTAAAGTCCCACAGTAGTCAAGAATTTTGTCAATTTAAACTCAGATGTAAAAGTTTTACTTGTTTTCTTCATGCTTTAAAACAGCTTGAATGTAACTCTACACCCTTGCCTCATTTTGCATGTGCAAATCTATGAATATGCTAATTAGGTCATGCCTCTACTTAACAGCACAGCTCCGACCAAAGATATGAATATGCAAATTAGTCCCCAACCCGAAATGACCCTGATCACTAATTACCTGAACCCGATGTGCATATATATATTTTTTTTTTAAGAAAGACCTGACCCGAGACAAAGCCGAGAAAATTGGACTTGAGTCCGGCCCAACCCAGTGGCAATGTTTTTATCCCGAATATAAACTCGACGTGTATGCAGTCTGCAGCCCCACACGCATCAGTCAGACAGCAAAAACCCTGTTGGGCTCGCATCAAATTTGGCCTGCTGCTCCATTTATTTTCCTTTAAGTAATTTAAAATTAATGTGTTTTTGCTGAACGGACCAGAGTCCCTGAACTATCTTGCGTGTGTGCATCGAGCCCTTTTCCAACCCCTTCTCTGTTTGTTCAGGGCGCTTGCGACATCGTGTGGCTGGCAGTAGTACATATACAGGTATATTTTCATTGAGACAGACCTGTCAATCAATTTTATATGCACATTTTAGTGGTTACCTTAGTGTTGTCATCAGACAACAAATGAAAATAAATGGAGCAGCGGGCCAAATTGGTTATGAGGCCACCAGCAATTCTTACTGTCTGACTGGTTAGGGCGGGTTGCACACACATTTACATGCGAGTCCAGTTGGGTAAAAAAATTGGCACTGTGTCAGGTTGGACTCAGATCTAATTTTTTCAGATTTGTCTTGAGTCAAGTCATTCTTTTAAAAATATATTCATGCACTTCGGGTTCGGGTAAAAAGTGATTTGAGTCATTGAAGGTCAGGTACATTTCTTTGGACCCGCGAAGACCTCTAAATCAAACTGTGGGAAGGGAACCCTGATATTCTAAAACATTTGTACCTTTTAAGGTTTCCTAAATCTATTTCTTAAAACTTTTCTAAAACAGGTTAAGATATACGTTCCCTCCCTCCCAAGCATCTCTGGTTCAGATACACTGGAGTGTGTGTTTGGTTATTTCATAAGCCCAGCTACTGTGGAGGGAAGTAATGTCAGCTGCGCTCTCCCGACCTCTTATTCCATATCACCCACACCTGACATGCAAGGTAAGAGCGAATCTCTTCCTCTGGTTGTTATTTAGCTTTCATAATCACATCCTGTCAAACTGCCCTCTCGCTGTTTCTGGGGTCCCTGAACAAACAGATGGTGTTGTCTCACAGCTGATGTCTCGCATGAATAATTTAGTGCTGCTTTGTGTTTGTAAAATTTGTGATTTTTAATTTGGAGTCTGATCAGCTGAAACACCTTCTAAAATCTAATTTTTTTCCTTAAATTAAAATCTTAAAACGCATAAGTAACATTTTTATTTTACCATGTTGTATATTACTGGTATTTGAACTAATGAACTTGATGTTACACACATCATGCCCTACAAATTTAATTTCACAATTGTCTGAATTACTAAATACTGTGCTTAATTCAATCTGTAAATTGTGATTTCCTTTCCCATGTGTAGATTTTGTGGCAGTGCCGGTGAAAATTAAGGTGAATAGCCACATCGAAGTGGCCTCCAGTGCGTTTCACTTCTACGACTGTGCAGCTGTGGTTAAGAGTGCAAAGAATACACCGTGAGTATCAGCAAAGTCTCGCCGGGGGAGTCACGCAACTCTGCGGAAATGTTTGTAATGCCTCTGGGCAGACTAAATTCCTATCAACTTGAATGGGAAAGAAAGATATTGCCAAAATCACAATTAAACAACATTTCTGGCCAGAATTTAAACTTTACAACTGTACCAAAATTTTGTTTCTTTAGCTATAAGTGTAGTCCCGTTTATACCCATATGCGAGGGTCCGCGTACAGTTCCCTCATTTCCGCACCGCTGGATTTTTGTAACTGCGCATACTTTGTACGCTTAGGTTGCGCATGCACGTACAGGAGAGAATGTAGTATGTAGACCAGGAGAAGCATAGCATTTTGTTGCAGTGTCGAACGTCTTTGTACATGTCCAAATCAAATAAACTTTGCAAGGCTGCGCATTCGACCATGCCTCCTATATTCCGGGTTTTGAGCTCAAACTGCGCTAAAACACCTTATTTTGAGGTTGTTTCAGCTATTGGCAAGTGCATAAAGCAATTCTGTACAGAGCCCCTTCCCCAGAGAATCGTCTAGAAGGTGGGACCTCCGTCACCAAAGTGGCCATATTGAGCGTTGCCTTCTCCCCTATTCATAGTAATAGCAGTGCTATTATCCAGTATCTTTGGTATCAAATCCTCCCAACCAACAGGTGGTGCTCTTTTAAACACAAATGCGTTCTGATATGCACTCCACCATGGATGTTGTTTTAGGAACTACAGTGCTTTTCCTTATAACTGACTTACTAACTAACTAGTCAACGTGCCTTTAATCTTTCCTTCTGATTGATTGATTGATGGACTGTTTGTTCTGCAGTTGCATAGCTTGTGTAACCAGTCAATGGGACTGCCAGTGGAACATTCAGGAACACTCATGTAGTGATAAAAATGATGCTGCTGAGGGATCCCATATCATCAAACATCTGGAGGTAAGAGCGATCTTGACATACGACATTGATCGTTTTTGCATCTGAACCATTCATTAGATCTGAACGCTTCATTCGATGATTTTTTTGTGGTTCTCGCAGGTCGGTATGTGTCCGCAGTTTGAGCTCCCAGATCCTCTTCTCATTCCCGTTGGCTATAAAACCCCCATCAAATTTCAGGGCAAAAACCTGGATTTTTATTTGGTAAAATGCTTATATTTCGCACCTCACATGTGTAGACGTTGCATTTCCTAAATTTCCTGGAGTGAATATTCTTTATTACTCTCCCTTGATCTCAGGGCAAAACCTTACAGATCGGCACTGAGCTCATGAAACATGTGGGCGAGGTGATCGTGGAGGCTGACGGTTCAAAGTACAGTTTTGTAGGGTATCAGGTGAGTACGCAACAATCATTTACCTTTTGTTTTATGCCTCTTTCTTCATTCAAACATTGATTTGTTTTTGGCACTTTGAGCTATAGCCAATATGACATTGATGGCTTTTGAAGTGCACATGTGTAGGGGTGTGTGTGGGTGTAGCAAACAAACGGCGATCTGGTTTCGAAAAGACATCATGTTGGCAGGGGAGAATTAGAGCCACGGCAAACTGATGTGCACGTCTAAATCCATGTACTCGTATAATGAGACTTTCTGCTGTTTTGTGACAGTTTGACTACGACAAAGAGCCAGAGGTGAACGTGACATTCTACGTAAAGGATAAAGACACAGAGAGGATGATTGACAGCACCCTTACAGGTATACTTCTGTTCATTATTGTACATAAGAGGTGCACAAATCCAGCACTGGGAAAATGGCTTTGAAACCGTAGCTTGCCAAGCTTTTGCAAAATCTGAGAAAATTTATTTGGCACACAAACAAAGAATGCATTTAAAGGTCCCATGGTATCAAAATGTGTTTTTTGTGGCTTTCAGCCCATGTTTATAATGGATGCTATTTTTATGTTGGTTATAATAGAGGCTACTCGTAAAGTTTTTTTTCAAGATCCTGACCTGTTCTACTGTAAACACACACATATTATTAATATAATTTATTAGATGGCACTCTAAGATACTTTATTCTGATTGGCCAGTCTTGACACTACAAGGTATGACATTTCGAGATAACAACCGCTTAAAACTAATAAGGTAATCCGGATGCTACAAATCATTTTGACAGGTACAGTTTAATATTACACAAAAAAAATAAAGTAAACAGGTTTTTCTTGCAAAAGGTCTGCATTCGTTAAAAATATTTAATGTTCCTAACCTTACTTATGATGTAAATAGCTTTGTAATAAGCGGGATAATGTACAGGCAGCCGGTTGTTATTGCGAAATAAGCCCCTGATCACACTGTCTGGGCTTATTTCTATGATATCAACCTGATGCTATAGATTATCCCTTACTTAATTCATCTATTAATTTTGTGTGAAATTTTTGTAATGAATCTACTTATATCATTTCATAATTTTAGCTTTTTGCTCCAAATTTTAATTCATCTTAAAAAAGTTATCTCATCTTTTTTGAGTTAACTAATATTTTTAAGTTGAATTAACAAAAAATTTTAAGGCAACCAGGTAACTTACTTTTTAAGTTAAACCAACAAATCTTTTTACAGTGTAATGGGGCGTCCCCCCAAACGAGAATTCAACGATTTGCGCAAGTAGATTACATTCAGACATAGCGGATGACGCGAATTGGGCGGCCCGATTGCCGTGAAAACCCACGCTATTCGCCTCAATTCTCAATTCTGCGAGTAAGGAACGCTGTGCTTTCGTTTGGTGTGTACACAGCATTATTCTACTTGCTACCAACTAGTATGGCATATAGTAAATCATGTTTTATCTTTATACACAAAAACAGACTCAAATTAATCATTTCTGAGCTATGTTGTGTGTTTTAGTAATGCTGATGATTTTCTTCTCTTTTTGTACACAGTGGTGCTGTACAACTGTTCAGTTCACCGTGAGGACTGCAGTCTGTGTAAGAACGCCGAGAAGAAGTATAACTGCGTGTGGTGTGACAACACAAAATCCTGCATCTATAGAGACCTGTGCAAACAGAAACTTACTCAATGCCCTGCACCGACAATTACAGATGTGAGGACCATGAAACTTTACTTCTTTCCTGACAATCACTCATGTTAAAACCTAACATAAACATCTTGTATGATTCATAAAAATTAGTGTTGGATCATTATGAAACTTAATACAACCTTCAAGCCAAAGATGAAACGCATTCAAGAATATCTCATCTGTGCGACGTCTCCCATGACAAATGTTCCCATGCATAATTCTCCTGCCTAGGCCTGATAGTATTCTGTTATTTGTCATCTTGCAAATTATTTTTTTTCCAAAGCAACGGCATAGGTCACATGTGATGTCAGTTAACTGACTGACTAGTTAAGTGATTGAGCGGATGAGTTAACTTCAGGAGATACTTAGGTTGCAGTTTCAATTTGTTGAAACTATACAAAGAAATTAAAAGAAGAAACATTTGATTTGGAATTGAAAAGCTCAGATGCAAAAGCTGCTAAATGCCACCTCCATCAAAATCGAGATGATGATATTAACCAGCACATTAATATCTCAGCACATACAGTATTATACGTTCATCAAAACTTTAGCTTCAAATCTGCTTAATCCCGGCCTCAGGATGTTCAAAAATACCGTTTGTTGGCACAGTCGGTTAAACACCACGTCAAATTTTCAGCAAAGTCCTCAAGTGCATGGAAGATGAATTTGGACAACTGTGGAGAAGATGTAAGCTTACGTCGTTTGTAAGTACTTAGACCTGAATAAAACCTGAATGTGGCAGCCATGTGCAACACAGTGCCCCCTAATGTGTGGTTCAGTTTTATTTTTACATTATGAATTCTGACTTTCATCATTTGCAATGTTTATAGTAGCATCTTTAGTGATTTTGCAACTGTTTATTATGGCTTGTCCAAATAAGTGGATTTATTTAAAGTGGAGATTTAGAGGGTTTTGCAGCGAAAGACAGTCAAATTAGTTAAACTCCAATTGGAACTTAAAGGGATAGTTTTGAACACAAAAGAAGATATTATGATATATGATTGTAAGCACACAGCAGATAGTGACCATTGACTTCCGTAGTAGGAAAAACAAATACAATGGATTTTAATGGGTACCATCAACTGGGTGCTTACCATCTTTATCAAAATACCTTCTTCATCATTTATCACAATACTTCCGTAATATTTGTTTTACGGGGTGACGAAAAACGAAAACGAAAGTGCTTGCTTTTGGTGTGTACACAGCATTATGCTACTTTCTACCAACTACTATTGCATATTGCATACTTAACTGCGTAAGTTAACTGGTGATTTTTGTTGTTTGAGCAACCTGCTAGCTAGGTTTCACGTGCCTGTTGATTTGATATAATTGTTGAGCGCTCTTGCTCACGTCAGTTATGTGCATTTACATGTTACAGTAGTTACACTCCTTTAAGATAATGTAATTAATAGTGCAAAATAATCAGTTTTTACAATCTTCTCACTATCTATTATCGTTCACCAGACTTCTACAAATCTGCTTTCAGTTTGCGTTTATTAACCCTTTAGTTGCACTTCGTCACGCAGCTATTTTCGTTAGAGGTACGGTATCTGTTAACATTTTGTTCATTAATAATCTAGTATGTGTTAATTTTCTGTCATAGTTTGTTCAAAATTAAGTTTTATTTGAGTGTTTTAAATAAAAATATTTTAATTTTCATCATGACGCGTACATTGCCACACCAACCACCACAAAACTTGTTTGGTAGTTTGTAGCTTCTTATAAGTGCCTAAATTGGAAGACACCAGAAACCGGTAGACTTACTTTCTTTACTCGTAGATTTACTTTCTTTACTTGTTTCTCCCTGATTAAAATTTTCAGTTTCTCAAAGACAAACAAGCTCAGATGTGTCAATAAAGGGAGAGATTAGAAGAGACAAGATGAGTCTCAAAGAATCCATTTTAAATTTTTAATTTCCAAGTGAATCACTGTAATAATCATTCATTGTTATAATGGCCATTTTAGAAATAACAAAAACACTTGAATAATACATTCATCCTATAAGTAACTAATAGTAGCACTACCCCAGAATCCATATATTTCAGTGGTGGTAGTTTATAATATTGTCTCTTCCCCACTGTCATTTTTTAAATATTGTAAAATTGCCATTCAACATATATCCGCTCAACCTAAAACATCTCACTGTTTGCCAAAAGCGTATAAAAATAGCTTTAACGCGGTCGCTTCAAAAATAATAAATGTTGCAGGGTGTCTCCCTAAACTTTCTCTATGCTTTTGTTTAAGATTATCCCACGGTACGGACCAATGGATGGCCAGATCTCAGTTACAATAAAGGGCTCCAACTTGGGCATCAAGCAGGAAGATATTAAAAGTATTACTGTGGCAAGCGTGCCATGTACCCATCAACCTGAGAGATACTCTGTGTCTACTAGGTAATACACTCTTGTTTCAACCCATAGTTGTGACAAATATGGACAAACCCAACAGTTGGGTCATAAATAACCCTATACCTTACTTGGGTCGCATTATCACAGTATATTAATCAGAAGCATGGGTCTCATCGGTCTCTCTCTTGTTGATTTTATTTTATTTTACTTGTTGATATGTTTCATCATTGTTTAAAATGTTAGCAAACATTAAAAAGCAAAGCTAAAATAAAAATAAGTAATGAATAAATATTAAAATTGAGGCTATTAATAGAATGTGCTTTGGTGGGCAACTCACAGACTCCTTGCGGGCAACTTAGTGCCCGTCAGAACCATGTTGGAGATCACTGTAGTGTATATTTGAAATGCATTTTGTACCAGAATATCTATTTGGGAATTATGTTTATCCTCACTTGTTTTTTTCTCACAGTGTTGTCTGTGAGATCGGGCCTTTCCCACCATCACTCCCTCACAGCCTGGAAGGGCCAGTGGAAGTGGAGGTTGATGGAGGACGACGGGGACTGTCTACTGTAAAGTTCACTTACAGGGTAACCTCTTTCTCTATGAGTATGCCTTTTTACAGTGGTTTCTTCAAAACGAGGGATTGTTTTTCTTTTATAAAACCTATTTTATTACTGCATAATGTAATCTTAATTGTTCATTTTATGCATTCGACAAAAATGCATTTCATGCATTATCAATAAACGTACAAACAATGATGAGAGTAAACATTTACAGAGACTTTTGCTCTGTCCTCCAGGATCCTGATCCCCTAGAGGTGACCCCTTCTAATGGGCCTCAAGCTGGAGGAACCCTCATCACCATTACAGGAGAAAATCTGGAGACGGCTAGCAAAGATGACATCAGCATCTTGGTCGGAGGAGAGCCTTGTGAAGTGTGAGGAACCGGCTTTCAGTAGATTTTTGGGAGAACTGAAGCAGATGGTATTTGTGTATTCATGACCACTTTTTGTGTTGCAGGGTTACATTTGGCCAGAATATTACCTGCAAGACGGGCCCATATAAAGGTCAAAAGATTCCATCGGAAAAGTTGACTGTCAGCGTGAAGTACGGCAAGGTGACCGTTAAAGAAGTTAAAAACGGATTCGAATACTCTGTCAATCCCAAAATTAAAGAGTATTTTCCACAGTCTAGTTTTGTTTGGTGAGTCCCATTTCAAGCTATTGAACGAATAGGCGATCATCGTATACAACACACGTATGCGTCACACGTCTATGCCGGTTTGTGTGTTCTTAGTGGAGGCCGTAACATCACTGTGAAGGGATCAGGATTTGGTCAGGTGCAGAGAGCCACCATGCAGGTGCTGCCCTCTTCTGACGATTCCCCCGTCACGCTGAGCAATGTTACGGTAGGAGAAGAGCACCTTATCTTTAAAGTTATCCTTTTATCTGAATAAATCACTTTTATTCTGTCATCAAATATTGAGAAATGTCAGCGCTTCCTTATTCTTCTTTTGATCGAGTTTTCTTAAGTTTCACTTCTTGTCATCATCTTAGTTTTTATCGGTGTGTGTGCTTAGACTACTAAAATGTGTTTTTAAATCCCACAGTTTGTTGAGGAGTTTAGCAGCAAGAACGAGACGATTCTGAAGTTCCTGTCTCCAAAAGTGCCAGAGGAATACATAGACCAGCCCTTAAAATTAATCATCAAGCTGGACAACCTGGAGGAGGACCTAACGAACTTCCTTTACCACCCTGATCCCACTTTTACTAAAGTGGTGGATAAAACCGTGACAGAAGGCAGCATCATCGATGTTAATGTAAATATTTCAAGTACAAAAGTTTGAGTTATCTATAAAGTTTTTATAATTTGTGGTAAAATTAAATGTGTGATATGTGACAATGTAAGTTTTTAAGTTGATTGTATGCATGCCTGGTTTTATTTCAGTCCTGTCAGAAAATCGCAGAGTTTTTTTTTGTGATTGTTGTGGGCAAAAATCCTTGAACTTGTGACATGTTCTCTTAAAAAATGCGATGGAATATGTGGGATATTTGTGCAATTTTATGCACTGAAATTGCGGGAACATGCAAAATATGGGGGAACTTGCAAAAACAGCGGGAACTTGGAAAAACTGGGGGAACTTGCAAAGACTGATTGTGCGTTAAATCATGCGATCGCATAATCGCGTTTTTCTGGAGGGACTGTTATTTAGTACATACAAAAACTACTTATGGATGTTACAAAGTTGTCTTTGTGTACTTTTTGGTTTGAGTAACTGCTTTATGCAAAAAACTTTCTGTCTGCTTTCTTTCAGGGTCATGGTTTCACCAGAGCCATGACTGCCCGAGAGGCCCAGGCGTACGTGGGCGACGAGCTTTGCGTAGTAACAATCTTGGAAAATGATAAGCTGTTCCTCACTTCCCCCTCCAGGCCTCCTAAATCCACCTCCTTGCCTTCTAAATCCACCCCCAGTCGCCATCGCAGAGACACCAGCTCAGAGGCCATGGATCTCCTGGTTAGAAAGCCTTTTATCATCTGCAACATTTTGCACAGACTTCAATTTTTTTTTTAAATAACGCTTCATGTCTTTTGCAGATAAAGTTTGGATACGGAGAGTGGACAGTGGGCTCTGTGCGCTTTGAGAGGAAGTACGAGGTTCCTCTGTACATCATAATTCCGGTTGTCCTCATTCCCATGGTGCTCTCCATTGCCATGTCAATGTATTGCTACAGGTAATTAAAGGGATAGTTCGGCCAAAAATGATATTAAACCCATGATTTACTCACCCCCGAGCTGTCTGAGTTGCATATGTCCATCGTTTTTCAGACAAACACATTTTCGGATATTTTATAAAATGTTTTAGATCTTTCAGTTGATTAAATGTAATGTTACGGGGTCCACCCATAGTCCACGACCTTCAGGTCCAAAAAAGTGCGTCCATCCTTCACAAATGAAATCCAAACGGCTCCAGAATGATAAACAAAGGTCTTCTGAGGGTAATCCGCGCGGTGTTGTTGTAGAAATATCCATATTTAAAACTTTATTAACGTAAATAACTACCTTCCGGTAGCGCCGCCATCTTAGTCGCCTCCGCATTCAGGAGAGAGTTTTAACGTAGTGTACGCACTTTTCTTAGTGACGTATGACAAATTCGGAGGGCGGGGGCACAGAGCAGCAGCAGAGTAGCCTCAGTAGGCTGCGTAAGCTCTCATCCTGAATGCAGACACGACTAAGATGGCGGCGCTACCGGAAGGTAGTTATTTACGTTAATAAAGTTTTAAATATGGATATTTCTACAACAACACCGCGCGGATTACCCTCAGAAGACCTTTATTTATCATCCTGGAGCCGTTTGGATTTAATTTGTGAACGCACTTTTTTTGGACTTGAAGGTCGTGGACTATGGGTGGACCCCGTAACATTACATTTAATCAACTGAAAGATCTAAAACATTTTATAAAATATCCAAAAATGTGTTTGTCTGAAAAACGATGGACATATGCAACTCGGACAGCTTGGGGGTGAGTAAATCATGCGTTTAATATCATTTTTGGCCGAACTATCCCTTTAAAAGAGCACCTATTATGGTAATAATTAGCACGTTATTTTAATATATGGTCTCCCATAGTACATAATATGTTATTAAAACTTTTAACCTTGGAGAAGGGCATGCCCATCTAACTTTCAATCGACCAATCAGAGCTGAGCAGGGGAGAGTTGTTTGTCCCCTTAACTGTAAGTTTAGCATCTTTTATTGCCTCTAGGCTCCTTTGCAAAACTTCAGTCATGATCATTAAATAAAGAAAATGAAATGTCCTACCTTCGTGCCATATCTATCAATGAAGTAGAAATTGGAATGTGAACAGTTTGATACCAAATATGAATGCTTTAAACTAGCAATAAGTTTTCATTAAGTTACATCATTCAGATGTGTGAATAACAACCTAAATCTCTACTTGTCATACTAGGAGATTTAGAGGAAAATTTAGTTATGATATCATAATGCAACCTTGAATCAGATCCAAAAGTCATGGCACGCCAGCCAGACGTTACAGTCCCCCCTGTCGTTGTCGAAATTCGGGTGTGAAAATCGGTGGCAATTGTCAGTTGAATCATGATGGTAGGACTGCAGATGGTTCGTTACTGCCCTCAGCATTGATGCATACAGACAGAGGATGTTGTCAGTGCCGCAAGGCCCATTATATCAGCTTGGGTACCTTGCTTTTTTTCAATCTGCTTGAGAGCAACAGGAGAGCCACTGTACACCTTTTTGTTGCACCACTTCAGCTAAGGTGTGTCCTATCTGTGTATGGATGCACAGCACAGTGTCAGCAGTTCCTGGATGGGCCAGCAGGTGCAAAGTGCTTGAAGGGTACTCGAGCAGGTGCCTGTAGGTCGGTGTCACGGAAGAGCCCCCCTTTCCACAATCTCAGATAGCTGGGCATAAGTATAATACCAAAGCTTGTCTTTCACATTATGTTCCTCTCGTGGATATGCTGGCCATACTCTGCCTGTGGTCCTTCAGGACTCACTTGGAGCTGTTGCTGGGTGAAGCAAATGTTGTGGTCCAGCACCTGTTTAATCCATCAAGGTACTGGTGAGTGGTGTGGATGTGACAAGGTTGGCGTCTCTTGGTTGGCGTGGCAGGTGTCATATCAGTGTGCAAATTTAATTTAGTTAACAGCGCAAACACAATGGTTAGTCAGCTTGTGTCATGCTGATGACGAGCACCAGGGGGAGTTACGCTTCAAGCTTCCCGTTCACAGACATGTTTCACCTTCTTTCACCTTGTGTTAAAGTCTGCAGTAAGGTCTATTTGTTCTATGTACTGGTTCTAATGGAATATGGCCCAAAACACACTACAGTGTAGTGGTTTTAATGGTAAAAGCTAATGGTTCCTATTGGTATTTTAATGGAAACCATTCGAATTTTCTTTAATGGTTTTATTGTTTTTTTTTCAGCAGGAAACACTGAAGCGCATGAGATGGCATGCAATCACGTCATCCTTTGAAGGTCTCTCAAACTGTGTGGTAGGTCCTTTGCAATCGGGATTTCCTGTTTTTAAGTATTTTTTTGTGAATATATTGGAAATAAAAGTATTAATGCTTACAGTATGTCACTTGTGTTTTTTTTTTTGGCCTTGCAATGTATTTCCCCCTTTTAGACTTTGGGAATATAACCTTGTACTTTCCCTCTCCTGCTTTTGTTACTGCTTGGTAATACATTTTCATTGTAATGGATGGCTGCAAGGTACAACTTGTAAAAATATAAACAAGCAATACATTTATTGTAAATGTAAATACTTGTCAGGATCCTGCCAGATTCCTGTTTTGTATTTAGATCTAGTTCAGCATGGCAGGGTTCTGACAGTACAGTAGGTATGTTTACATGCAACCAAATAATCCGTTTGTAATCGTATTGATTGCTCATAAGTCTTCATGTAAACACCTTAATCAATACGATTGAGGACGATCGGATGCAAATTTGGATCGTATTGAAGGGGGTGGTGTACTTCGATCTGTGATCCGATCCGCAGGAGAAAAGTATGCATGTAAACGCGTGAATCACAGTATTTTCTCAATTGCATGCTAAAATACATTGTGCACAATGCGCAGAACATTCGTGCACGTGTTATATTAAACTCTTATATCACATGATTCTAATCACAGAAACACACAATAGTAAGGCAGTGGCATCACGCATTATTAAGGTAAGGTTACTGGGGTCACGCGATATACATTCTGCCGCGTTTATGTGTACTTTTAAAACATAAGGCTACTTAAAGCAATAAAATAGTGTTGTGCCTTTTAAAAAGTGTTTTCATCAACTAAAACTTCTTAAGAACAACTTTCTCCAACTCCGCTTTGACTTTAATCTAGAGATAAAGTGTGAACTCGACGAGAGATGCTGTCCGCAGCGAGGCGTTGCCAAGTCTTCTGCTTTTTCGAGTTTAGATTTGAACTTAGATTTGTTTTTCTGCCTGTTAAAAATGAAAGTATTTCGTTCATTAGTTATTGATATTTGGTCTGTGAATAGTCATTGGGATGCTTTTGGGTTAGTTTTGAATGTCCCTTTGGGATGGTTCTGATAAGCGAATCTGGCAACCCTGGCTGTGCGCTTGCGCAGATGTTCGGTTCGGATTCTATAGAATGTACATGTAAACAAGCATTTTAATCAGATTTCATTGCAATGTTTAGGGTGCATGTAAACTGTATCGTCGTAACATTTAATTGTATTACATTCAATCGGATGGACAAAATTTTGTGCATGTAAACACAGCTACTGTTTTATGTGGGAGATGCGTGGCTTTTGTATTGGTTAATTCTGATCACGCATTTCACAGGTCTCATCACTTTTTACCCACTCCCTTACTTGTCATTCATTTCAGCTGTGCCTCATTATTTTTTCCCTATTTAAAGTCCTTGTGTTTGGTGTCTTGTACTGGTCCTTTTTGTCCTGTTATTGTGAGTAGCCTGAAGTTTGTTTAGTTTATTTACACTCCAGTTGCTTGTTATTGTCTTTGTAGTTTAGTTTAGTCTAGTTAGTTCAGTCCTGTGTTAATCCTGTCTTTTGTTCAGTTTATTGTTTGCCCCATCGTGGGTTTTGTTTTCTTGTTTTATATTTAATAAAGTGTTTATTGTTCATCTACGTCTGCGCTTGGGTTCGTCTCTGAAAATCCTAACAAATACTACTTTATTTAACAAATTCGTTACGGTTCATGAAGCAGTCATTGTGAAAATGCCGTGAACATATAAACAACTTCTGACTGCCCTTATGAAAATTAACCATGGTTTTATTGTGGTAAAAGTGTGGTAACCATGGTTTTTTGGTGCATTGATTACTATCAGCAAAACCATGGTTTTACTACACTAACCATGGTTTAACTATGGTTTTTGAAAACCATGGTTGTCAAAACCATGGTTATTTTGTGGTTACCATGGTTTT
Organism: Paramisgurnus dabryanus; assembly: GCF_030506205.2. Classification (NCBI taxonomy): domain Eukaryota; kingdom Metazoa; phylum Chordata; class Actinopteri; order Cypriniformes; family Cobitidae; genus Paramisgurnus; species Paramisgurnus dabryanus. The sequence goes on along the minus strand of NC_133337.1, from coordinate 31,077,281 downwards.
ACTACAGTAACCATGGTTTTTTGGTTTTAACTGTAGTAAAACCATGGTTAATTTTCGTAAGGGTGGATTGTGCCGGAACCATATTAAACATAAAGTCAAACCTTTTTTTAAACCCTAGTTAGTGAGTAATGTTGCTTTTAAGAGCATAAAAAATACCTGTAAAATTATAAAGCTCAAAGTTCACTGCCAGGTGATATATTTTCTTCAATAGAATTCCTTTTTCAAAGCCTACACCTATAATGGGTGGATATTCTAAAATAAACAATTAAAACCTTTATTAAATAAAAGTGTATTTATCAGAAAACATTTTTTCTTGTCACTGTTTTATGATAAGTTATGTTTTGTGTTAATAATATTCTTTTTATGTTGCGTATATTTATAAGGTTGATTAATTTGGTAAACTGTTGAATAGTTTAATATACATCAACGTGTCATATTTCTAAAATAAATTAATAATTTTTCTTATGTCATATTTCTTTTAATAAGTCAGAAACGTGCATGTGGGCGCGTGCAGCAGGTGACGCTAATTATGGGTCCTCCGAAGGTTAGACCGTCTCATTTCAGTTCTCTTCGCGAAATTCTGAGGCTTCCACCTTGAAAGACCGAGTGCTCACCTTTTAAGGTCGAATGCTCATAAGGTTGCAGCCCTTGAATTGGGACACAGCTCACGTCATTACAGCGCGAAAACAGCTGAATGCCTCTTCTTCTTCGTTGGATAACTCCTCTCCCGGGGCATCATGGGAAAGTGAAGTGTCCATCGATGCACACTGCAAAATCTAACTGGAAGTAGTAGGTCATCCGGGTACTTTTCGCATACTGTTTTTCCAATACTATGTATTTGGACATACTACTCGCCTCGCCTATTGCTTTTCGCGTACTATATAGTATGAAGTAGGCGGTTTCGGGTGCAGCAATAGAGTCGTGAGTCGTGGTTTTGAAGTCGTAATTCACGGGCTCAAAAACCTACCTGGAACGCAGCATTACTCTGCTAAGCGAAGCTGCTATCGAATCACAACACACTAAACAAACTACACAATCAGAACTCGATACGTATTTCTGAAGGAGGGACTTGTTACTTAATAGAACAAGGAACACATCAGCCTGGCTCTGTGAGGACGTATAAATTGTGTGGAAAAATACTGCATTTTTTAAACGTGAAACATGAACACATGTTATATTGCAAACTATAAACACAATCAAAGCTTTAAAATCACAGAAAGAACGGGAGCTTTAATCTTGGGTCAGACAAAGTATTAAACATATATATTAAGCTTAAAGAAACCACTTAATAGATATCGAAACATAATAATGCCTTCATGGAGGAAAGGCAAAAAGTGGACAGGTTTAATGTTTATAATGAAATTACAAGGCTTGTTTCTTTCTACATTTTTAATCAGTTTTTACTAGGCTAAACCATAATAAGACAGTTGATGTTTTAAAACATTTTGGTGATAAAAGGAAACTTTAACTTGGCCTTCCTGCTGAAAAAAAACAGCATCAAACCATCATGGACCAGCATGGGAATTATGCTGGTCTATGCTGGTTTAGCTGGTGTTCACTAGCAAACCAGCACCAAAACACAACATATGCTGGTCTTGCTGGTATGCTGTTTTTTTCAGCAGGGCTTGAAGAGTTTAATTGAATAAACTGCCATTATAACAAACAATAATAATATGCTGCCATCTAGTGGTTTGTATTTTATTTACACTCGGTGGTTAATTTTTGTTGCAAACAACATGAGCAAGACAAATTTAACTTAAAGGGGCAATAAGTAGGATTTTAAGTGTTTTATTAATTTCATAAATATGTCCTCGTTGGTGTCAAATGACCTCTGCCAGTGATCTGACTTTGTAATTTCTTCTCTTTACTTACATTGAACGGGTAAGTCCAAGGAGGCATCCATATCGTTCCGCCGTATTGGTAAACTATATTAGCAGAGATGGACAAAAAGCACTTGCCTACCAACGCGTTTCCACAACGCGTTTTCATTCAGAACACGTGAACCAGCTGCAACGGACAAGGAGATCAGCGATTACATAACGGCTACCGTAGTTGCAACACGCATTTGGAAAGGGGAGGAGCTAGTAAGCACTGTTCGTTTGAATGCAAAATACAATTCCACCACTAGATGGGGGTAGATCCTACTGATTGCCCCTTTAAAATCTAAACATAAGCACTATTATGTGCAACATATTAGTTTTGAAGAGATCAAACCAGAAAACAGCTGTCTACTGTAAAAACTGAAAGTTGGATTAACTTAATTAACTTAAAATACTTCAATTAACAATTTAAAAAATTCTAGTTTTATAAACTTTTTAAAAGTTTCTCACTTTATGTGAAAATGTTAAGGTAAAAAAATGAAAAATTGAAAAATGTTAAAAAAAGTCAAAAGTTGCTAAAACGTACATTTTTTTTAAATGGTACAGATTGAAGTATTTTTTAAGTACATCCAACTTGAACTTTTTACAGTGTATACTTCATACTAAAGGATAAATTAAGATTGTCTTTATTTGTAAGTTACAAGAGACAAAAAGTCAAATTAGTTGCTCATATTTTCTCACCTGAGAAAAAAACAATGTTCTTGATATTCACTATAAGCCATTTGTTATCCTGGGGACAGCAGCACATCTCCATTATTAAAAATGTGTTATTTTCAGCTTCAGCTGAAGGTTATCTGAAGGAGCGTTGCTCCAATTACAATCTCAAAACTTCCTATTGCATTTTCCAGTCGGCGAAGCTTATTATCAGATGCCAACCAGCTGTAACACCTCAGAAATGAATAAATCTGATCTAATCATACTGAAGTACCAGATTATAGAATCAAGTTTTAATCATTATAACAAACAAAGAGACCTCTTTGTTTGTCAATGTGTGTAGGCAACACTCCATGCAATTAATCTATCAAAGCAGAATTATTGAAAGCCTAGATGTGGGCATGTTAAAAGCATTTGCAGCGTTTTGGGAATAGTCTGGGAATGTGATCAACCACATTATACCCTCTGGAACAATCTCTTCCTTAAAAGTGCTGCTCTCAATCTTCATTAGAGACTTCATTAGCCCGTTATCTCTTATCAGTTCTCTAATCAAGCTAATGATAAGAGTTGGGTATTTCACCCTTCAAGTTGCCAGTAAAGAATAAAAGGTTGTTTAAGTGAGGAGATAACAAGAGAAAGGGTGAGAGAGAGAGACCCTAATTTAATTATAAATAGCCAAAATAACTTGTAAGATGTTTGATATTACATCATGCAAGCAAAGTCAAATGCGATTACAAGATGTTGGGTTTCATTTATTTGTTTTAATTTGTTTATTTTGGGGCTATGGTTAGACTTCTAGGCCTATTCAATTTTCATTGGCAGCCTAAATTTTGCCTTGCTTTATCCTAGACGTCTGGGATGTGTTTGGACGGCTATTAGATGTCTTTTAACATAGGTTGAGTTTTGCGTTTGTGCTTGGGGGGCCCCTACCGGCAAACAAGGGTACTGCAATAGATTAGCGAGAGACTTCACAGTTTTTACATTTGTTCTAAATGAATAAGTTACTCAGTCTAAAATATTATAAAATATTAATAATAGACAAATAAAATATGAATTCTCCTACTTCTATTTCATTAAGAGCTCAGACAAAATCACAATTGGCTCTGGTCTGGGGGGCAATGCCCACCTGCCCCCCAATCTCCTCCTATGCTTTTTTTAAGTGAAAAATTGCTTGGTGGTGGGGCACATACTATGGAAGCCCGTTTCGCCATGTTGTAAAAAAAAAAAATACAATTCTGACTTTGTATCTTAGAATTCTGACTTTGTATCTCAGAATTGTGACTTTATATCTCAGAATTCTGACTTTGTATCTCAGAATTGTGACTTTATATCTCAGAATTCTGACTTTGTATCTCAGAATTCTGACTTTGTATCTCAGAATTGTGACACTGCATCTCAGAATTCTGACTTTGCATCTCAGAATTCTGACTTTGCATCTCAGAATTCTGACTTTGCATCTCAGAATTCTGACTTTGCATCTCAGAATTCTGACTTTGCATCTCAGAATTTTGAGCAACAAAGTCAGAATTTTATTTTATTATTTTTTTTACAACATGGCGGAAACGGGCTTCCATAGAAACGGGCTTCCATAACATACTGATTAAATGCATATACTGTAAAAAAAAAAAAAATATGCAGGATTTTTGTCAAATCAACATTTTTTTATGTAACTTATGTTATTATTTTTTTTACTTTTCAGAAGCCAAAACTTTAAATAGTTGGAAGTGTAGTTTGAATGTGCTGTGACTTGTTTTGGATAAAATGCATAAATGTAACGTGAATGCTTATTAATAATCTACCCCTCCCATGGGAACTTCTACAACCAAATCCTCGAGTCAGTAGCCTAAGGGTATTTAGAAATTTTCGAACAACAAACTTTAGCCTTCCATCTTGATCTTGCCTCTCAGAGGTCTGCTTATTTGGCTAAGCATAGGGGTGCAGAATTTTGGGTAATGGTCCCTGGACTTGTTGGAGAGACCACCAGATGGCTCATTAGTGGCGCTGGACCAAACTGGCACGGCTGGGAGAGATCATCCAACATCTCCCACCAGACGCTAAGTAATAGAACTTGATGCTCAATTGATGCTTTATACACAAACAAACAAACACAAACCTGGCGAGCGCGCACACAGGCACATGGCTGAATTACCTCACATACGGCCATTCACACACGTGTCACTCATGCAAGCATATGCATACCGTTTCCATTAAAGTGGGCCTGTGCAATAACTCATATTGACAGCTACCCAACCGACTTGGCGCAAGAGGGAAGCAAATCTAATCATTGCACGCGCTAAAAATAACTCCTTTATTTCTCGCCCTCTCTCACTTTTGTTCATGTTTATCTCCCTCATCCTCTCCGCAGCTCCTTCTGTCTGTCTCACAGCATATTGTCTTCTCTGTGCCAGCTCGAAGCGTAACTCTTTCTGCTCGTCTGCTTACGCAGGCAGGGCCAAATTCAGCTGATTTGCTTTTGTTTCCATAGAGCTGGCGGTGAAGTGGAAGTAACAGCTGTTTTCTGTACAAACAGTGAGATTATTATGACTTTAAGTCATAAACCTGTTATTGGTTGTTTAATGTGGATGTGTTGGTTTTTAGCAGGGTTCTGTATGGAGTGAGAAAGCGGCACATTGGAACCCTGGAGACCTTCCAAACACATTATCTGTGAAAGACGGAAAGGTGACAATTTCCAGAGCAACAAAAATTAACCATGGTTTTACTACAGTTAAAAGTAGTAAAACCATGGTTACCACAAAAAAAACATGGTTTTGAAAATTAAAAAACCATAGTGGTTACTATAGTATAACCATGGTTTTGCTTATAGTAATCAATACAGCAACAAACCATGGTTACTACCCTTTTACCACAAAAAAAAAACATGCTTAATTTTCGGTGTAAACCTGATTTAATCCGGCTATGAGTAACCCACTTCTTGCCAAAGCAAACTTGGATTTGGTTACGGTTTTTTTTATGTTGCCAAAATAACTTTATCACTGATTATGAGGTGTTTATTTATTTTATTTCATAAATTTTGGGGCTATATTTAGACATCTAATATATTTTTACTGACAGCCCATATTTTTGCCTAGACGTCTGGGCTGTGTTTGGACGGCTTGCCTATTAGGCGTCTTTTAAATGAAAAATTGCTTGCTGGGTACTGTTGGTGGACCAGCAAAATTTGGCTGGTATGCCTGGTCAGCTGTCTCTGGTCAAGTTGTTTAGCCAAAGAAATCTTGCTTTTGGGAGACGTGAAAGGCAAAAGTCACTTTTTTTCACTGTTCTGTAAGCATGCAGGACTCAAGATTGCCTCTTATATAGTCACATTAAGTTGCTACATCATCATACACGCATCATTATTGGATATGATGATGAACAATTTAGAGAGAGGAGTGTGCCAACATCTCAATTATTTTCTTATTGACTTTAGTGCTATAATTACTTCAAACAGTAGAGGGCGTCACGACAGCAAGAATGTGCATATTATAAAAAAAAATTTCCCCTCAATGTCCAACTTATCAGTCTCAAGTTATTAAAAAAAACAATCTGTACCTGAGGCTTGCAATGACATCCAGGGGCGTCATGCACCAATTTTTTTTAAGGGGGCAGAGTGTGCACAGTTCACAGAAATTTGTGCATACACATACATCAAACGAACTATATTATAAAGCTTTCAGTCTTTTCCATGGCACTTACATTTCTAACAATATGAGCGCCCCTGCCTTCATGCAAAAAACTCCAAAATAAAAGTGTTGACTCACTTTCATATCAAAGACTATTCAATCGGAATAATGACATGATATTGGTATCATATTTAAAACAGAAACGACATGTTTTATTTAATGACTTGTTTAATTGTGTCATTAATGCATTTTGCACAACAACTGCATTATGAAATTGATGTCATTTTAAATCCATAAAGTTTATAAACAACGAAAATGACATAAGCTATAGCAACGTGATTGATTTTAACGTTCAATAATGATTTTAAAAAATATGTTTAGATAAAATGATTGGAGGAACGGATTTTTGAATAAAATTTTACCTCATATGTGAGGATGTGTGATCCCGCGCCCACGTGAACTCTGGCGAACTTTGGCGTTGATGAATCTAGAAATATCTAATATAACGTCGAGACGGTCACATTTTAAACCATACATTTTCTACACAGAGGAGGTTAACTGCACATTACCGTACTGGGGTTTGAAAATGTTGTGAGCGTTTCTTGCACGTTTTAATTCCTCAGATAGCCAAATGCAGCAGCAACATGAAAGCTCGTGAGCGCGCTCACGCTGATGACGTCTGCGGCTGCTCTGACTGCAGCGCCTGCCGCCAGAAAGTAATGTAAGATGCTCAAAACACTATCATAACGGCAAAAATCTATGAAAAGTGACAAGGATGCAGCACAGAATTCATATTATTGTGCATATTAAACAGATTAAAAGACAAGTTACCGATTGATGGACGCTTGTTTGATTTTCAGGTTGCATGCACAATTCATTTGGCTCAAGAAACTAAGGAGGCACGTGCCCCCTCAGTTTGAATGGGCATGACGCCTCTGATGACATCCACTGTTATGTACCTGTCGCTGTCACAGCAGCCACAATCGATATCTTATCCTTCATATCAATTCTGTACAAAAACACAACCGCTGAAGTAGAAACTCAGCCTTTCGGTCTTGTTTATGATTCTTCAGATGATTCAGTAATTTCTTATCATTTAGTGAAAGAGACAGTGTGTGACAGTTTCACACAGAGAGCAGAAGCATGGGGCTATTTGAGAGAAAATGGAACAATGGTTGTAGATGACAGCAGGCTCTGAATGTTCCAAGCTCGGGCACAAAGCCATCTCACGCTGCCTGACAGCTATCATTATTCCCCCTCTCTCTTTTTGATCTTCCCCTTTCTCTCGATGTCTCTCCGTCAATGGTCCTGTTATATTTCTTGTGTTTTGCTCATTGCCACATTTTACGCTTTTGAAAGAAACGTTTAGAGAGAGGGAATGAGATAAAAAGAAAGAAAGAGAAGAATAAATGGGGAAAAAGCAAAGCATCTCTGTCCCTATAGGCCTTAGGGCAATGGCTGCACTCTTTTCCTTCAGACAGACTCATTTCCATACTCATGAATTATTCAAATCATTCAGCTTTGACACTCTGCCCAATTACAATAAGTACACTTTCGCAGCAATAACACACGAAAAAAACTTTTTGAAAAACACGCTGCATTGACGATGTCACTCATGATCGCACAGCTTCAATGACACCTTGCTTAAAAAAGACCTGCTTGGGTCAAGATGGTGGAAAAGTGGTTTCCTTTTGTGTATTTGAGTACAAATGTACAATTTGAACCTTGGAGTTGCTGGTATGATACAGTGAGCTATAGGAACCTGCATAAAAAACAAAAGGTCATGGGTTTGATCCCAGGGAACACACATACTGATAAAATGTATAGCTTATAATGCACTGTAAATCAGTTGTTCTCAAACTTTTTTGGTGTGCGGCCCCCCTGGTGTATGGTGCATACATTTGCGGCCCTCCAAAGAAAATGTTAAAAACCTTAAAATTTGAATTAAACAAAAAATTTTATTATACAACATATTGATGCTGGTTACGATTAATTAATGTACTCTATAAAATGTCATAAAACTGGGACCCCCATTGGGGGCCATAGCCTCCAGTTTGAGAACCACTGCTCTAAATAGTTTTGGACAAAATGTCTGTCATAAAGATATATATACATACACATATATGTGTCTGGTAAATGCCTAAATATGTAAATACATTAAAGTTATATAGACTGGAACTTAAAATGTGTGCTAACGGAAGATGCGGTCACACATGTGCTTCAATCCGGACCAATCTTTTCATTATGATTTACAGTGGTACGGCCTTAATCTCAGTCTCAGCATGAGCCAGATTACCATAAATCTCAGATTTACTATAGGTGGGACTGGAAAAGATCATTCTTTTATTCCAGTTCAGGTATAGCGGCAGGGGTCCTAAGGGAGGCTTCACCGGGGTTTGATTCAAGGTTGAAGCAAATCCCCGTTTCTGGTTCCTTTTGACTTTGGAGACCTTGCAGAGAAAGAATACAAATGAAGATGGTTTTCATTACCATTCGTGTTTACCATTGAAGCATCACACAATTCCTTTATGTAGTGTGTTTTGGGCATCATTCCAGTAGGATTGAATAGTGTTTGATTCCCATCTGCCAGATAACATTCCACCAATAGACCATAATAGTTTCCATTAAAATTAATATAATTCCCATTATAACCATTAAATCTATTTTAATTTCTGTGATTGTTTATTTCAGCAGGTAGGGATCTATTGCACATCTCGAGAGAGGGAGGGAGGGATAGGGGAAGGGAGAGAGGGAGGGAGAGGGGAATAGAGAGAGAGAAAGAAAGAGAGAGAGAGATCCACACGAGTCCCGTCACATACATCATTCGTGGTGTTGGTAAAACTCACACAGGTACACGCGAACACTTCACACTTCTGTAACACCTGGGCCCATCTGTAGCTCCGCCCACAGGGCGTGGAGAACCAGGGAATTGTTTTTGACGCTGAATTCCCAACATCGCCCATTCTTCAGATTTCCACAAACTGCATCGCCTTCCCGGCGTTTCCCAAGGAATACTGTTTTATTTCTACCAGCTCCAGTGCTCGGTTTCAAAGACGAATAATGTAAAGCTTTTATCGCGATCGGTCTCGTGGGATTTGGATCTGGCAGTTTACCCAAAGAAATCTTGATCTGGCATCGCGAGTTTTTCCTGAGAAAGGTGAGCGACTGTTTTAACTTTCAGTTTGTTTTAACTACGAGGTTTACGTTTCCCAGTCGAGCTTGTGCAATATTTGGTCCCTTTATCTCTTTTGATAACATTCTCAGCAGATTATATAGAAAATATCCCGTGAAGCATTTGCTTCTGAAGCTTTGTAACACTTTTGATGACAACAGGAAACATCGCGCAAGTTGATTATTCGTTGTTTTTCTTTTGCGTTGTCGGTTAGATGGAAAAACCGTAAACGTATTTAAAATCAAGAAAAGTCACGCGCGTGGATTGCGAGGATGTGGACGCACGCGATGTCGATATTTCTATCAAACTGATCAATTCTGTATCAGGTCGTTTTTTTGCGTCACATGTTTCTCTTTAGTGATTCGAGGGCGTAAGAAACAAGCTTTTCGAGTTTTACCTCAGAAAAAACAAGTTCGCGTGCTGTTGGCAACGACCTCGAACTGCTTTAGTGTTTGCTGTTTTATCGCTTCAACTGTGTTGGTGCAGATGGTTTTAAAGCTCTCCAAGTAGTTCAGCTGGTGTGATACCACGTTTTACTGAGGTAAAACACGATTTTACATTACAGTATGTTGCGTTTGGTTGTTGTGGACCATTTGTTGCAGCATAGATTTCAGTCCTAAACTAACGTACACAGCCATCTCTCTTCCTGTCATTATCATCCGAACTCATTTTTAGTAAGTTTCTGTTACCTTCGTTTCATTTTCTCCTCGGTTGTTTATTTTCCCAATTCATTGCGCAAGCTGTTGTGATAAAATCAACTGTAATGGGGTAATCAAATTTCTCCCTGCCTTGTAATTAAATGGCTGGATTGCTGTTCGTGTAGATGGAGGTTCATTGCTGGTAACATTACACAAATGTTTGTGATCAGTTTTATTGTCTGTAGATGAGTTAAAGACATGCAATGTAGAGACCTGCCCATTTGCTTTATGCTTTACAGATTAGATCTGAAAAAGAAAATGAATTTTTTAAGTTGTTCAAGTCCAAAGTCTTTATGTCTTACATTTTGAAGGGGAAATTGATGGTCATAACAATGAGTTTGAACTTGTATAACTCACCTAAATGGACTTTATGTAGATTTGGCTGATGCTTTATAAGGAAATATATAAAACTGTGTTTCTGGGAAATATCCTCCACATGCTGTATGCTTAATCCCAACCCATAAACCTCGAAGCTTTAAATTTAATCCCCACACCAAGTCTTAAGCCCTGACCGAAATGCCCACAAAAACCTAGTATTAAAAAGAAAAGCATTTTGGTGCAATTAATGTCAGTTGACTTGCACAAATGCATATCATTAGCATGCCATGTAAGGTTGCACAACATAGCGAAATGACATAAATATCGCACATGCATATTGAAATTGGTTGCAATAAATGAATAAATGTAAATTTTCCAATGGTTAAATTCAGTGGCGGCTGTGATTCTGTTCCAAGGGGCACAAATTCAAAGTATGTGTTCAGAGTGTCACATGTGTTATCGCGTCATTTCAAAATATGTGCTCATTGCGTCATGTGCATCATGCGTCTTGTCAAAATAAGTGCCTGCTGCACATGCATCGAAGGGTTTAAGATCACGTTCCCAAAATACTCGCAAGACACTCACTTAACAGTAAACTCTGAGTAAACATGAGAATAAGCAAGTATCTGGCAAATGTGAGCGTAAATTTAATCATAAACCCCTTGGATGCATGTGCATATTTTAATAAATTTTAATAAGTTTAAATATTTGATCAATTTAAAGCATTACCATATTGCATATTGTTTATTGCATCATTTAGCAAATTATCACATTTTCGAAATTCTGTCATCAATTTCTAATCCTCATGTTGTTCTAATTGTAACTATTGACTTCCATAGTAGAAAACAAATATGAAAGTATTGTGATAAATGATGATAAAGAAGATATTTTGATAAGTGATGGTAAGCACCCAGTTGATGGTACCCATTGAATCCCATCATATTTGTTTTTCTTACTATGGAAGTTAATGCTTTCCATTATTTATCAAAATATTTTCTTTTGTTTTCACCGGAAAAAGAAATTCATACAGATTTGTGATGACAGAATTTTCATTTTTGGGTGAACTTTCCCTTTATCATTTGTTGCCTAAATCCCGAGTATGTTTAGGTTGTTGCATTTGTATAAAAATGTGCTTTAAAATTATGAAACAGCCTATGGCGCAAAAGTTTGTTTAGATTTGTTTGGAATGTGAATGGTCCAGTTTCTTGAGTGATTCAGAGCAGGAAGTGCCCCGACCCCCTCAAGGTCAAAGTTCATTGGTCAAAAACAGAAAGCAGAGCGAGAAAGCCCTCCCCATTCTTCTATTCTTCATTAGTTATGAGCAGTGACTGTGCTTGTTTGTTTTTCTTTTTGAGATACATGCAGATAGCATACAGTGGCCTCATTCATGCTGTTCCTAAGGGCTTTGTGCATATCATGTATGTATTTGTTTGGTCATGTTGTACATGTGATAATCACGAGAAACTTGTGCTCATCTTGGTTTAAGACACCAACTTATCAATCCTTATCTAGTTTTGTTATGTTGGCGAGTAAAGATTTTTTGCTGAGAGCGTGCACATATTTGCGATTACGGTCTTGGTGTCCTTGTTCAATCTATAATCTCTGCTCTCCTCATGAAGCCCATCTGTGGGTCTGGATGTTCTCTCAGTTATCCGTACTTCCTGAGCATCCCACTCATTTATAAGCTAACTGCAATGGCTTTTCTCGCTGTTTATGCTACAGACATAAATAATGTTGTTTGTTTAGAAGAGGTGTGTCATTTTGTGTTGGTGGACAAAAAAGGGGAAAGAATCTCATAGACTTGGGACCTGAGCAATATCTAGAGCTGTCTAAAGTGAACTGGGCTGTTAAGCAGCCCCCCCAAGACACTAGGATTGGGGCTGTGTCGCTAACACTTTGTCAGCAAATGAATAAAATGCAGACATGGGTCACAAGTCGCGCCTCATGCTGCTGTTTGAGATTTGCACGACTGGTTTTGTGTTTGCGCGGGGTATATAAAACATTCACTTTTTTAAAACGCATCCTGAGAATGTATCTTTGGCCACACTAATAATGTGAATAACTGAGGTGGGTTGAATCTTATATTTTAATTCGAATTTGTTGACTAGTTGTTCGGACAGCTTTTTGATATTTTGTTGATACTAGGGCTGCAACAACTAATCGATCAAATCGGTAATGAACCAGTTTGTTTAAAAACAAAGCAGCATTGCCAGGTCCACAGCGTTGCCAAGTCTTTCGGCACGGAGTTCTGAATTTGGCTACTTTTAAACCGTTTCAGCTGGTTGATGTTTTTCTATGGGTTAGAGATGTAAGGATTTGGTTCATTAGTTGTTGGTATTTGGGATGTGAATAGTCATTGGGATGCGTTTGGTTTAGTTTTATTTAGCCATTGCACTGGTTTTGTTATGTGGATCTGGCAACCCTGACAATACAATAACGGTAGAAAAAGTGCATAAAACGCTGGTTAATAAAGGTTTATTTTCATTCTTAAATATAAATAATTCGAAAAACTTAATTGCTGGATTAATCGATTATGAAAATAATTGTTAGTTGCAGCCCTAGTCGATACTTAAATTTTGTCATTCTTAGTGAAATCTACTTAAATATGTTGTTTAACATGAAACTGATCTCAGGACTGGACCTCTCGCTGAAGGTCTAGTATTCTTTGGTTTGGGCCTGTGTGTTTGATATCCGGTTGCCCTTCACGTCAGCTATTCGAATTGAAGAAAACATCTTGACAGCCTGAGAACGGCACTCGTATATGATGACGCTAATGGATTTCTGTGGGCTCTAATTTACGCCTGTGTCAAGCTAATGGATCTGCACTGGTAGATTGTGTTGAGAATAATGAAAAAGCCGTACAAAGGCCAATGTCTATTCACGAGACGCCACTTCACCACAATGCCTGTTACAATCTCGATTTTCTCCTCCAATCAGCTTTATTTAATTCATAATGCGGCTTTTATTCATCATATTTATTTGAGGAATGAGGTGGAGCAAGTGAGATGAAGACATGTCAAGACTTGTGTTGTGTCCTACAGCTCGTGTCTTCTGGGGTTGGAGCAAGCTAATTCATACGCTTGTTGGCCTTCCTGTGCTTTATCAGGAGACAAAGGTTTAGTTTATTTTAGGTTGCCTGAAGTGTTACCATTTATGATCAGTGATATGGTTTAAGGATCATGGGAATTTGATGCTCTCCTTTAATGAAGTTCTTAACTTGGGTGCGGGAGGAGCACAAACATTCAGGCCTGTCAATCACTTTGAAAGCCTATATAAGCAAGTCCGTCTTCACACCTTCCCAGTGACCATTCATTTTTGGCATCGTTCTTCTCCCACAATCTCCTTCTTCGTTTTGCTCTTTCCTCTAGTTTGTTTACCATTATTTATTAGACTAAATGCGGAGGAGAACTATTGTTTACATTTAGTCACATGTTATGCTCCAAGTTTCTGGAATCTGCCATGAGGGATGTATTACAAAATCTGCTCATCGGCCAAGCAGAAGGAGTTGTGATGTTAAAAATGGCCAAATTTTGGTTAATTGCTTGGCCTAAATGAAATTAAAGAGATCATTGCAGATCGCTGTAGCTAATATGTTACAAGACTTAGAGATGAGCATAAAAGTGAGTTTATTACCTCATTTAACTTTAACATCCTAGAATGACTTCTTTTATCATCTTAGACCAGAATGAGTTCATGAATATTAATAAATAAAATTTAAAGATAAAGGCTTCAGAAGTGCTTTTCAATGTGACTGAGCTTATCAGTCAAGATTAGGTACTATGCACGAGACAAAATTTCTGTGCTGATGCTGATATGATATTCAATTATTTATGATCACATCTACCAATAGTTTTGCTTTTTAGACCTTGTTTAAAATGATTATGAAATCCTAGAAGTGCAGAGCGTACAAACTTTTACAAAGGTTTTTCCACCCCTTTTTGATTGCCTGAATATAATCTTCCCTGAGTTTTAACAATCAGCCAATGTCAGATAGAGGGAAAAATGCGATTATAGGGCGATATATGGATGCATAGTCAAGATTGACTACCCCACCTCTGTTTGCTTTGCATATCCTTTCTAACAAACTGGATCTATGACAGCACTTTATCCTGTGTCAAGTGAGTCAATAAACAGGCATGTGTGCAGAGGAGCTCTGTGTCTGACTGTGCATGGCACATCGGTGGGTGTGGTTTTAAAGTGTGAAGGTGAATGTTATGCTCTGTCTAAATTTAGTTTTTTTTTTTTTTTAATTCGTAACTTGGTGTCGGCATCAAGCAGAGTGATAAACCAAATTATCGCAGTGATGTCTTGAGCGTGTTATCATGTGAAATGTTTACCAGACGTTTTGTTTAGAAACCTGTCACCAGATCCATGAGGTGTCCTTGTGTGGCATTGTGGCAGGTGTGTACCTTTTTCTCAGCCGTAATGTGTGTGTGCAACATGTGGGCGGTGTTAGTGTGTGTTAGATTGACAGCTGTACGTCACCTAGGGACATGCACCCTGCAGTGTCTCACCACACATTTGGTACCCCCACAAGTCCCACAACCTGTTGCCCTGCCCTGCCTTCATGCTTAATGACAGACAAAAGCTGGTAATGTACTGAAGTGGAAATTAAGATCACTGATTGCTTCATTTATTCATCTATTCACCACTTTGATTGCCCTTAAACGCATTTAAATCACTTTGTGATGATCTCGAAGCGAATCTGTACTTTTTTAATGCAATCATGATCGCCATTAAGCCTCATTGTTTGTTCAAACCGGAATGACCGGCGTCTTTGCTCTGAATCCGGCATTGTCCGCAAGCTTTTCGGGGTCAGGTTACGCTCTGTGAACGCCAAATCTCTTTCAGTTTGAAACACGAGGACTTTGACCCGGGTTTTACGGCGTTACACAATTCAAACAAAAGTTCATTTACTGAGCGGTTATTGAACAAGGTGCTTGTCCTTAAAGACTCACATTTGGTGTCACACTCGACGTTGGGTGAGCGAGGAAGGGGGTTCTGTATTCAGTCTATGGTCTGATTGTTTTTGGAGGCCCCGCAATGAAACTATTGCCGCCTTTGAGAACCTCCAGCCGAGCTCTTCCATCCAGCTTGCACTTATTCGGGGACCCAAATAAAACAAGAACATGTTTTACTCTGCTTGCCAGGAGAGAAAGAGAGAGAGAGGTGGAAGTCTATTCAGCTCTGCCCTAATGTCAGTCAAGTGCTTCTCATTTACTGAACTTCAAAGAAGACACTTTTCTGCATTTTGCTCCATCTGATTTGAATGATGAATGCACATGCATAACACTGTGACTACTAGATAAGCCACACGGTAACTCAACAGGAGCCTCGGCCGTGCACAGTTTATATAAACATCCCATTGAGTCACCATTTGGTGTAAATCTGAAAACACAAAAATATTTGAAATCGTCTCTGTTCTTTGGCCCTTGTGAATTGGCACACGGCAGATTTAGGGGCTCAGTTTATTCAACATTTGCTTTTTGAAGTTTAAAAGGGATTTATTAAGCAAATTTTGGATTTTATAAGTTCTTTCAGATGGATATTAAGTGTTCATTTGCACTGTAACATCATTTGATTGTATTACTGATCATTCATTTGTCTCAATATTAAAAATGTATTTGAAAGTGATCAAATGTAATACTGCATAGTCTACTGTATAAATTAAATATAGATTAATCATTAAAGGTGCCAAAGAATGCATTGAAAAAATGTGTTAAATTGTTCTCTGATATCTTCATAAGTAGGTATGTGGCTTTTTTGACTATTTTACATGTCCATTTACAACCCTAGGATTTGCCTTGCATTTTGTTTTTGTCTGATTTTGTATATAGCGAATCTGCTTACAGCACATGCCGTTAGCCTCTTTTGTGTTTGTGATATGTACCGGTGAATCGGTCCTCGATAACATTGACACAGCGGGATTTAATTCCTCCGTGGGCATCAGTGGCAGTGCAGTTAATCCTCAAACAGTCCAATTTCCTCACACTGAGCTTTTAATTTTAATTATCGTCTTTAAAATACTGCTAATATTTCGTCCTGCTGAGCCCTGCCAGTAGCCCAGAGCTGTAGGATATTTCCACCCCCCCCATTCCCGAGGATCAGCAATATTAATTAAAAAGAGCTCCGAACACGGTGTTGTGCGTACATAGTAAAGGTCTCTGTCTGTAAGTTTGCATGTTTATCTAATTGCGTGATCAAATAATAACCGAGAGTGGGTGCCTGGTTTGATTGAATTAGTGCTTGAATGTGTTTATCTTGGTGAATGTGGGGGAAGGAGGAGGCATGGATAACAGCTGGAGATGAAGGCAAATCTTACTGTCAGATCATCAGGAATTAAGGGGCGGAGTCACACCAGGCTGTCCGGGTTGTCATGTGACTGATTATCTTATCACTATCTGACAGATACGGAAATTCCCACTCCAAGTACTTTACGCATTAGTGACTGCTTGCATGATTCATTGACCTCATTCCATGATTTTCCAACATTTCGGAATGTTTTTGAAACTTCAAATTCGCTGATTGTCTGTAAGACGTGCCTGTGTCCTTGTTTAAACGTGGGGGATGGAGAGGGTTGCTAACCTGTGAGGTGAACGACCTGTTAACGGATTGACCTCCGCTTGCCTCCAGTAGTATTTAATAGCCACTAAATCACTACATGCTTCCTCTGGATCAGTTATGGACTACTGAGAGTGTGTGATAAGTCAGTGTTCACTTCGGCACATCGGTTACACGCAGGTCAAAAGTGACAGTGTGACATTTTAAGGGGGTCTTTGATGACTGCTTTCAGACGTGTGCATTTTTCTTGCTTGTGCTCAAGTCGCTGCTGCTTTTTGGGTGGGCGGTTTGTTATAAACATGGTTTTATCACATTGCTAAGTGGTTTGGGGTGGTTGCTTACTTGCCTGAGTAAAATAGTCTTGTGCCCTTAAATATTCTTGTGTTCAGGTACAGTTTGAATCCTCATTTATGTATGTAGCACAAAATGAGTTGCAGGATAAAGTTTAATACCTAGGGGTTTGATCAAATCCTAATGTGCATTAGAAATAGTGATGCTTGTCTTAGCAAACATACTTGAATGTTGTTGCAATCTTTGCCATTTTGAGCTCGGAATCTGCTTTGGCATTTCCCAAGTTGATGGATCACTCGACACTGAGATGGGTGGGAAATTTTCAATCTTACACACAAACTGTTTTCCTATTAGATTCCGAGATACAGTGGATAGATTTGGTGTGTGTCTGTGTGAGAGAAATTTTAAAATGGAGATTTAACCAATTTCACGTATAGTTGCACGTATTCAAGCAGCATGAATGTTAAAGGAATGTGCTCTCTGTGTGTGTGTGTTTGTGTTACGAAGTCTGTGTTTCAGCTCACAAGCTTAATTTCCTGTGTGCTGGCTTGCTGCCCGTCTGATGCTGGCTGGGTGCCTTTCTTTTTCCCCCTCGCTCGCCCTACCATTCTCTTTCCCAGAATTCCCTGCTAGTGTCCCAGTGTTCATCAAAGTGGCCCGCTGCATTGGTCTGCAGCTATTAAACGGAACCAAATGTCACAGTGCTACTCTAGGAGACCTAATCATATTTTTTCTCTGCACACATGCATGTTGGTAATCTGGAGGCTTTTGTTTGTCATGTATTGATGTAAATCCAGGTCTACTATTCTCTCACAGAAACAATTTACATTTTTTTTTAAACAAATTTTGAATGGTTTTAGTTGGGGTTTCCTAACAATCACTAAATGCAAGGTTTTCCTACATTGTAAGCCCATTTAAAGAAATATTCCACTTTTAATAAAAAATTCTGATAAGTTACTCACCCCCATGTCATCCAAGATGGTTTGTCTTTTTTTTGTTTGAGAAGAATTAATTTTTTTTGAGGAAAACATTTCAGAAATTTTCTCTATAGTGGACGTTAGTTTACAGTTTCAATGCAGTTTAAAATTGAAGTTTCAGTGCAGCTTCAAAGGACTCTAAACAATCCCAACCGAGGCAAAATATTATTTAGTGAAACAATCGTCATTTTTGGCAAAAAAGTACTTTTTAAACTACAACTTCTCGTCATTCCTTATTCATGTGATGGGCCAGTGCTAGGGCTCTGACGATGCATCAATTCTGAATCGAAAGACTCTTTGATCAGTAGGAAGTCCCTATCAATCTAAAATCTTTACGAGTCTGAGTCATTTACAACGTGCATTTAAAAAAGCAACACTCGTCAAACACAAAAATTCTAAATATTCTTTATTATCATAAAAATACCTGAAACTATTTGAAGAACAGCGACGTAAATATGCTTATAGACATTTCCTGGAATAGAGTTTGTAATGGTTCTTCTTCTGTGGCAAAAATTGAGTTTCTGCACTAGAGCGCCCTCTGGCTTTTGGATGTGTCAGCATTTCACCGTAAATCATTAAATGTATTCATTCAGAAAACGCGCATTTGCACGAATAATCGTCCCAGCCTAAGCCAGCACGACCTTGCGTATTACGTAATCACGTCGAAAGGTCATGCGTTACATATGTGTTAGATCATTTTAAACAATAAACAGACACAAAGATTAGGGTTGCACCGATCCGATATCTTGGATTGGTATCGATCCCAGGACCGATCCAATTCCAGACATACATCAATCATTCCATATGCAACAATGTTGGAATGGTCTTCTTTCTACACACTTTCAAACACTGGAGTGGTAGTTTCGCATACGTTATGCGTGACCTTTCGACATTAGGACGTAATACGTAAGGTCGCGCTGGCGCATCATATGGCTAGTGCAAGGAGATGAGTTATGATTTTAAAGTACATATTTTTTATTTTTTGGTGAAAAAAATTAGACCCTTATGCCTCGGTTAGGATCGTTTGGAGCCCTTTTAAGCTGCACTGAAACGGCAATTTTAAACTGCATTAAAACTGTAAACTGTTGAGGTCCACTGAAGTTCATTATATGAAAAATGTATTTCTCGACTGAACAAAGAAAGACATAAACATCTTGGATGACATGGCGGTTAGTAAATTTTCAGAATTTTTTATTAAAGTGGAATAATCCTTAAATGTAGGTCAGACCGACACATACACCCCATAATATGAGTTTCTGATTGACTGACTCATTGAGCAAAAGCAGAGCTAAGATGTGAGCTGTGAAGTTTCTTTTTATATCTGCAAAGCTTGTGTTTGTCAGACTTGGCACTGACCTCATAGGTTCATACTTGCTCCATTTCACATAATGAAAAAATGCTTGTGTAACCCATTCTTTCTTTTCCTTTCCACTGAAGTCCAGGCATTTCCGACACGGTTTGAGATTAGCAAAACGCTTATCCGGCTCTCTCTCTCTCTCTGTCTCTTTCTCTGTCTCTTTCTCTTTCTGTATTCTTTAGTGTAGCTCAGACAGACACATTACATTTTTTCCAAGCTGAAACTTTTGAACTTTTCAAAAAAAGCGTATTCTGTCATTTTCTTGACCTTTTCTAAGCTTTAGAAGGTCCTTGAAAATATTCCTCTGTTCCACTAGAAAAGTTAAGCAAGTTATACATTTGTAACTAAAAGATTGTAAGTAAATAATAGGGTTCCAAATTTCTTGGAATTTTGGAAACTTTCCATGGAAATTACGCAGGGATATATTGGAATTTTGGCACATGGGTAAAGATTAATCAGATATTGAAGGAAGCTAATGTTTCTATGTGATGCAGTTTGTAAAAATTACAGAAATTTTAAGAATAATTTCCCTTTAATCCCTTAAGTTTCCAACTTGGAATATTTCCAAAATTCCAGAGCTTTGCAACCTTAGTAAATAATAACAGAAACTTTCTTTATGTAAAATAGGTTCTCACGCTTGTACCATATCGGCCAGGGATTCGTGTCTGTGTTTGCAATGAATGCTTTGTCAGAGTTTGTTTTTGGCCTGAAGCTGTTCATTAGTTGAATGTCCCATATTTCCCCTCTACTGTTTTTCTCTTCTCTTTCGTCTCAGCATGCCATTTTGCTGAGTAGGCCATGCACAGCCCAGCAGATTGTAAATTCCTCAGTTTAATGCATGCAATTAGTCAACGTCATTTGCTTAACCCGAGTATCAGAAAGTACCTAACTAAAGAACATGGCCATATTTAGGCAAGGCAGGCCTGACTGTTTTTCATTGTCAGGTTTTGATTTGATTTTCTGACATCGTAGGTGTTTGATGATGTAGTTACCATGACTTGGGATCAGGGCCAGAAGATCTGAAGCATCTCTCATCTGCAGAGCCGCCTTTGGGATAGACATCCCTCAGATGTTGAACAAACCAATGACAGCTGCTCTGGTCTGCAACTTAACAGACAGCAATGCTTCAGCTATCACTTGTGCACGCACAAATGCGTAAACAACCTGAGATACTGAGCCGGTTTGCCTGGCGGCACCATCCCCCCTTTCCACCCGGCCATTGCCAGAGCACGTGAACGACCTCTGGAACATGGAGCCTTATCAGGCGGCGGCCAGTACGCATTCTTCTGAGATAAGAGCTCCAGGCGGCTGCTGTCAACATGAAGTGTGTGTCGCTGCAATCGCTTCTCGTTCGTTGCCTGGCCTGATCAGCATACCCGTGTAATGAATGCATGGGTCACTGTTATTCAGACACTTTGTGTCTTCCTGGTTTGACAGGAGATTATTATGGGGCAAAGCAATCCAGTCCAGACACAGAACTAGAATTATTGGTGAGGGTCAACACACCGGTTGGCCTTTGAGCCAGTTTTAATCAATTACAGAACTACAGTGTGTCTGTGTGGTCGTTGTGATTGCCCGACAGAACACCCTATGGTCTCTTGTGACCTATACACACTTTTTTTCAGAGATTGGATACCGGCGTAGCTCCCATGGTTTTTTCATAACCTTTCTGTCTTTTGATCAATAATGTAATTCTGTGTGTTTGGTGGCTGAATCCAATCTTACCTGCTCCGCCCCGACTTAACAAGGTTCTGCTGTGGTGTCCTTGAGCCATGATGTGTGTGTGTGCGTGTGTGGGACAAATAAAATGAACTTGACAGGGTAGAAAGGGAGGAGGGCCGAGTCTCATTTATGCTGGAGTTGTACGTGGTAATTGGCCCAGGCGTGTATTATGAGGAAATTCTCTTAACTTTGTAAGGGTCGATAACCCAAAACTCAAACGCGCAAATATAGGCTTAGCATTTTCATGCATTTTTCATTATTGCATTCGGCTCAGCTGAGTCTGATGTTATTAGATCTTGGGTGGTGTACAGGTGCGATGCCAGTTACCCAAATAGGACATTGTTCCTGGATCAACATCTTTTGTTGGTCCTGGAACAACATTCCTGCCAAACAATTATGGCCCCAACCCTAACCATTACTATTAAAGTCAACATGAAAAGGTGTTTGCAGCCCAATTTTACCTCCGTTATGTAATACGTTTCTGAGTTGAAAAAGATATTCACTAAGAATTTGTTATATTTTGTTTATAAATTCCTTTCGTTATGAATAACAGGCATCAATGAATTTATGATCAGGAAGTAAATAGTAATTGCCATGAATATGTGACCCTGCCTGCATCTGAAATCTCATACAGTTACAGTAGGTACTGAATTCGATGAAGTGCCTACTCATTGACCGTTAAACCAGTAGGGGCTATTAGTGTTGGGCGATATGCCCCATTGTGAGATCGTCCTATCGTCAGCCAGTGAGATCGCGATACCCAGTAGTATGGGGGGGGCAGTAGTTTATTTATGACGAGTCACATTTATTGGTGGAAAAAAGAACAAGAGCAACACCGTCATGAATGCATCTTTCTTAAAACTGATGCCATTAATCAGAGCGCGTCATTAATTCCCAGACGCTCTTTGCGTGCCAGAGAGCGGGAACAGGACACGTGCTGGTTTTAACCCTCTGCGTGCTAACAACCTCTCTAGTGCAAGGAAATGTCAGAGCTAGGGCTGCTCAATTATGGGAAAAATCATAATCCTGATTATTTAACACGATTACTTAATGACTGTAAAAACATGCGCGCGCACACACACACACACACACACACGCAGCGAGCATACAAATAATTAAATGCATTTGTTTAGTGCTGTTGCAGAAGGCTACACGTGTCAAGCAGTGGTGCTCTCAGAAGGACCTTTTTAAACACACTGGTCCAGCGGAACGCGATCATATTTTAAACACGAGGGATGTATTGCTAAAACTCATTGAGTGCGTTTACATGCACAGTCTTACGCCGATTATGCTTAATAAACTGATAACACGTGGGGTCATGTAAACGCGTAAATCGGTTTTCTTTAATCGGGGAAAGCCCATAAACGGCGTAAGCAAAAACCGATCGGCACAGGTAGTTTTTTGCTCATTACGCCGATTTCGCGTGGCATGTAAACACCTTAACCGGCTTTCTCACGGTTTTGTCCATGTGCGCATGTCTCCGCGTATGAAAGATAAACGTCACACGCGGAAGTAAGCGCAAAGTAACGCATAAAAGTCTCCGCTCGACTAAAGCAGTTGGCAGAGAAACTGTGAAAATAGAAGCTTATGTTACACTTACTGGTTCTGTAGACATGAGACAGATATACCGTTGGCTTTTTGATTGACTATTATGTACTATAGGTGGTGACGTCACTGCCTGCGAGAAAACTGATAATTCTCCAAGTCCCATGTAAACGCAGTTGTCTGCATAGCCGGTTTATTGTTTTGCATGTAAACGCATGAAAACAGTTTTCTATAATACCGGTAAGCAGATTTTTGATAGTTATCCGCTTATTCTGTGCGTGTAAACGCTCTCATTGAAATGCATCTCATAAACAGGATTACTATCTGACTTCAGACAGAGCGCAGGAATAGTTTGCCTCCGCTCGCATGAAATGCATTAAACTACACAAATACATAAGGATTACTACTTTAGTTTATGTTTAGACATCGGACAGAAACGTGTGCATGTGAGAAAATTTGCCCAGTTGCATGTCAGGCTACGCAGCGGCTACTGATAACCTACGGTGTCCCTTGTGGTTAAATTGCGTTTGGTTAACGTCCTTTCACTTAACGCCTAAAGTAGTAATAAGTAAATCAGGGTACTTTTTGCCTACTGCTTTTCCCCCACTATATAGTATGGAAGTAAGTGGTTTCGGATGCAGCGACGGTCTGTAAAAACCCAGCTAAAGTCTTTTATTTACTATTTTCTAGATAAATTCCTCTGATGTAATGTAAGGAATGTACAGTGAAAATATAACAATGAAATCTTTAATATTGACTGAGTAAGGTCATGCCAAAGATTTCATTCTATGTAAAATCAATGATTGAAATCAAACTCATAATCTCTTATAATTAGATTATCTTTAGCCTGGTTTTCACAGACAGGGACACATATTTCTGTTTAATATATCTGCTCGTAAAATCAAAGGCTAATGATTGGTTGATGGGAATGCTGTTTCAACACCAACAAGAATGTTGATTCAGGACCACGTCCGACTTGGCCGAATCCCATTAAACCGAGTTGCAATGCATTGCAGCCGCACGAAGATTGCGCTGCGCGCTCGGTTTCTCATGTTAGCGGACTCTGACAAGTAATATGCAGTTGGACTCAACTTTATTAGCTCAGACTGTCTCTCTCTCCATCTCTACAATTGCTGAGATAAGAGCAGCTGCAGGTAAGAGGTGTGTGTGTGCACTGAAGTGATTAGAGGCTGATGTACCCTGTCTGTTCCATTATACACGCTGACCTCAGTGGCTCTTACACACAATCGCACATATATACACACACACATACGCACAAATCAATTCTCCTCACACCAACAGGAGCCTTAACCGGATTTGTGATGATGGTGTCTGTCTCGTCTTGCCATGCGGTTGCGTTTTCTTCGCTCGAGTTCTTCTCTTGCTTTCAAAACCTTCATCATCCTCATCATCCTCAGACCACCACAAGTCCATTAATGTGAGACTTTATGGAGAGATTACTTGGAAGTAGCCGACAGTGTGTTTTTTTTTTTAATAAGAATTTTTTTAGTTACTATTCAGGGATTTATTTTTAAGAAAATCACTAGACCGTTTATTTTCGCCAGACGTATTTAAATGTCTCCTGCACTTGACAAAATTCAATAAATTTTCACAAACCTGGAACCAGCGGGCAGTGAGATTAGACTCGACGCTTGTCATGGCTGTCAGCTTTTAAGCTTCTCCATTAGACCAGGAGCTATGGAACCATCAAGCTCGTGTATCCATGACAACTGGTGTTCCAGAACTCTCAGCAGGGTTCTGGCTCCGCCCCCAGTCCAACTGGTTTGACCCTTGACCTCTCAGTCGTCTTCCCTTGCTTTGATAGTCACAATTCCGGTGTGTTCTTTTGTAATTGCCAGCCTTGTTTCTTGAAAACCTGAAGGTTGGCACGGTCTTTTGAGAAATGTGTAGGGACGCTGCTCAATGGTCGCATTCCACTGCTGCGTGGGTCATTTCCTGCAATTATGTATCTTTATAGAGAGCTGCGATTCAGTGCTTTTAACTCTCTGCTCTACGTCATCAAAATAATCTCAGCTTTATATAGTCGAACACACACCCTCACCTTAGTCTCTTGTCTTTTTAAGCCAGTCTGTTGCCTTTTGTACATTCACACGAATGCATGTTTGTCTACTCAAGTTCAGTTCTCAACTTGTTTTCCTTTGTGCTGTAAAAAATGTTTGGAATTTTTACACCGAAAGAATGTGAAAATGAAGACTGAAAAACTTTTTAAAAAATAGTCAATGGAAAAATTTGTATCGTTATTTGCTTAACCTTATGGTGTGCTTTTTTTTCTGTGAAACAGAAAATTTAATTATTGAAGGACGTGTTGATTACGTACATATAAAAAAGGGTGTCAAGTTCAAAAAACAAAGTAAAAGTTGTCCATCTGAGTACATGAATACTTTGTTGTTTGTCATTCTAAATTAAACTCAAGGGTTACACTATACAGTTAAAGGAGCAGTCCACTTTAAAGATGGGGCCCATTGACTTACCATAGTATTTTTTTCCTACTATAAAAAGTCAATGGACCCCATTTTTAAAGTGGACTTCTCCTTTAATGTTTTATTGCTCATTTTATGGTAATTATATTTTAAAGTGCCCCTGTAGTTGATAATTTGATCACTTAAACTCATATTTAATCATTGAAATAAAGATTTTCCTGTGACCATTTTTTTCAAGCCTTAAAATAGTTGAATGTACCTCTACTCCCTTGCTTCATTTAGTGTACATTTGCAAATGAGTCCCCTCCACTCAATCGCACTAGCTCAGACCATATATATATATATGTAAATAGATGCTGTATTTGGCAGTTCCAGACACATAGCTTTGCGTGTGATTTCCAAACGCCAGAGACATTAAAGCGTGACCACCGTCAGTGGAGCTTCACCCAGAACTGTATGCAAATTAGTACCCACCTCCACTTAATCGCACCAGCTCAGACCATAGATGTAAATGTACATAGATGCCCCAAATGGCAGTTCCAGCGAGTTTTGCTGTGTAGCACTTTGATAACCGATTTCAGCCAAAAGGTTTAGACGGCAGGGTTTCCTTCAGCACTTTGCAGTTCGGGCGGCCCGCCTAAGCTGGAAAACCCTACCGCCCTAACTAGGTCTTAAAAAATAAAATAAAAAATTTGCTGCACAAAAGGCCGTCAAGTGCATCTCGGAGAATAGCACGGACGCATTTCACACCGCAAGTGGGCACGCGCGCCACCCAGCCAAATGAGAGAAAGACGTGGTCCGTCACTGTCTGGAGGAAAACTAGTAGCCAGTTGATAAAAACTCTCGGAGAATAGCGTGGACGCTATTCTGGCGCAGTTTTATTTGAGAGTTTTAAATAAAAATATTTTCATTTTCATCATGACGCGAACGCCCGCCCCCGCCCCTTTGATTGCCACGGCCACGCCCACCCATCCAACCCTACCACCTTAACTAACAAATTTTCTGCGGGAAACCCTGAGGGGGCCAAAATTTCGGTGCATCCCTAGTTTGTTTTATAGCATATACATATACACGGACATAATATAACAATTCATATTTGATTTTCACCACTTCAGAAATGACATGCTTTACTTTTAATGAACTGTGTATCACCCATACATGCATTAAAATGCATCCCTGGAATGCTGAACATTTTTAGAATAGTTTTTACAATTAATTTTGTTACTTGAACTTCAAAATGATTCTTACAATGTTGACCCACACATTTTCCTATCGTCTGTGTTGAGTTTATGCAGTAGTCAAATTTCTGTGTCTAAAAATGACTACTGCAGCTTCCCAGTAACCAAAACAAATGTCTTGCTTTTGTCTACTCAACAACCTGCCAAATCCACCAGACGAGACAGATTTCCTCTCTGCTTTATTTCACTTTACACAACATAATTTTTGTTCTTGCATTGAGATTATTGAAACAGATGTAACATTTACAAATGCCAAACTGTTGAGGGACTTTATATCGATTACATTCCGTTCTCGTCTGGACAAAAAACACAATGTCTCCCCCCCAATGTCTCCTCTCCCTCAACACTAACAGCGGTTTGATTTCTTTCTTGTTTACCTTTCATTTAAATGAAAAATGCGATAGCCGGGAAAAAATAGCAAAGCTGAAATAGAGGCTTCATTCCGAGCGCAGTTTCATTTTACGATCTTAAAGTGGAACCTGGCACAGATGATCAAGGACAATATGGTTGAGCGGGCACAGACGACGCTACCTGTCTGTGTTTGTATGAGGAGCGTGAGGTCTTAACCGTTCACCTGCTGTGCATCATCAGTAAAGCTAATCGTGTATCACAATAACAAGAAATTCGCACATACACGCACAGCTACACCCTTGCAGACCTGCACATCCCAGCCCTGTCTTACCGATATTATAACTGATGAACGTGGGTAGGTGTGCTACCTCACTGTATATTTGATTGAGGTTGATTCATGTCACTTCTGTTAATGACTTTGTGAATCATGTTTCCCCATGGGGTTTACCTGATTGTACGGTGTGTGCAGTGCATGAATGTCTATGTGTCTCTGTTTACCCAGGGTTGTGGGTGGCAACCATTTGCAGGTGTGACTATATTTTAGTGCTTTAATGGACCGTTGAGAAACATGACAGCGTATGCCTGCGCGCGTAAGTGTTTTTTCATGGGTCGTGTCATCTACTAAATGGTTCATATATTGTTGTTCTTGTAAAATTTATAGAAACCTATTTGTTTTCTCATTAAAATAAATAAATTGAGTTTGGTGTGCCTGTCCACGTCTCCACCAAAGTAAATGGAAAAAATAAGTAAATGGATTAATTGAAGAGCTCAGGTGCAAAAGACGCTAAACGCCACTTTTGTCAAAAATGACAATAATATGGTAATCTTAAAGATTTTTTATTATTCATGTGCCCTCATAATCTTTAATCAAAGATGCAAATCTCTCTCAACTTCCGGTCATACAGTATGGCAGGTGGGTGGGGTCCGGGAAAACATTGCAGCAAATAGCAACATGACCCTAACTTTAAACGATTCAATCAGTTCATTTCCGAAGCTGTTTCA
Source organism: Paramisgurnus dabryanus (assembly GCF_030506205.2). Classification (NCBI taxonomy): domain Eukaryota; kingdom Metazoa; phylum Chordata; class Actinopteri; order Cypriniformes; family Cobitidae; genus Paramisgurnus; species Paramisgurnus dabryanus. The sequence goes on along the minus strand of NC_133337.1, from coordinate 31,049,454 downwards.
CTCGGATAAACGTCACCATTGGTCCAGCGCTACTTCAGTTTCATGGCACCTTTAATACATTAATGCTTTATCATTTCAAGGTATAGTATATATAATAATACAAAGTGTATAATCTCTGTCCCAATAGTTACTTTACAGTGTTTGCAAAAACCTACACGTGGATCACAGCAATGTATTGTATGCACATGTCCTTTTGACCCGAATTCACCTGTTTCTCTTGTCTCCCATATACACCCATTCATACATTCCAGACACCGGGCACGTTTTCTTGCTCTGTGCAACGATTTTTTGCATTCGTGTCCCAGCATGCCTTAGTGAGCGCGTTTGATGCTCTCCATTTCCATTAGTTTCACAACAGCACAACCAAGAGTCACACACTCCAGCTCAGCTTAATGCTCTCTTTGTCCATTATCACCATATGTTTCTGACAGCCAGAGGCCAAAACAATCTGTATTGTTATTTCAAAGAGGCGAAATTTCTGCCAGCCATATTAACTCTTAAGCGCTCAGAATTCTCAGAATTAAAGGTTTGTGGCTGTTAGTCTACGTGCGTATGCACTGAGAGACCGTCTCGTCTGCATGTTAGTGTACTTGTGAACGTTGCCAAAATACAGCATTTGTTTTTAAGGAAACGAAACAAAAAAATGTATGACTCAACTTGCACTGCTGGCATGTCCCTCCCTCTAATAACACCTGCAACCAATTCGCAAGTAGCAAATCATGGTCCATCCTTGGCTGTGGTGCAATTTTTGCCTGTTGGCTATTTTAGGAGTTATTGGAAATGATTCGATAGGATGTGTGTTACAAATTACTAATGTGTCATGGTCGGAAACTGCTTTAAAGTGTAAAAACATACAACACACTAAGCAACCTGAAAATTAAACTGTAGATAGGCAACCACTGTTATATTGCGTAACTGTGTATGGTTTTTATATTTAAGAGTACTTGTGGGTATGTGTGTGTCCTTTTTTCAAACGCCCTGGCCCTAATTAGTTAGTTGTAGGCTCACAGCCTGGTATGGAATGTGAGATATTTAATAAGGACCCAACAATGCAATGACGCTTGTGGCAGGCGCCAGGCCAGGGAGCCAAATTATTAAACTGGCTTCATGAACTTCATTATGTAAATAAACTCTGAGAGAGAGAAAGAGAATGAGTGAGGCCAACATAAGCAGGGTAAAGCATGACATTGCATTTCTAAATCCAATAAATTGGGTTTCCCCAGTGTAACCTTCCACTGTAATTTACTGCACTAGACGCTATTTAGTCTGTTTGTCACACATGGACATGTATGGATTAACTTGATGGCTGGCTGGATAGATGGATGTGATGGCGGCAAATGTGTGGACATCGGTTTATTTTCGGTTATATGTCATATGTTTGTTGGGGTGGGATTAAAATGGTGCGCCTACAAAGTGGCTCCTCCCACATGACATAATTCTTATGATGTGGCGTTGGTATGTCCAAATTCAGGCACACTGGTTTACTAATGGACTTTCCGATCATCAGTGAAGTGCATACAGAGTTTGCGTATGTAGTGCACTGGTTTCATTTTTCTCTAGGGTCTACTATAAGGGAGCTTGTACACCAAAGCGTTTGAAAGCGGCTGAAAACGGCAGGCAGACGCCAACTTTGGTTGCTTTGAAAGTTTTGCTTTGTTGTTGAACAATGCGCCGTTTGGTTGTTGTGATATTTTTCCCACGCCATCTTCAATGTAATTGAACATCCAAGTGAGAAGTGACATTGACGAGCTGAGTGTTTCACCCAAAGTTTGCGCAATAAGCGTGGCGCTTTTATTGGAAACGATTGAAAACATATGCCGGCATAAATGCCTTTGTGTACACACCCCCTTAAAGGGATAGTACACCCAAAAATAAAAATATTGTCATTGTATACTCACCCTTATTTTGTTACAAACCTGTATAGATTTCTTTGTTCAGCTGAACACAAAGGAAGATGCAATGTTTGTAACCAAACCGTTGACTTCCGTTTTGAGCAAATGTGGACAGAATTTTAATTTTTGTGTGAACTATCCCTTTAAGATATGTAACTAAATGCATACCTGTACACTTTTTTGGCTCAGCACACCTGATTCCTGTTGAAGGTCAGGTAAATGATAAAACGCAGACTGACAAGTCAGCAAAGCTGTAGGATCACAGGACCACAGCAAGAGCGAATCCAGCTCTTCAACCTTGTCTAATGCCCAACGTCTGTTTAATCAACAGTGCACCGCAGAAATGACTGGTATGGTGGGCAATATGGATGAATCTCCTATGAAGTTTTGAAAATCCCCAGAGGTCTCGAATTTTCCTGGTCATGTACACGGTTGGGAAGTCCCCGTTGCTCCCAGACCAGAGGATATAATCCATGCACAGAGGAAAGCAGGCAAGCATCTGTGCCCATGGTCTAAAAACCTAGTGAGCAGGACAGAGCAACCTCTTAAGGCAACATAATGGGTGAAACCTTGTTTTAACAAGACTAAAGCATGAGCTCATGGAAAAATTAACTTTGTCCAACTGTTTCGTTCGGTATAGAAAGGTATCAAATTGCAGTTTGGCCTGATTTTTACATTAAATTACTGTACTCAGTTTTTTTTGTATCACGTTGTTAGTTCAGCAGCATGCTCATATCAAACTTATAATCGAGTGTTGATTAATTTTTATGCTGCGTACAAAACAAATGCGAATCATCGCGTTCCTCATGCTAGATTACTCAAAGGATTTAACTTTGTGTCATGCAAATTTTTGTTCGATATAAATATTTGATTTAAACAACTTTTGCAAAGATGCGTTTGAGCCGAATATCATGTTTTGCGCCAATAGTGCTGCACGATTCACGTCATCCGCATTGCCCCGCGTGAGTTCGCGTCTATTTGTACGTCTTCACGTCTTTTGCATTGACTTTGTGTGCAGTCTACTCCCAGAAATCATTGAATTTGTGTTTAGTATGTATGAGAATTATATTGTAAGCAGTATACAGTGGAGTGCACAAGTAGGTTTGGAAAAAAACATTTTGTGTGCAGTTTGTATATGTATGTGTATATAAGTCTTATATGATCGTGTATGTATCTAAATTATGTCTTCTCTTGGCATAAACACATTATTCGGTAGTGTCATGCCCAAACCCACATACACACTTCACACATTCGCCCCATTCCACCATAAGACTGTTACCCTGCCTTCACAATGACCCTTATAACCTACTGGATACAAAGGCCAGTTGCTAATCAGCTAGAGGACAAGGGTCTGGAGTTTGATTGACAGGACTTGGAATTGACAGGAGGGGTTTCCATCTCAAGTGCAACACTTCATACACTCAGTGACTCATTACACCACCTGGGCTGTTTTGAGGGCTCTCTGAGGTCCCAGAAAGAAGTAGGGATACTGAATGAAAGGGGGTGAGAGAGAAAGACGAGAGTATGTGTGGAGGGCATACAAAGGTCAAAGAAGAGATTGTGGAAAATGGAAACTTGGGGAGAAAAAGTGAAAAGAGGAATAAAGGGAGAAACTGAGATTGTGGGCAGTGCAGCAAGAGGGAGGAAATGAGAGAAGTGGACTGGGAGGCCAAAAAAAAAAAAACTAGTCCCCAATGAATCCAAGTCACGTCTTTATTTCTGTGAGCTTTTGCCGTCTGCTCTGGGGAATTTTGATTGACAGCTTTGGAAGAATTTCCACATCTTTAGCAATCCTGCACACAGTTACCAGAATACACTTCGTTTGTGACATCACAGTGAATCATGTGATCTTATTGGATATTAATAGACTCAGGAAGTTTTTGTGCAGTTCTTATGAATTCTGACTCTAATGTGCCAACTTTTCCAAGTATGTCCTACAAAGGAAATTTCTCAAGTTGGTGCTCTATTTGTAGATTTTTTTCTCTCCATTGTAGATGATCTTTATTCATTGGCGTATTTTCCTGTAACACAAGACCGTGATTCACTGACTAAACAAACAACGCGCGCATACACACACACACACACACACACACAATGAAAAGTGTGAAAGGGAAAATCTCTTTTATACACATTCGGTTCACGCTCCGAGTTCAATGATCTAGCATTAAGCTCATTAAATTTCTAAGGGCCAATTGGAAATCAATAGCACCAGCCATCGCAGACAAACTTTTCTTTTAAGTCCAATTTATGTCCTCGTCTATCTGTTTCACATGCCTTATTTTTTCCTTAGCCAACTCTTTTATAGTGCAATGAAATGAATGAAATCACACACACATATACAGACACACACGTACTCTCTCTCTCACTCACTCAGTCTCTGTCTCTCAGTCTCATTAGCTCTCGATGGCTGTTTTGTCTTTTAATCAATGTAGAGAACATAACTACAATTAGCAGCTTTCCCCTATCGATCCCAGTTGAATTAAGGAGAGAATTTGAGTAAATGGATCAAACAATGAAGTGTTCCTCCAAGACATCCTTAATCATCATACTCTTTGAAGTTTTGTTTGTGTTTTTTTTTGTGTTGTGTGGGGATTGATTCGCGTTTATACAGTATTTTCTTTTAAATGCAAATGAAGTCTTGAGGGTTTAACTTGAATGCTTAAATGCTACATACAATAACACATTCAATAACACGTACAGTAAAATTTAGCTTTACAAGTAAAGTCAGGGACAATGAAAAAAGGTATTCTACTGGACTTTTGGTTTTAGGTCAACAAAAAATGGTCCCCAGCTGTCACTGGTATGTCCTTAAATATACCATTTACATTTTTACGGTAGTAATATTAAAGCAACACTATGTAGTTTCCATGTAAAAATGACTTACAGCTCCCCCATGTGGTTGAAAAGGGCAACAGTGCCTGGTATCAGACACTCTTCTGCAGGTAGGGGGAGGGGCGGGGCTGTGTTTCCTACCCTCCACCGCCACTTTCAGAGTGTGCTTGTAGCAGCTAGGAGGCTGCTCAGGTTGCAGCAACAGTACAATTTGTCCAGTTAAAAGTTGTTCTATCACTGAAATAATTTTAGAGACATTATTTAAAGGTAAAAAAACTACATAGTGTTGCTTTAACTCCACCAAAATGCACTTTTTATGGTACAAAGGTGTAGTTTTTGAAGGGGTACTAGGGCCCAAGTGACAGCTAGGAATTTTTGTACCATTTTTCTGACATTATAAAAGATTTTTTAAGATATTAAATATTATATGTTGTTTTTCAAAGTGTCATCACATTTTTAAGAAAACGCATTTATGATTGTTTTAGCTAAATCACTCAACCCTGTTTTACAGCTCTTTCAATTGCTAAAAAGATTCAAATAAAGTCATTAGCAACGCATATTACAAATGATAAATAAATTTTTTATATATTTACTAGGGCTGGGCGATATGACCCAAAAAATTATCGAGAAAATGTTTCCCATATCAGTCGATATCGATAATTATCATGATAAATAACAAATCTTTACTCCTGTCAAATTTTAAGGCAGATTTTTGCTCCTGAATTAAAATTGTAAAAACCAGACAGTTAATAATGGTTTTAAACTACTTTTTATTCAGAACATGACAAATACAAATACTAAAATCTTGTTTTAATGCATCTGTATTAAATGTAAATCTATTTGTTATGAAATCAACACATTTCTGACACAAAATCAGCAGACTACTGTCACTTTAAGACCCAAGACAGACTGCTTTAAGTTTCAATATACTGAGTAATTGCTGTTTATGTTCACTTAAACAAGAAAGAAAACTTAGTTCAGTCATCACGTGTGTGTTATACATATACGAGCTATACACGCTGATAAATGGATATCAAGAGTGTCACGTTGCTGTGGGAGCGCACATAGCACAAACACTACATTCACTGCAGTGGTGGATCTGCTGCTTTTCCTCAGTTTCCTGAATTTGTGAATGTCCTGTAAATATACTTTTAAAGCTGTGCGGACATGTGCGTGCGCAAGGCGGACGCTTAATGAAAGTACAGTAGACTGCACCTAATGTGTCTGCTGTGTTTGACGAACCCTGTTTGCGCGTCCAACATTACACACAAGAAAATGTTTCCGCGCATTTGGATTCCGTGATTCCGTCCGTGCTATCCGCATCGCGAAAATCATAGGTCTCTACTAATAAATGAATAACTTGCCTCATCTTCCACTCCTTCAAGTCTAACTGTCACTGTGATTGTAAACCAAGAGCGCGTGCCGCATCCGTAAGTGCTCGCGCAACATTGCGCACAGTGCGTAAACATTATCGATCACTTACCGAACTGTCCTTATCGTTTTATCGAAAAGTTTATATCGGTAAAATTATCGTTATCGAATTATCGCCCAGCACTAATATTTACAGTAGGAAATTTACAAAATGTCTTCATAAAACATGATCTTTTCATAATGACATAAAAAAAAGATAATTTTGACCCATACATTTATTGTTGGCTATTGCTACAAATATACCCATGCTACTTGTCTTTGCGTTGTGGCATTAACAATTCTTTATCTCATTACGTTGAATTCAGAAGCCAATTCAGTAAAAATATAATTTCTTTCGCTTGTGGATTACTAGATATCTGACACCGAATAGCAGTGTGGGAAACACTCGGTGTGTATGATGTTTATTAACTGAACACTGTACTGTGTGTGTGTGTGTTGTCATCTGAGCAGCACACACTTCATTGGGAAGCTGTGGCTAAACAGTGATGAATGTGTGTATGCTTCGGTTTGATCGAATGCCTCACTTTAATACTGGAGCGCACACACACTTTATGACAGCCAAGATGGAAAACTGCAGTTTTCGATATAATGAGGAAACACACACACACACACACACACACACACACACACACACACACACACACACACACACACACACACACACACACACACACACACACAATGACTGCAGTACTAGTGTTGTGAAGTAACCAATTAAAAGTAGTAGCACTGTATATACACAGAAACCCTCAGACTTCTGTATTTACATGTAAAACTATATTGTGCAGGACTAGTATCAATGCTTTATCTGTTATCTCAAATGCATAATTAATAATACAGATCCTTCTATTAAACTTTGGAGAAGATCCACTCTTCTCATTTGTTATTGCGGCTGTAAGGCTTTATTTGTCTCAGAAGCCCAACACTTGTCTTAGTCTGAAGCTTTGTCAGAAAGACAGATAAATATGGAAGGAAATGGGAGCAACACTATGCATTTGCTCTAAATATTAATGTGTTGTGATGTAGTATGCCAGCAAATTCTATATTTGTCTCATTCAAAGTTTAAATTTTTTTTATAATTATAAATTTTCTTGATGAAATGCATGCTCCAAACATATTTGGCTGTGGTTTTCAAGTGGATGATTCGGATTCGAGTCCAGCTCGACACATCTCCCCCATTCTGATAATCTATAGAAGAGAGGCAAAGTTCTTCCCATCTTAAAGGTGCAATGTGTACATTTTAGAAGGATCTCATGACAGATATGCAATAAAATATACATAACTTTTTTATCAGTGGTGCATAAAGAACCGTTATTTTTTTATTACCTTCGAATCAGCCATGTTTATCTACATTCACCGGAGGTCTCCTTACACGGAAGTCGCCATTTTGCGCCACCATGTTTTCGTACAGTAGCCCTAAATGGGCAAACTGCTTTACATAGCGTGTTTCATCACTATGTTGTCTCACACGACAACATGCTTGTCCTGGTGCGGCCACCGTAGCTCTCTATGTGCTTCGAAGGGGAGAGCTGTCGACTGAGCCGTTGGTTGCAACTTGCAACCTCGCTGCTAGATGCAGCTAAAATCTACACACTGCACCTTTAAAGTCACCATGAAACCATGTTTTTTTTCCGTATATTTGAGTGAAAAACTGAAAAATTTAGGGCAGGACGTGATTTAATCCATCAATTGGATCGTTGGAAGTTGGGCAACGTTGCTAATTACTAATCGCCGCAATCTTTTCCTAGGCAGAAAGCTCCGCCCTTTTGCCGTTCCTTGTGATCGGATAAGAAGAGATGTCATTTTGAGTAGGGGAGGAGGTTAATATTTTTGATTTTAAATATAATAAGGGCATTATGAATAGATAAACACTAAAATATTTCATTAAAAAATTAAGTTCACTGTGAACTTTAATAAATCTGTGTGTTAACAGGATGTGTGTGTGGTAGGCTCTCTATTTAGGTTATACTGCCCTGTCGCCCCAGTCCTCATGCAGTGGGGCTATTCTCTCTCACTCACATTCTCTCCATATTTTCTTTTTAAATGAAGCCGGAACATAATTCTCTGCATGGTTAATTGGTCAGGTTTAGCTTGAGGCTGATTTATAGGTTGCAAACAATGCTCACACACACATTGAGTGACTGGGGAAATTGGTATTTAAAGTGCTCTTTCCTCTGTTCATTATATCTGAAGTTTACTTGGGTTTTGGGTTCATCATCTCCGTAATAGCAGTAATAACCACCTCCTTCATTACGGCCTGCAATCAATGATTAATTAGAGGAAAATGTTACTGCTCTGTGTGAATGCACAGCTCCCCATTTTCTTCCAGGATGTATAAACGTGCGTGTAGGTGATATGGTAGCTGGTGGATTCCTCAGAGCGTAATGCTTTTTTGACTTTACACCCATGCATCATTTAATGTTGTACTCCCTGGTGCATCTCCCAACCTTTAAAATACTCTTTGGCCTTATGGATCTTTCAGTCTAAGATGCTTTTAACCGGTCAGTTTTTGAAGGATACATATGTGTCTCCTACTAATGTCCCACATTTGTATGTGCGCAGTTTACGAGAGGATGAAATAATAAATTGGCATGTGATTGAGCGGCTGAAAGAACTAAATGTTGATTTATATTTTCAATTTTACGAAGAGAAGCATTGCAGTTGCTGAATGTCTGCTTGAGTTATATTTGTTCTTGGATCAATTAAAGCTGCCTTAGAAATCAATTCCCTTTGTACCTTTCAAATTGATGTCTTAAGTCATACACTGACTGCACAGCAAGGTAGCTGCCATTGGTCTGGGATACAACCCACATATCTTTCTCTGGAGTCCGTTGTTTTGTTTTGGTCAGCTTGTGCTGACTGTACATAAACATGGGTTACTCTGACCGAGAAGGAAGTGGGTGGAAATCTAGAAATTTCCAGTCATGATCTCTGTAATCAGACCTTCCATGCCAAATCGGAACCTGGAGTAACATTTTTTGAAGGTGAACATTTGCTTTCCATTTGAGTTGGATTGCATTCAAACCATAAGAAGTCTTTGACTTTGTCTATGCGTGTGTTTAGTTCCAGTGAATTTTTTTAGACTTAAACTGTCCGTTTGACGTGGAATTGGCTGAACGATCAATAAACGCACAGCATAGTTAAGGCTCGTTCACATTAGCCTGGTTTCTGTTTCACATTTGCGCAAAACTTAAAGGAACAGTATGTAGGATTGTGGCCAAAACTGGTATTGCAATAACAAAACTTGTGGCTGGTGGCCAATAGGGCTGTTTCGAATACCATTTTTTGAGCTTCGAAGCTCTATTAGAAATAAAATCGAATATTCGAAGCTTCGGAAGGAGGGGCTGAACATATTTTTCTCTTTAATAAAGGCAGGAATCTCTGTGTGTGTGTATGTGTGTGTGTGTGTCTGTTTATCTACAGTTTTATTATGTGGCGGATGTGTTGCTGCGGACTCAAGGGAGTGTAGTGCCTTTTTTTCGTGCAATATGGACATGTGACACGTTTAGAATAAACTTTAAGAAATAAGCTTTAAAAATACTACAGAACAGCGCAAGCTGGAAGCGGCGTGCCTGTCACGCGTCCTGCGAGAACAGCATTAGTGAAACAAAACACAAGAGCAATACTTTTAATAAGGTAGCCTAACATTTTTCTAACAAATAAACATTCCCGTATCAGGAATTAGCAGCACAGTAATTACTGACAACGTAGGGTAGGCTATTTAAATAAAACAACGAAAATAAATGAACGAAGTTCAACAAACTGTAATAAAACGGTAGCATACTTTCAAAATCAAGTTTATTTATAACACTTACACCATCAATATGTTTTTTTCATCAGCAGAACAATAAAGAAGATATTTTGCAGAAACCCCAGTGCTCCGTCATGCAAGTCAACCGATCCGCACACTTTAAGACCTAAAGCATATATATCCAATACAAAAGTAATCCCCCATAACTCTGTGTGACATATTGACGTCTTGTGAAGCAAATCAATCAGTTTTTGCAAGAAACTGAACGTTATTTACAACACTATTAGCGTGAATGCCAAAGCAGGAAGCGCGCTTTCCGTTCGAGGCGATCTCTTCCACTGGTGCTGTGCTGTTTGATGGCTGTTGACTATGGATGTTGGTCTCTCTGCGCCACCTACAGAGCGGGAGCGTGAAGCGCACTTCCTGCTTGGCAAAAGCTCTGCATTAACGCTGAAAAATATTTATATATATATATTCGAATCTCAAAACTGAAAATCGAATGTCAACCCACGGAACGAATATTCGAATATTCGAATTTTCTGGTCCAGCCCTAGTGGCCAATACACAAAATGACAACATAAACATCAGTTGAGGGCTGCAACTCCACTTTTTAAATGACAATAGCCTGGCCAGACCACTGTTGTGAGTGATATAAGTATTTGAAATGAAAGTGATTTCTAAATGTCTAGTGATATATCAGGGCCATTTTATGATTAATTTATATAAATTTCTTACATACTGTTCCTTAAAGCATTATTTTCTAAATGTATATAAAAATCTATTGCGAAATGACTGCATTTCCGTTGACCGATGTTATGTGACTAAACCGTAATTTTGTTGTATCGCGATACGTCATTCACAAAAACATGCCAATGGGTGTGTTTGACTTCATGTGGCACTGCGTAGACCAACATGCAGATGACATCAAAATACCACGATTCGAAACAATACAGGGCAGTGGACTCTTAAAATTTATCTCACAGTATTTTGATGTCATGAACCAATCCTACCGCGCCATATTTAATGAATGGTCATGTGACTTCTACGCACATCAGATGACCAGTAAATAAAATAAAATATGTGTGTGTGTGTGTGTGTGTATAGACCGTTTCAGCGGTAACAACATAAACAAGCCGCTGTCGCGGTCCGCACGTAACTTCCGGTAAACTCCGCTAATAGTAAATAACAACAAATTCTTTAAACATAGGTTATTTATATAACAAGCAAACAAAACAACACATAGATTACCTAGGAAACCAAAACATTTGTTATTTTCGACGAGGCATTTGTTCAAGAGATCAGTTTAGCAACTAGTCAGACCATTAAAAAAACGAAACCGGAAGTAAGGTTCGGATCCAGACGTGTATCACGTGCGTCCGATGAAACCATCTATAGGGGAGTTTTTGCTAAATGAATGTGTTTCCATTGGGCACATTTTCAATTCACTAATTTGATTTACGCAACTTGAAGGGTAATGGAAATGCGTCTATTATTACTGCTTAATATAATCATGAAGTATTTAAAACATCATTCCAGCTCTTAAGATAAAAACAGTTCACCCAAAAGCTATAATAGTAATGAATACCAAATAGGTTCCAGTTTTGTGCACAATTTTCATCAAGCAGAGACTGCCGACTGAAACCGAGACTGTACTTCTGTCCTTCACAGCCTTATTTTGATTCACTTCTTTGTTAATGAAGTATGGCGGTTACTCTGACTGAGGTCTGTGGAGTGTGTTTGCTCAAATGAGGGTCTTTGTTCAAGTTTAAGTTGTCCTCTGAGGTCTTCCTTGCTCAGCCATAATAACTAGAAATGCCATACCTGGCCTGGGATCAGCTTTACTGCCAGTGTCTTGCTACATCTGGCTGTCTGGTGGGTTGTTTTGGCCTGAGGGGAAACACGATCAGCGATTTACTCTGTCAACATCCACTGCTCCGAATTTGCAAGATGACAGCTTGTTTGCAGCATTGTTTCCACACGTGTGGTTGGTTAGGACAAAGTATTTTTATTGGAAGAAAAACCATGACTGTTACTATAGCATCATTTCCTGATGCACAAACTGTGTAGTTGCTTTTTCAAGCATGTCTAAGTTTTCAGAATCTAAATCGTGATCTAAATTCTCCAAAGAGAAGCAAGGATACTGTTGTCAGATCAGTGTCAGCCATCCTGACACCATGTCTTATGGCTGATGCTATCCCAGCCTACCTCTCGCTGCAATGTTTTCAGGATAAAACTGAAGAAATCTCTGATAAACTCCAGTATGTTGTTTTAATACACGTTTTAGATCTTATTGTGTACAAATGATCAGAGTTTGTTATTTAATAAAATCTTACATGTTACAGAAACAGTTGAGCAAAATATGAAAACTAGTATTGTGTCTACCAGTGAGCTTTGCTCCATATAAGATAACATGACGTAATTTATATTCAATGTATTTGTTTGTGTTGGAGCCGATGGCATGTGGGCAGTGCTCCGCAGATGCGCTTTCAGCGACCCAAGTTCGTCTCAGGGTCCTTTGCTTACCCCTCTCTCCAACCTAATAAAGGGCATAAAAAATGCCCACCCCCCAAACTATTTGTTTGTGTTTAACTACAAAAGCCAATCATATACATTTGGGATGGCACATAAAATGACTTTCTTACTTAGTATTTTTGTTTTGGTTTTTCACATTTTTAAATCAAGATGCATTTCTCGATGAGCAAAATGACCTAAAAAAGTCTTGTCTTTTAGACAAAAAACAACATTTAAGTGAATTTGTGTTTATGCGCAAAAATTTTTTTGCTCATTTTAAAGGGGATCGCACACCTAAAAAAGTCGAACACATCGTTTTCTATGAGTATACGCACACCAGCGCCGCCAGGTGGCGCCTGTCTGCGCCTCCCAGCTGTGACTCAGGAAGTTGCTCAAATCCCTGTCGCGCCACACAGCGCCACTCACATAGTTTAACATTTAAATAACATCCTATTTGTCCCAAATCATTAACGATTAACATTGGCTGCTAACGTATATTTTGCATTTTGAAGTAGACGCTATCTGACAAAGCTCGCGCTATTTAATGTGCACTTCCGGTTTACAATACCTCCGAGTTGTCCTAGACGCGACTCGACGCGACGCTGAGCTGCGCGGCCGGTGTGCGATCCTCTTAAGTGTTCTCGTCGCTTCATAATATTATTATTGAATTACTGATGGAACATGGACCTTTTTTGGCGATGTCTTTCATTCTTTTCTGGGGAAAAAATTGTGAAACTAACTGAAGTCAACAGTACAGACAAAAGCCTCACGGTTTTCATCAAAAATATCTAAAAATGTATTCTGAAGACAATCAGAGCACTTGGTGGTTTAGAACAACACACGGCTAAGTGATTTATAATAAAATTATCATTTTGTGGTGAACTATCCCTTTAAAACAAGCAAAAAAATAAGATTCTGCCAATGGGGTAAGCATTTTTTTTCTTGAATTAAGCACAAATTCGCTTTAAATTGTATATTTCTTGTCCAAAAACTAGACTAATTTTCATAGGTAATTTTGCTCATCAAGAAATTTTCTTAATTTAACAATTTTAAGATATTTGTACCGAAAACAAGACAAAAATACTAAGTAAGAAAGTTGTTTTTGCAGTGAGTTATTCCTATTACCCCAACTCAAAGTTTTTGAGTGACATCACCAAAGATTTTTTTTTTAACCATTGTCCAACCATCTGATCCACTTCTTATTTCTTTTCACAATATTTATATAACAAAATACAGTTGGGGGAAAATAGGTTGTGTATGCCATTTCACGCTGATGTTTTCTTCTATGATTACGTTTTGTCTGTAGAGGTGAAATAATTTATGACCATTGTGTTATGCATCTAGTTTAATGCAGTTCTTTTTACTGTGTGTTGAAATGTGTGCTAAATTCCAGAAATTTACAGCCATGAAGGATTCAGACTGTATGTAGGTCATGTGAAGTTAATATTTTAACCAAGAAGTTTTTTTTACATGACCTCTTGGAAGTTATAATCAAGAATCGGGCCTCAAACAAGCTTATTTTACATTTCAGAAACAGCAAAGGTAAACAAACCCGACCGGTTACATGTGGTGCCCTGAGGTCTGTTTACCAGAGAATTTATAAACAGCTCTGGAATGTAAGATGTATCATACGCTCTTCCCAAATCTCTTTTTCAAAGTCGAACGAATGTGCTGGTAATGGCAAAAATGGCTTTGATTTTTAGGGCTGAACCATTTGGCTCTTAAGTTTTACAGTATAGTACACACGTGTGTGTGTGTGTCTGTGTGTGTAATATCTGTGTAAGGTGTATTGCTGCAGTCTAATTCAAGACATGGGAGTTTGATTGCCCTGCTGTGCACAGATGGGCTATTCAGTGTGATTACAATGCTTTTCATTAGATTTCATCATTTCTGTTCGTTTTCGCTTTTCTTTCACGTACCCCCCATTTTCCCCTCTTACCCCTCACTTGATGAATCACGAAAGAATGACAGCAGGTAGATGTGACTCAAGGGAAGAGGTAATTGTGTCGCAGGTGCATCTGTTATAGATTGCGTGATCAGCCTGACCTCACGGAAATTCGTACACATTTTTACGAGTTGGCCATTTTGTATGAATTCGTAAGAAGTTTATCGTGCAAAAATGTACAATTATGATAAAAAAAACAATAACAAAACCTCTCCCCTAACACCAACGTCACATGGGCATAGGCAGATCATACAACTTTTTTCTTTTACTTATTGATTTTGTTTTATTTTACTTGGTGATGTGTCTTATCATTGTTTAAAATTTTAAAATACATAGAAGAAGCCAAGCTAATAAAAAAATATTCAATTTGATTAGGGATGCACCGAAAGGAAAATTCTTGGCCGAAGCAGAACAAAATTAAACACTCAGCTGAAGGCCTAAAACGGAATTGTTATATTTTTTTCATTTTTCTAATTATTTTATCAAATTTTCTCACCATTTAACAAGTAAGATTTTCCTTTTTACTATATTTATTTTTTACTTTTTTTTTACTATATTTATTTTTCACATATTTTTTTTTACATTCCAGCAGTCATTATAGGGCTATTTTACACTTGGTCACTTCTCTGATCAGATAGCTATAGATAGTCTTTTTAAAACTTTTCCATTTACATTCGACCACATAAATAATCCTTGGCTAAATGGATATTATTCTTATTATCTGTTTCCGCACAAAATGCAAATCACCTATTTATTACTATACCTTAAGAAACTTGCAACAACGCTTATAGCACTGTATGCCAAGCAGCTGACGCGCCCCTGCGTGTACGGTCAAGCACAAGGCACGACGAGCAAAGGGCAAGATTTCGGCCGCGGCAAGATTGACAGACGACAGAGGAAAAGGCGCATGAGTCTAACAAAAAGCTTTTGTTAATAAACATTTTATTTCTTGTTTAATATAAGCGTGTTTTCATTGTAGGACTGATTCTAGGAAGTTTTTTTTACATACTGCTGACGCTCTTTGTGATCCCTCTTCTTATTTATGACATGAGATGAAAACCTAAAGTCTCTTATTCTTTGTCCTTGTGGATTCAGCAGAGACCCAGGATTGTTGCTGTGTCTTTCTCATATGCTGCATGGTATTTAGGATGTCTTGATTTTACATTATGAAGGACACTTGTTGTGCTGAATGTTTTCGCATCTTTCGCATACCCTTTTTGTTTTGTTCACTCGGACGAGTTTGTTTTTGATGTGTATACACTGGTAAAATGACAAACATGATGATATTGTTTTGTTTATCACCATGGAGACTAGAACATAAGTGGTCAGAGATCATCTGGTAAGGTGGCATTAGTTAATTACACCTTTTGAGTGCACACTAGCTATTCAACATATTTCTGTCTCATTGCACTCAACAGCGAACACAATATAAACCCCTGTGAACTCTTTATGCAATATATAATATTCAGATTTATGTGTATACGGGAACATAGAGAGCTTGTGTAAACACCGCACCTGACAGGAAACGCATTACAGAACCATTTGCATTCTTTCGTGCATGCAACGCAGAGATAAACGATCTTAATGTGATGGGAATCTAGCATCAGATTTCCCGCTTTGTTCTGTTACCATGAGGAAATTTATTCAAACATCATTTCCAGCGAGGCTCGTGAGAGGTTCTTCACGGTGGCTGCCAATCAATATGGAGTATTGTGTTACTTGGCGGGTGTCACACTGATTTCTCTCTGTTTTCTGTATAAACTGTATTATACACCTGTGGTTATACTGTTCCCACTCAGCGAGCCAATTTCTATGGTTCATAAATGTCACTGATTAGAACTACTGTTGGATCCCTTTCATGGATCACTTACTACATGATGACTCTAATCAGCATGTGCAGTTCATTAGGTAGTGGAAATAATGGGTACAAATCTGGGAATGGCTACAAGTTTCAGAGATTCAAGTCTGTGTTCTTGAGACACCATTACTGGGCTGTAATGCTTATAATTTGACTTAAATATGCATGAACTGACTTATTAGTTTCGTTGAGTCATCTGACCCAAAAATAGCTGTATTCTTCTGGAGTGTCTAAGACCTCGGAGAAATCCCAAGAATTTTTGGATCAGTCCCCCTAGTCCTTATAATCAAGTGTCCTTGAACGGAGATGTTTTGCTGTAAATAAGGTTTTGCAAAGCTGCGCTTGAAGTGTGTCTCAGTATGGGTCGGATGAATGAGTTTTTAGGCAGGTCGGTGTAGCATTTGTGACTGAGATCTCGGGGAATAATGTGGAGTTGTTATGACGGCTTTGAAGTCAAGCACAGGAGGTTATTGAGCTGTAAGAGGACGTGAGGTCAGTCTTGTAGATGACCTTTGCATATTGTGGTGACTGTATAGAGCATTTGAATTCAGTGGCGAAAAGATGTACATATAAAATACTTGAAGATGTAAAACCATCTAAGTGTGTGTTTTTTTATCAGACTCTTACGTTTAGGTTCAGTTATTTCACTTTAAAAAAATGAAAAGGTTTTTTGTCTGAAAGTAAAATGTTTTATTTTCACAAATGTCAAGTTAGTCACTTCATTGACCTTTAACAAATTTAACTGTCTTTCGCAGCAAAACCCTCTAAGTGCATGCAACCTCCACTTCTTTGGACAAGATCGTAAACAGTTACAAGATCACTAAGGATGCAACTTCAAACATTGCAAATTATGTCTATGTCAGAATTTAAAAGTGCTGTGATGCATGTGGCATTTAGCAAATCTGAGCTCTTTACTTTTTATTACATATATGTTACATATTTATATATCACATTTAAATATGTAGCATTGTAAGATTATGTAACATTATATATTACATATGCAGTGTTTCCTCTAGGATTTTTTTCAGCTGTGGCGGCAGGGGGCGCCCATGAGGATTATAAATGTAAAAAAAATTAATGTAGAATATAGGCTACAGTAAACTAACATGTATTTTTTTATAATTTTCATGCTGTCATTTACTTTTCCTTATATTTATAGCATATTGCTTTTCTGTGTTTGATCTAAACTGTATTTTCTTAAAAAAACGTTACACAGCTACGTACGTAGTTCGGATATTTCATTGTAGTTTTAATGTAGTGTGCATTGCAAGTTCGTCCTCGTGTTTAGCGTACAGAGCTGTTACAAAGTCATGCAGTCCTGTTTGATAATCCGCACCGCTGTGATTGACAGAACAACCGACCAGTTATCCGACATCAGCAGCAATTTTATTTCACACCCGTACCATTTGACATACTGTAAAGACTGTGACCCCGAGCCGGTCACACCGCAAATCGCGCAGTTAAATATAAACCTTTACCGGTCTTCAGACAGATCTTAAACACAAATAAGCACGGGACATTTAAAAACGAGTCAAATTTTGGTCTTGGATGTTAGACCCGCATTTTACCCTTGTCTATTGAGTCCCGACCTGCATCTACAACACAAATGACACGCAAATAGCCTATTACACCCGTTAGATCAAATATTATGCGGTTCACCCGCGGGTACCCCGACCCTGCTGTTTCGTCTGAAAACAGATAAAACAGTCTCACCGTCTGCCTCAAGTTTCTATTACCAACGTTCTTCTCTTCCACGGGAATAATGTAAGTTTCCTTACAAACAGATTTGACTATTAATGTCTTGCATATAAGTAGTATTCAGTATTTAGCCTTTTGTTTTTGGACAAATATCTTATCATTTAATGTGAAACTTTGTGAGTGTCGATCTAAAGCACAGACGATTGACTGACAGCTGAGCGCTCAGCAGTGCGCTGCGCTTATAGCCTACTGAATAACTAATGGCCAGATAAGTTGATAATATGAGTACAGTGATTACAAATGAATGTCCAAAAAACTCGTAATATGTTAAATCAAAAGTTTAATAATGTATTTTCTCGCAGCCCTGCGCTGTGTTGGTGTAGATATGCGCCGGTGAACATCATATGCGTGATGACCTTGCAGCTTAAATTACCCTAAATTTATAGTCATAAAGATAAAAGTAAAACAACATTCGAATCTTCAAATGATGTATTTTTATTTGTGTAAACTCACAATAAGGAGAAAACCTTGTGCTTATTTATAATCATTAAAAACATGACGTGCAGAAAGCTGGTTTGGTTTTAGAGCGCGTCACAAAAAAAGAACAGAAACTCAAATACTTTTTTATTCGTTTTGTCAATTTAATAATTATTTAAGTGCAACATATTTCGTATAGGCTTATTTATTTTATTATTATTTCTCAAAACAGAAACGTAGCTTAATAATCCTCTGTTGATTTAAATATATTTGTGCATGAAACTAAACCCATGGAGGAAATTATGATATTTTAGGAGATTTATTTATAAATGAGTGAACAACGCAAATCCAGAAAATATTTTATTTCTAGACAGCCAGTCTCGCAGAACGGACATTTCGGTAGCTTTTTTGCGAGCTGACGCTGTGGGTTTTGTCTAGAAGGGATACAGCAAATGCCGAAAAGTTAAGGATTAGATTTGGAGGTAGGATTATTAGGATGAAAACAGCGGTTCTGGCTAAATTGGATACAAATACATCCTACAATCGTGTGAAATTTTGTGTTTAGAGTTGGGTTTGGTTAAAGGATTGGGACAAAACAGTGCTCATCCAACGAGATTTCGTTTGCTGTATCCCTTCTATACACAACCGCAGGCGTGGCGGGGATGTTTTAGGAGTGGCGGGCCGCCACGGTTGAATGTATATAGCGGAAACACTGCATATGTAATGGTTATTATAATAATGCAAGCATGTTTTGTAGGTGTGTTTGGTGTGAGCTCAGTTGTCGTCAAACAGCGTTTCATCTTATTGTTTGTTTATAGAGAGCTGAATTTATTAATATTGTAAATAAGCTTTGGATTGACAGTATTCTTTAGGTGTTCATTTTTCATTCTTGGAATACTTTCTGTTTAGCAGAAGATAACTATAAATAAGCTTGTTTGTGGGTTTATTAGGGTAATAAATGTTTGGCATATCAAGTCTGATATTGTCCTGCATATTTTGTTCAGTCAATTTAAAAGCAATTCAAAATGCCAAGTTCAACCAATGGCATATCAATCTTATGGCAATTTAAATTTTATTATGTCTTATGTGAAGGGAAACTTTGGTATACATTTTTTGTAAAGATATTATGTGCTGTGATTCACACAGACTTTAACAATCGACAGACACATCTTCGTGACACAATATTCGTGACACAATATTCGTGACAATTAGCAATTAACAACAAAACAATATGCCTATACGACTAACTGCATTATTTATTTAACTTTAACATTATTTAACTTTGTTTGGCTAGTTAGGGTAGTATTGTTATTCTAGCATATGTGACTCAAAAAGCCCAATCTTTTATAAATATAGATGTAATTGCTTTTCTGGTGTAGCTTTTTGTAGGCCGCTGATACGACTGGAATCTTCATTTTAAGAGAGTGTGTCATCTTAAGCATATTCCTTAAAATGTCAAGGTATGTCCGGAGCACATTCTGGAACGCTGTTTTCCAGTTATGTGTTTGCATTTCAAGGCGACGGTGGCCTTTATCCTGTGGACATGATTGATGAGGGCTATGTTAGATTTTGGCCGGCAACCCGGTTGTTGATCACCTCAATGCATCATCTAAAATGTAGGCAGATGCATTGTGGGGCGTCTTGGAGCCTGGACGAGCTTCCAAAATAAATCCCCAAATTAATAAGATATATATCTTACCAATTTCATATACTAAAACTTTATTTATACAGTATGTATAGATTGATCACCCCTGCTTCTATCTGATTGGTTGACACTGGTCGTCTTTATGGGGGCCAGTAGGCACGAAAGGGCGGAGACAGCCGTATTGTAAGACTTAATGTGAACAATTCAGTCACACGTTGTCCAAATCTCCCTAGTTGAGCTGGTTTAACAATCCCACTAGTTAGCCGTCCAGCTGCAGTATTCCACTGAGATATCACATGTGGTCAAAAGAAAGAATGAGAGATGATATTAAAACCAGACACATAATGGTTCCACTTCCACATGCAGCTGTCTGTTGAGTACATGTCATTTGGGACCGTTTAATCTACACACACCTACATACAATTTCACACACCCACGGCCTGTCCCGCGAATGTAAGCGCGCACTCATTTGATGCACGCAAGCTAACAGGCACATTTTAGCACTTTGGGGAGCAAATTGCTCTCCGCCCATGTACACCTGGCTGTCAGGTGCGTCTTTGAGGCGTTCAAAGGAAGACGTTTCTATTCATTTAGGCAATGAGAAAAGCTCCATTATGAGTGAGGTGAATGAGACAGGCAGCATTTGACAGCTCGGGGTAATGACTACCCTCCGCCCGGCCTGGAAATGACAGCACCACAGACAGGTTCATTACATTACCCCATGTCTTGAATCATTTCCGATCTGGCACATTGTAATAAAGATGAATATCTCCTCATTTCAATTTTGCCTCATAATAAATTGTCCATAGATAGAGTTGTAGGATGCCATGGCAGCTGTTTTTCGATTTCGTTGCAGGCGCTCTCTAATATAACTGAGTTGAATAGTCAAATGTCTGCGTCTTGGTGTACTAAACTAGTCGTTTTGCACAGTTTGCCCTGGAGCCAATGAAATAACTACATGAATAGATGGACTTGTTTGAACAACCTCGTATTGTGTGTGAAATAAAACCAAACGACATGTCGGAACTGGGCGCTTTGCCTTCGGAAGTAAGAACCGGTTGTTTTTCTTTGTGATTAGATTCTTGCTCTTTGAGGAAGGACGTTTTTGGCGTTTGGATGATTTCACTCCCAGTTGAACCCTTCTAACACGTTTTGGCAAAGAAAGGCCCCCATTTGATGTTTTTAAATTGGGTAGTGTCTTAGATCTCTACACAGCGGGGGAAGACTTTTTTTGGGTCACTGTTTTTTAGGAACAACTCCATCTTCCTATCCGTAGATTCTAGTTAATGTGATTTTATTTACACATGCAGATTTAAAACAAGTTAGTAAATGCATTATTTTTCTTTCTTTTTTTATATACATTGGACGACCATGGGGAAAGAAAATGCACCAGAATCGCAACACAACTTTTTGTGCATTAAAATGATACTTTATAAAGACACTAACCACGTCCATACAAAGTTCTACTTAAAGGAGACATATTATGACTTTTTTTAAGATGTAAAATAAATCTTTGGTGTTCCCAGAGTGCGTATGTGAAATTTCAGCTCAAAATATCCCACAGATAATTTATTATAACATGTTAAAACTTTGTAGGTGTAAGCAAAAATGTGCCGTTTCTGGGTGTGTCCCTTTTAAATGCAAATGAGCTGAATGGAATGCAAACACTTATTGGCATGATGGTGGTTTGTTAAAATTGAAACTCAATTATGCTGTCAATCATTTTTTTCTCTCTGCACTTACTGGCAGTGCCGTGGTTGGATAGTGCCATTTAAGGGGTGGTATCATTATAATAAGATTCCCTTTCGACATCACAAATTTTACCAAATTTTTCACATGCCTTCAGAGAATGGTTTACCAAAACTAAGTTACTGGGATGTTGTTGTTTTTCATGTTTTCTATGTTTATAGAAGCACTTCATTGAAAAAGTCAGATTTTCATGATATGTCCCCTTTAATAGGGCAGCACAATATTGATAAAAATGCGATAACTTGCAAAACGATACTCTGTGCAATACAATAATGGTCTGCGTTTGTAAAATCAGTTCTGAATAATAATAATAATAATAATAATATATTTAAAAACTAAAATAAAATGACAACATGCATGTTTCACATTCTTTCTGGGAAAAGAAACTCACTTTCTCTGTCTCACCAGTCTCTTCTATCTGGATCGACTTAAATCTCATTTTAAAGTTTTAAAGTCATTTAGTTATTGCAAACGATATGCACATTCACAATATTTCTGTTAATGCGGTATGCCTTGCGACCCTACTTCCTAATTTCCAACTTTTCCAACAACAGTTGTCAAGATACCATGAAGTTATCAGCAACAGATGAACTAGGGTTATTGATTGTTCCTAATAACCAGGTTTGCATTGGAGATGTTTACAGTGTTCAGTCTGAATAGACTTATCTTCTCCCCCTCCCCGGTTTTGCATTGAGACCCCAAACAGACCACAGAGGAATCTCAGACATCCTGAAGCACAACCAGATGTTTAACCTCAGCCCCTTACCCTCTCTCTCTTCCTTCTCTCCATGTCCCTCTTTCTTTCTCTCTCCTACATCTCCGTTCTCTACTCAATCTATTCCTCTTACTTGTTGCCTGACCTTCCCATATTGGGCCTCTTCTGAAAACAGTCCATAATGTAAGAGAGATGTTTGCGGGTCAGCTGTGCTTTTAAGGCATAGGAATGCATTGAGATCAGAATAGATTTGATCTGACCTCTGATCAGTAAACTTTAGACTATGCAGTACACTCACTTTTCAATCTTTGCTTTGTTCAGCATGATTCCCAGATGTCTCTTTCTGGACTGGACTCATTGTACTGATCTTTGATGAGTATGTAAATCTGAAGATCAAAGTCTGATGTTAAATCTTTCCCTGCCATTGACAAAAATGTACTCTTTATTTAAGAGAAAACCCTTCTCTGCCAACAACGAGTTTTCTCGGCAATCTGTATTTCTGCTATTATCCACCACGTGGCACTATGACCCAACTTTTAAAACCCGGAGTATCCCCTTAGGGCAAACAGTTTTAACTCTATGTATGTTTTGAGGATCTCTCAGAATCGGATCTCTGTCCTTCACTTGCTGGCAACTTTTTTTTTATGCTGGCAGGAAAGAGTAAACACTGATTTGTGTGTTCAAATGGCTTATGTTGCGGAATGGAATTGACTTAAATGTGTCAAACATTTTTTTGGGCATAATAGTTTGTGCCATAGATCAAAATCTAGTAAAATCTACCGATTGGCCAAGACGCCATTTTTGGAAGTACAAAGCTGTTCAACAGACAGAAACTTTACATAGTGATTTTTAGTCCTGTTTCATTGTTTAGAAAGAATTAGAAGATACACACAGTGTGCATACTTTCATCCGAAAACAGCTGGAAAGTGTAACCGAAGAAATCAAACAGCTTGTGTCCTCAGACTCATTTTTAAATAAACAATTTTTAATGAAAAATTACTGCTTGTTTGACACATGTTGTGTACTTGAATAGACAACATGTTGTCTAACCATGTATAGTGCTTTCAGATCCATCTGGAACTCAATCCAACCCCCTTTTCTTTATTTCCCCTTCTTGCTTTCTCTCTTTCTGCTTCTTGCTCTCTCTCCCCTCATTGCTCCGTGGATCACAAGGTAACATTCTGCAGATCATTTCTCTGCTTCTTGTCCTTGCAGGTATGACAGGTTGTTTCCTTGGACTGGTCATGAATATGTTTCACTTCACCAAAACCTTGACCTATTGATTTTGAATTCGAGAGGGCCTCACACAAACTTGCTGTGAGCTCTGCCGAGAATTGTGGGTAAGAGAGGGCTGACTCAAATTTACACAGGTGTTGATTTGATGTCAGCATGTCAGTTGTGATATAAGACATTCACCTGCCTGCCTAGTCTTGCACATCCTGGCTAATATAACAGTCTGAGTACCACTGGTTTTTAGATATAGATACAGAGGAGGATAAAGAGGAACATAGTAGTCATGCTTTTCAATGGGCTCATAGTCCACTTTAATGATTGATATTTTCTCCCTCTCGCTCTCTCACTCAAGTTCATCAGTTTAAAAACATGAAAGTAAAGCCTGAATTAATTAGGTTAGGTTTCGACCACTTTGGCCGCTCTTGCGTGACAGGCCTGACTGACTGTCAACTTACTGAGGCAATCGTCAGGTCTCTTGAAAATATGCAAATGGCTCATTTCATTGCTTTTCTCCATTTCATAGTTTAATGGCTTCACTGCACTTTTGTACTATATTAAAATTCACAATGTTAAATTAAATTGTGGTAATTTGGGTACCTGGATTTTTATTTCAGCACTCTATTATAGTTGAGATGTAAACTCGTGTGTCTCCTTTTCATCTTTTAAATATGAATTGTCATTTTTAGTTGTTTGAACTCTGGTTTGGTGTGTGTGTGCACGCACATGTGGTTGGCTATACAAAACAGCTAGAAATGCTTTTAGTTTGCAAATAATATTGATAGCATAATTTGAATGAAAGGTTTTTAGCATTTGGTGTGTCCAATTTTAGCTGTAAAGACAGCATGAACTCGAGCTGGCATTGACTTAAACACATTTGTGCAGAAATGATCCATGTTATCCCAGCATGATTTGAAAATCTTCCATAAAGCATCTTTTGTGCTCAAATGTAAACAAGAAAATGTTGTTTTTGGTGACTGACCTACTAGTTAAATAATAGAATAAAGCAGTAATATACATTTATGTATCTACATATAGATTCAGCGTATGCGGTATTGCTGTAGGTTTATTGTTTGTGCCTAACCCAAGGCAAAAATTTCACCCACCACACAGAAACAAGATTTGTTTGTCCCCATCTAGACGTCATTCATTTTACATCAAAGAGAGATTTTCTTCTTTCCACGCTTTTACTTTCTCTGTAGACGTGCCAGAAAGGCCTCAGTATTTGTGACATTGGCCACTGATCAACTGAAGATTTTTCCCATTCATATGAATTTCCCATTCTTTCTCTCAACCAAACCTTTCTCATTCACTCGCTCTTATCGCATTATATTGTCTTTCTCTGTGTCAAAGAAGGTGTGAATATTTTTGTGTGTTTGTGTTTTTGTGACTGGCATAAGAGTGTGTTTTATTCCAAGCAGAGTATAATGGCATCTGCGACTGTTGTTTACCACTATTAGCTGTTTTGGAAATATGTGTTATGCTGCGTTCAGACCAGCCGCGGTAGAGGCGTCAAGTGTGAGTGTTTTCAATGTTAAGTCAATGTGAAGATGCGTTGACGCATGTCTGGAGATCTCATGGCAGAATCAGGTCTGCCGAGCTAAACGCCAATTGAGTGTTGCTGCGGGAAACGCGCAAGTCGAAAAATTTGAACTTTGTTAGAAAAACGCACCGCGTTAACCAATCAGGAGCTTGCTCTAGTAGTGCCGTGATTACAGAAAGCGAGCGGAGTTGCAGAAGCCCCTCCCATGATGTGAATTTCCGCGTGAATCTCTCGCTGACCAGAATTTCACGCGCGGCTTTCACAGTAAACCTAAAAGCAGCAAAATAGACAATGTTGACGCAAATTCGACGCCTCTAACGTGGCTGGTGTGAACCCACAGTTAGGGTACATTATGTAGTTATGTACACATGAAAGGCCATGACCAGGCTCGCACAAAATCCGTGCTTGCAGATTTCCGTGGAATTCTGCCTGCTTTAGTTCCTGTCATTGAAAAGCACATATATGCAGTTGCGCATGTATGTGAGCAGTAGTAGCCTGTACTGTTTGCTGTGACATTTTTTATATACTTCCTTTAATTTTTCCAAAACATTCCCGCGGAAAAAGCAAAAAAGTCAGCAGATTCCGTCTGGCAATGACTTGTCATAAGTATTATAAAGAAAAATGTATTTGATTCATAATGAGGCATTTCACATGATCTTCAGTTGTGATTATAACATATGACTATACTATTTTTTATATTTGCATCATTAGCTTTGTGCCGAGTTTGAATATAAAGATTATGTTTTTCTGGCACACATTTGGCTACTGGCAGCATTTCACTTTGTTCAGTTTTCTTAGGAATGCTCCCACAGAAAGCAGTTGCCTGTGTAGAGAGAGTTTGTTTTTACCTGTCATGCAAGATAAAGTTTAATTCAAAAATGTCGACCTCATAGTCAAAGCTGGATATCTGTTTTTGTCCTAGAGCATAACTCCAGGTAACAACATGCCATACCTTTGATTAAATTTAAAATATCTAGGAAACGCTTTATATGTGAACTAAACTCTGTTACTTCCTGTCAGATGCATGTTGAATGAAGTGTCTGAAATGTCACAAGATGTCTCCACTTTCCAGAATAGCCTCCAAATTTATTCCAGATCAAATTCTTGGTCCCAGTTGAGTGCAGCACTCCAGGCGGGAAAAGGAGACGAGCATTATTTCCTCTTTGTGAATTGCGCACAGGGAACACACTTTTTTTTGTTAGACCACATTTTATTTCACAGAGTGTCTGCTGAACCCATTTGAAGCCCCGGGCTTTTGGATTACTTTTTGTCAGGTGCCACATCTTAGCTGTTTCTCACTCAATTGAAAAGTGTTGTGTGCATTTGTTCCCATGGAACTGGAAATATGAGCAGGTAAGTTTTCATTTTAAGGCTGTACCTTCCAATTGGCCGGACTCTTCAGTGTCTGGCCTCAAAATAGAGTTAGGCCAAACTTATTCTCTTTCAGTCTGGGCCAATAAATCCCAAGAATATCTCTTAGGAACATCCAGATTTCATTTTTGCCATCCAAGCTTACAAAAACCAGGTCAGTTAACATGGGTTTCAGAGGGATGGGCTTCCTAAGAGTCTTTATTCAGCTGCCCAGTGCTTTTGCTTTAGCTAGACTAATTCAAACATTCAATACATGGGCTATGAAGAACTTCAGTATGTGGATCTGTGACAGAACTTTAAGTATATGATGAAGTGAGACGGTGAGATAGAAAAGAATAGGCATTTTAGCGGCAACAACATAAACAAACAGCTTTGTGGCCCAAACTTAGCTTCTGATAGATTTACGCAAAGAATCAATAACAACATAGTAGTGCCTTTATAGTAGATTATTTCTGATTTCTGAAGTAAATTACCTATTAAGCATTGACTGATAGTGTATCAAGCATAGACCGTAAAAAATATGGACGTAGTGTCTGTGACATCACCCATAAGTTTGTTAAGAGCTTTTTTAAGCCAATAGTTGGCAGGGCTTGCCGTCGCCATCTTGGCATTGCGTCACCGCACATTATTCCCGGATAACCGAAACTGGTTAAAGTGGCGGGACGTGGTTGCTGTAACGCCTAGCATAAGGGTAGCGAAGGCAATGGCAGTTCACCCGTCACTCAAGTGGCCAAGGCCTTAACTCTTTCGCCGCCAGCATTTTTCATGATTTTCACAAAAGTTTAATGCCTTCCAGAAAATGCTCCTTTTTAAATATATAAACATACAATATATGAAATAAAACAACAGACCCTCTGCTTTAAAAAAAAAAAAATCTGTTTTATCCTACCTTCATGTGTTCTGTTTTTATCACCTCTCAAATATGTGTAGGTTTCATCAGAAACACCAAATTTTGAGCAAAAAGCTGAGATAATTTCATTTTTGTGAAGGACTTTAGATAGAGATCAGATGCAGAGCGATCTTTAAAACATACACGGCCATACAGCTGTTTGCCCTAGGGCAGTACTTCCGTTTTTTTCCGGATTGACCCCCCCTTTTGGAGGCAGCCTCTAGCGGACAGTCGATAAATTGCAGTTTAAGTCACTTCCTTGTTGGTTTCATCAGAGTGTTTGGAGGGTTGCCCCTCGGTATCAAATTTTTTGCCAGTCAGCCAAAACGCTCTTTTCACAAATAATGTGATCCCTGAAACCATCTATAATGATGCGTGCCGAATAATGAAGCGAGCCGAATATGTGCATCACGTTATTCACTCTAGATAACTTGCGGGATGACTCGTGACAGTCGCGCACATAAAAAATTGTTCTCAATTTTCTTAAACAACTAGACGTGTCAAACTGGACGTGTCCATAAGCTCTCTGAATTCCCTGCTCCAGTTGAAATTATTTAACTTGCACAGGAAACGCAATCGAGGCTAATATTGCACGTCCGTGCAAAATTCTCGTATTTGCGTTGACTAAATAATTAAATTAGCTTTGGGTGTGTACTAAGATTGTAACAATACATCGATATTGATTAATGTGTTTGTAAATTTTCTAAAGATACGATGCATTGATGCCACACATAAAATGTCGATATGAGTTACCTTTATTTTGACACGCTCCACATCCTCATTCCGTGACGTAACGTTCATCTACGCATTTCTGCCAAAAAGCGCATTTTTGTTATTGCCTTATACCAGTCTCAGCTAGTGAATACAATGCAGCAACAAAGCGATTGTAGCAGCAAAAACACACCGAAAGAGGCAGATGATGTTGCAACCCAAATTGTGGGTTTGGAATTATTTTGTATTTGGAAAATTGATTGGACAAAAGATTGGCAGATAGGATTGATGAAAGGTTTTGGTAACCAATTTCGATACGGTGGATTATTTTCTGTTTGCTTTGTTCTGTTTTTTAACTAAAAGGCTTTGGCTAAGAACGTTATCTGTAAATATCAGAGGTTTATAGCACCTCAGAACAAACAGAACGAGAGATTTGCCAGCTGTTCCGTGTAAATGATAATTATACTGAAGACTTCCGTGTGCTCCACGAGATGGCTTATAGTAGTGCGGGTTGTCTCGAAGGACAGCAAACCGGACATGATCATTTACCTAACGTGATCTAAAATAGTACCAGCAAGATAATGGTGCCACCTGTAAACCTAGTTTTTGAGGCAGATGGAAGAGAACATGGTTTGTCGAAAAGCATGCTGAGGCCCTCTGTTGTGTATTGGCCATCTGCGAGTGTGTGTAAGTGTGTGTGTTTCTACAGCATATGGCTTGATGCAGTAGACATTTGTGGAAAGTCATGCAGAGATCTGGTGAAGCGACTAAGTTTTGTAGGAGATTAAAGGATTAGTTCACCCAAAAATAAAGATTTTGTTCACACTTGTTTGACTTCCTTTACATTTTCTGTCCTTTTTTATGAAGGTGAATGGTGGCTGAAGCATTCACTCCTTAATATTATGTCTAACATCTCTTTTGTATTTCATGGAAGAAAGGATTTTCATTATAACTGTTTCTGTAGGAGTTCAGTGCGGGATAGTGGTTTCAAATGTTTACTTGGAAAGCTAAAAAGGTCAGAGTTTGTATAACTTAATGTCACACTTTTGTGGATTGATGTGTTTGTATTTTCTTCATGACTTGTTGATACTGGCTCATTTTTTAGATTTAAAATAAAATGGCCTTCTGTTCTCATGGCCACCCTAATTTGTTTACATATCTGCTCAGACGTAGATCAGATTTTGCAGGCGAGATTACGGTGTCAAGGGTCTTGTACTGTATGTCCGGGTTTGGGATTTTTTTAGTAATTTGAGTGGAACTCAATCTATAAGGTTGCCCAAGATTGAAGTTTAAATAGCAAACTATATAGACATGTTATAGATACCAGAGGAGTTTGGATCTTGATGGGATTGCAAAAAACTGCTCCGTAAACAGCATTTCAAAAGAGTCTTAATATACCTTGAGAAAATTCATGCAGGAGGGTAAACTTGTTATGTCTTAAAGAAATTTTTTTTTTTTGGAAATATACTATTGGACCAATGAGATTTCACTGTGGGCGTGGTTAGACAGTTTACCAGCACAAAATCAAAAACCAACCAAAAAACGTTGCAGAAAGATTAGCATGGAAAATGAGGAAATGCCTGATTAGGATATGTCGTAGGTTGTGACTTAATCCAGACAGGATTTGGGATTATTGTCTTTAGACACCATTTAACTGCTATTGAGTGACCCTTATATGTGCATGGGAAACATACCAAACCACTTAACCGCAAACGTTTGAGTTTTTCCAGTTAACCGATTGACAAGCCCTGAAAACATCCTGTCAAACGTTCTATTAGTGTGCAAATAAACATGGTTAAAGACTGCTTCCGAATGCTGGTTTATTTTAGCTAGTAGTCTAAACACGCTTACTCTCAGCTTTCACAAATCAGTCCCATGTTTCAGCTCATTTTGGAGATGGATTGAGGACCCGAGTCCTGAACTGCATACCTGACAAGCAAAGCTTGAATGTGTGTTGGATCCTGATCAGGATTGTTAAATTCTTTCCAAAGAATCAAGGAATGCTGCACCCAAAAATAAACGTTCTGTTTGAAAAGAAGAAAGCATACGTGGGCTTATTTTTGTCTTTTTAAAGCTTGACAGACACTGTGAATAAAAAGGTATTTATAATTTAAATCGTTTTTAAAGGATAAAAAAACTTGAATCACAAAAATCAGCTCCTTTATTTATCAAGCCAATTTTTGCAAAGGAAAAGATCATAGTTAAGACGATGTTTTATTTTTCCAGCGAGGTGAGAAGAACATGTGTTAAACAGATAGTATGCGGTGTGCCGCTGCATGACAGCAAGGCAGGGATGTTGGTTAGCGCATGCTGCGAGCCGTGGCCGGGTGTCACCTTTTAAACAAAAGCAGGCTCGACTCGGCCGGGTCTGCCCGTGTGAAACGCTGTCAGGCTGCATTTCATGAGAAATGGATAGTGAAATGGTTTTATACAGCCCTATAATTCTTCTTGACTGTCAAATTCGCACACACACGCACCACACTGGTATCTATTCCTCTTTTTTGCTTTCATATGAAATTAAATTGCTTTCTTTCCTGTCACGCATTTCACAAGAACCATCATCATTTTATTTTTGGAATTGGTCTCTGAATGCCTCCCAAACACACGTGTACACGCACACACCTACACACGACACTATTCCCCATCCTGGTCTTCACAAAAGTGATATTGAAAAGGATTTAGGTGCCAACTCTGCAGACGTTAACCACATCTCAGCTCTGGTCCAGGTCTCGGGCTTGTTGTCCTTTCGTGTTAAACCGTGTCGCCTCTCGCTCAGGCACTTGGATCCGAGTTCTTGTTGCCATGGGAGCAGGTTCCACAGCGATGCTGCCAGCTCTTCCCTGCCTGGAGCTTTCCAGTGGGTGTGTGAGAAAGCGGGTGACACTGGAGTCTGGCCCAGTATCCCTCTCTCTTTTTCTCTCTCTCTCTCTCTCTCTCTGATGGCATGACTTGATATGGTAAAGTTAACTGGTGGCATATGGGAACTAGGGCATTATGGGCTTTTTTAAAAATGCACATGTCATACTCTATGGATTGCAGCCATGAAAAACAAATGTCTGATGAGAGGTAGCATACCCTGTTTGCAGGATGCCGTTTCATTGTGTATCTGTTTTTGGAATAAATGTCTTTACTGGTGTACATGGCAAAAACATAATTGGTCAACAAGATCTGTGTGTATGCTTGCTCAGGGTTATCTCATTCACACACACGCACATCTGTAAAAACATGCGGTAGCTTCATGCAATCTGTTAAAATCACATTTATCACTGTGTGTGTGTGTGTGTGTGTTGGGCTTAGGCTTTCAATGCCTGCGAGCTGGATACCAGAGCTAATCGAGGCAGGAAACACAGGGCTCTATGGAGGTATGCAGGGACTGTTCGCTTCCATAGACTTAATATTTTCTTCTACTTTCTGTTTTTCCCAATATGGCCTGTTTTGCATTTCCATAAAAGCCAATCTTCCGTAGTGGCTTGGAGACGGCTACAAGTTTAAATATACAAATTAACAAATGCAATGTAATATATATTTAAATACATGTGAGTACAAAGATGATTTGATTATGGGTGGCTTAAGGTTAAATGTCTCATTTGGGCTCTCAAATTAGTTAAAATGTGGGCCTGTTCCAAACACTGACATTAGTACACGGACTGCTTTGGCTGGAAAAGGGGAAATTGTCTACCCTGAAAGGTCAGAGTTCACTTGGAAGAGGTCAAATTCCTAAATGGAAAAATGTCTGGAATCTTTAAATTTGAGGGTCTGGATCTCGAGCATGCTGGAGTGTCAGTTGTGGCCTCTGGTGTTATTGCGCTAATTGTGTTGATGGTGTCAGATGTAACAAGACCCAACCCATAACCTCCCGCTGTCCTGTCCTGCCCTTGTCATTGCTCTTTATCCCAAAGTCATACACACAACTTCTTTATCCCAGATGGCTGTGGCTTTATCTGTACTTTACCCAAATCTGCATTTTGTATACATGTGTGTCTATTAACAGCGTTGTGGTGGTCCACAATTGTTTGCAGACGAAGCCTGCGTGTGTGTTCTTGATCATAAAGGTCAGCTTGTGGTTGTTTCCAGAGTTTGAGCAAGCTTGTTGCTTCTTTTCATGTGTCTCTAGATGGATGGGTTTTTCTTTTACAACCAGCCTAAAACCTCAGGTTCTTAGCCAGGTCTGTGAACCCATTTTGGCTGGAGATCTTTCCCAGCATCACGTCATCCTCACGCTTGTTTCGACGCAATTCCTTATCATCATCATATCCTCGGTTCTGGATGGATTGATGTTCGGATGACGGCATGCGGGAGAACCGATGGAAAGCCAGCGAAACGAAACACATTTTTAACTTCTGACCCTGACGTTTCTTTCATCTGCCGATCAGAGCCGTGCGG
The DNA here is from genome assembly GCF_030506205.2 of Paramisgurnus dabryanus. Classification (NCBI taxonomy): domain Eukaryota; kingdom Metazoa; phylum Chordata; class Actinopteri; order Cypriniformes; family Cobitidae; genus Paramisgurnus; species Paramisgurnus dabryanus. The sequence goes on along the minus strand of NC_133337.1, from coordinate 31,016,823 downwards.
TTGAGGTTTTCGTTTGTGTGCGTCTAATTGAGCGGTAACTACAGGTTTGAAGTTTTTGCCAGTTTTCGGTGGGTTTTCACTGTTTTGGAACAGTGTTTTGTTGTTTGCCAAAAGCAGACCGAGTCGAGCTGCGGGAAAGATTACCGAAACAGCGCTCTGCTTCCTTCTGGAAAATATATTTAGGGATATTTCAGTTCTGGCACTTCACCCACCAGAATTCATAAGGTTTTGGACAACTTGCCCCTCAAAGCTGATTACGGGCTGCTTTTGTTCAATTTTTCTGATTCGCTGGCTCTTAAATGACTTTATGGAAAAGTGCTTCTTTTTGATTAAAGTTACCCGTTTATTCGCAAGTTCTGTGCGTATGATTCATGCAATTCGCTTTTGTGTTCTTCTGCATGCATGGATCAGATTATCCTCATTAGGTAGCAGACAAAAATAATTTTCTTTTAGCCATAAACCTTTTTAAGCATCTACATGGTGTGATTGAGAGAGAAAAATAAGAATTTAGTAACACGACTGCAAACATCTGCTTCTCATCCAAAATGGAGCCAAGTCCTCCAGACTGGTTAACTAGATGCTTCACAAAATGAGAACCGGAGAGAAGTACATGTTGAGACGGCAGTAAAATGAAATATGACTTCGACATAAGCCCACCTCTCTGCCCACACCCAAATCTCTTTGACCCTTGACATCGAAAGTCTGAAATCACATTTCCATATGTGAAAGATATTAGAATGCGCGCACGCACACACCAAAGCAACTTGCAGTGTATTACAAGGTATTCATTGTTATCAGTATATGTGTGTTCCTTGGCTTTGAATAGGGATGGGTATTGTTTGGGGTTTTTTCGATACCGGTGCCAAATCGATACTTTTAAAACGGTTCCGGTGCCTAAACGGTGCCTAAAGCGATACTTTGAAAAAAAGAGTCACAAAAAGATGGTAGATGAAAGTACAGCACAAAACACAATGAAAATTCTTATCTGTTTGTCATAATTTGTTTATTAATGATTTGCCTAAAGCACCATCATCTTTTAAGACCTGCATTCTTGATTTCTTCTTTATAAGATTTTTGATTTGTGAATTAAATAAATCTTCTCAACACTCCACTTTGAGCTCAGAAAAATGTTCTATGATTGGTTGTTAATAATCTGTTCAATGATTGGTTAAAGCGGCTGCCGCTCACAAAAAGATAAAGGGCGAGTTCTAATCGAAAGTGATCCTCCCTATTGTCCATTGTCTGCTACTGTATGTATTTACTGTTTACTCCTAACTGTTATTGTGAAGCGTACTTGAGCTATGGAAAAGCGCTATATAAATTAAACTTATTATTATTATTATTATTATTATTCCCTTCGAAGATCAGATCTCTTGAACTCTAGAGAAAGTTGCGCAATTGTGTCTCATAGTGTGGCTAATTAAACACACTTTGCAAATAGAGCAATAAAATACAGCGTCTTTTTCTTTTTATTTGGATCGACTGTTCATGTGACATCCTCTTCGTGAAGTGCCTTGACGCAAAAAACGGCATTTGGCATTCACCCCAAATATTTTCTCGGCTTGTGAAACCATTCACGTTTTGACGCTTTCTGCTTGTCTCCGATGAACTTGACACCCGTGACTGCCGCGGTCCATCTCAGGCCGATATAAGCCGAAGTACTAATAAAACATTAGTGAGATAATACGTTTTAGCAAATGAAGAAATGAAGAAATGTTACCATATTAGCAAAATAAGCTGCCGTCAGATCAATTGCGGCATTCACGCGCTCCTCAGAGGTTCTCATTTTCCAAATTGTTCTTTAAAGTCAGAATATAAAAATAACCTGGACATAACGTTATGTTTTTACAAAATTTGTTCGTTTTGTATTATTAGGGATGTGCAGATGAGGATTTTTTTCACATTTTAAACTTATTAAACACAGCGCATATTTTAAATGAAAATGTATTTGGCAAAGTTCAAAAGTTGGCTACATTTAATCTTTAACATTAGATTATTTAATATTTACATTTATTAATAAACTATTTTTTTAATGTTTGTTCATTATTACTCTTGACGAAAAACTCAACTCCAATAAAATAGTAGCTCCAATTACAAACTTGCTTATATTGCTTGTTTATTAATAAAACGAATTTAACGGATGGTATCTGCGTTAAAACACTAAAATTAAATAAATGTAAAATTTAATTGACATAATTTTTCATTACTACGAATGCTTATTTGTTCATTTTTTTTTTATTAAAACAGAACAACAATAAATTAGTAAAATGACTTGCTTATATTAAACAAAACATTTAACAAAAACGAATAGACGGAAAACATTTTACCGGCCCTATAACATAAATAAATCTAAGATCCTTAGATTTTTCAAAACACATGATTGGTTTACATTTTTTTATCAATATAAAGCTACAATAATGTAAAATATGAACAAACTCACCTAAGTTAAGCGAAGAAATCAAACTTGAATCCCATGTATTATATCAAAGCTTTCCGACTTTCACATTCACGTGAATTTAGTAAGTCAGGAAATTATTTACACCATATGAGTGTACTATAATTTAACTAGCGATTGTGCTGTGCTTGTGTAATTATGCTTTTTGCGCTACAGAGAGCAAAATACTTCAGTCAACTGTTCATGCATTAAAGAGGCACCGAAATGAGGCACCGAAATCTGTGTTCTGATTCGGTCCGGTAGGTACCGCCCATATAGGTTCCGGTGCCATAATGGCACCGCGTTTCGGTACCCAACCCTAGCTTTGAACCTATGACCTTTTGCGCTGCTAAAGCAATGTTGTACCACTAAGCTATACCGGAGCAAGATGTGATAAAGGATGTAAGTCCTTACATCCTTTAAAACAAAATTGAAAGAATTGGGGCTGTCAAAATGTACGCATTAATAACGCGATTTTGGTCGAAATTAAAAGTAAGTACATAAGCCCTCGTCTAATAATCCCAATGCTCTAAATAGTCATTAAACATCTCAAATTTACATAAAGCATCCATATTTGTGCACACACCGATGTTGATTAGATTATTAAAAACTTGAAAAGTATTAAATTAACCCTTTAACTACCTGGGGTTTATATTTAAAGTTGTGAATGATCAGAAATTAATATTTCTCAGCAAATAGTACACTGTAAAAACTGTTACTTAGATCTAACTCAATAAAATTAAGGCAACATTTTCCAACTAATTTTTGTAAGTTTATTGAACTAACTGATATTTTGAGTAAGGACAACTTAATAATATGTATTAATATTCATTTCAATGAATGCAAAAATATTAAGTAGCATTTAAAAAAAAAGCAAATAAATTAAGTACAACCAATGTCAAAAATATCAGCATATTATAAACAGACTTATTTAAAATAGGTAAATTTTAAATGACAAAATACTAGTTAATGTCTTCTGATTAATTAACTAATTGTATTATTATATTATTTATGGTTTGTTGTTGTTCTTTTATTCCGTGAGATGAGGGCACGAAACGTTTATTCAATCAACGCACCCACTCAGTTTCATTTGGGCAGCTTAAAAGCGCAACATACTTACAAGCACCAGTCTTCTGAACAATGGTAACTACAAAACTCAAAAGAAAAAAACAGAAACTCTTCCATATCTCGAAGATAAATGAACATTAAACACTAACAAGTCTTTCTTTTTAGTTAAAAACACATAAAATAAAGTTTAAATTCAAATTATACTGTCCAAATGCAGTCCCGTGCAAAGCATGCTGGGAACTACGAGTCCACTGCCTAGTTAGTTATGTTTAATAATAAAATCACTTAGTTTCAACACAAAATTATTTAGTTAATTTCCTTCTTACAAAATTAGGTGGATTATAAATGATAAAATGAAGTTGAATTTACTCAATGAAGTGTTCATTAAGAATTACTCAAATTTTTTAAATTATTCTGTAATTTAAACTCATATTTTGATAAAAAAAAAAAAATTACAAAATTGTAACCCAGTTTACTCATTTTATTTAGTTAAATCTACTAAGGCACAGAAAAACTTTTTACAGTGTACATTCTGATATGGATGATCCATAACATTAGCTTAGCTTTTCTACTTTTTTACCATAAAGTGACAAATCAACTGTTTGGTTAAGCATGTTTTTGCAAAACTATTCATACATAATTAATTTTTCTCATGGCACCAAGTTACATCATTTTGTAAAGTTAGGGCTCCTACAGTGTACTATGTCAAAAAATATGCTTTCACCAAGAAAGGTTTACATGGCAGGAGTGATTTCTTTGTCTCTGACATCCATCTAAAAAGAAGTGTTGCTGTTGATTGACACTCTGACATTTACTGAATTTTTTTGGCATAACATACCTCATACAGATGGTAGAGATGGCTCTATCAGTTAGAGACTCCTTTCAATAAAATATATTGACAAAAAATGTGCTCAACCATTTGGTTTAGAGGTAGTTAAAGGGTTTTTTTCCATAAATGTGCGATTTAAAATGCGATTAATCAGGAGTTAACTCACGGCAATCATGCGATTAAACCAGATTAAATATTTTAATTGATTGACAGCCCTAGAAATAATAAAAAGTTCAAAATTTTATGTGATGTGAAAGCAACAGTGTAGCAAATATCTTTCACACAATGTATTATTTATGTATGTTTAACGAATAGTTTGCAGCGTACAGCATATACTGCACAGCTAGTATTGCACTATATAGATGTGTGTGTTAGATCATATTTACAGAAGGATCACCGTGAGAGAAGAAAGACAAGTGTGGAGTCTGTAGACATGGTTAAATGCCCATCCACTGATGCAAGAAGAGAGCATGTCTGTGCCTGTGTGTGTGTCAGTGTGTTTAAAGCTCTTCAGGGGCTCTTCATTTGTGACATTAGCACTAATGAAACACGTCTGCCGTTTACACTCATAGTTTTTCGCCTGTAATCTCTTTCTCCCTCTTTCACCAAGCGGAGCAATTTTGCGAATAATTACAATTCTTTGATATTGTCGTCACAGTAGCATAATGATAGTTTGTACCAATACCAGTGAAATTAAGTAGTTTATGAAACGTAATTAAGTAAACCCTTAAGCTAGAACTATAGTCCCGTGGCATACGCGATTGTTCACGTACAGTGCGTGTTATGCAAATTTCGGCCTCTGAATAGTGCAGAACTTTTGTACCACGCGTAGTTTGCGATGAACATGCGCTTACATTGGGAACGTAGTATGTAGCACAGGAGATGCATTGCATTTTGTCGCAATGCGTATATGTGTCAAACATCTGTGTACACATACAAGTCAAATAAACTTTACATAGATAGTATCGTGTATCGAAGATCGTCAGACATATCGCCAATAGCAGGCTTTCATGACGATAGTTGGCGATGGTTATTATTATCATCATAGTTTCACATTAACCTGCATAAATGAGTAAAAAAATAAACGTTTAAAATTAAAACTATACTTTTTATGTATAAAATGAGCGACAACAAAGCGGATTACAAGCAATAGAGGGAGTAAAATGTCTGTGACTGTTGCTTAAACTTTCCCACGTGGTTTGGCAGGGATTTGAATAGACTTTGCAGTTCATTGACTGGTCAATTCAGTGTAAATCAAAGTGCATTGCTTTTGTTTATCTTAGCAATAAATTAATATCGTAAATATCAAATTTCATTACAGTAATTCATCATTGATTTTGTTGCGTACGGGCCAGCTTGATCTTGATGTCGGCACTTGGGTACCAAGTTTAGCAGGTACTACCGGAAATATGTGCACAAGTATTTTTAACAAAGATTCAGCACTAATAGTCATAGTCTTAGCCTTATAAGGCCTTTATCCAGCCTGCATCTAAAGGCCTCTATTGATTTTTTTTTTTCTGTGTTTATACCCAGAGCTGTAAAAAATAGTCCATGACAAGTCAAATTTTTGTGTCTGTTATTCATCCCACACATACACAATTTCACACACACACACCCAAACAGTGCGAAGATTGACATTGCTGCAAACACCCATCATTCCTGAGATATTACTTTGTGTTTTATTTCTTACTCATTGGCATCACACCCAGCACTTGACTGTGTTGATTATATTGTAAGGTTTTCGTTTTAAAGACCCCATAATGTCACTTGACTAGTGCAGTTTTCTGTCCCGTGGTAACCTTTTATTTGCTACGAGCTTACTGTGGTTTGGGTGGGACATATCAAAGGGCTATTTAAAAAAAGTTAATAAGCTTTTGTTTTGTAAGGGCTATTTGCCTGGTTGCTCGTCTGTTGCTATGATATCAGGGTTGGAGAGCATTTAATAGAGAGTATTTAATAGAGAGTCATCAGTTTATTTGTTTCATTTTCCCACAAGAGAATGACTGTACATTTTTTGCTGTGCATGTCAGCTATGAATTTGGTCAGCTTTTAAAAGTCATATAGCATATAGATGGTCTCAAGCTATTAGACATGGCATTTAAAAAGGGTCTTTAACCTCTCGATGCGCACTAGCTCGCGGACGGAAAGACGTCAGTTTTTTTTAATGCTGCTAACAATATATATATATAGCCTACTGTGTACAAACAACAATAATAATAACACTACTATACATCGTTTAAAAGGTCTAAGGGTTTAGCATCAGTGTATGGTGTCCGTTTTGAGATTAAATTGCTCTAGCATCATAAATATAGTATTTTATTACAGAAGTCCAGATAACAACATGCATAATATAAACTGACTCCTTACCTTTGTGCTGGTATAAGGAACGCGAATCGAATCCAGTCTGTTTCAGATGTGTGAATAACCCATAAAAACTCTCCAACAAAGTACATCCAATGACCATTTTTGTCCACAAATGGGTATTATCCGTGAAATATGGATATATTTTCCATTGTTTACATCAGATTTCAGATGCACGTCTTGTAATAGATTATAATATACAATCTGAGGACTATTTACATCGTAACACTTGTATATGAGAGCACACTCGCGTTCAAAACCAGCGCTCAAACTTGATTGTACAAGTAGGCGGGAGTATAATACATAATATCCAAACAGCGCTGTCTAAGATCGTGACGTCATCTGACTCGCGCGTTCCTCCAATGACTTCATGGAAAATATTGATAGACAGAACGTGTAGCCAATTAGAACACGAATTCAACGATCTTTGTGTGAAGCTTTATTTCCTGGTGTGGATACGGCATTTTATAAATAAAAATTAAAGACTTTTATTTTGTGGCTGACTGGCACTTAGAAAAGGCACTAGTCTTACAAAAACTCTTGCAAGAACCTCATTTTTGGGTCTATTGACTTCAAACGTGAAATATAACTTCTTTAGACTTGTGTCTTTGGCCTCATTGCATTTCTAGGTTTCACACATATATTTATCATTAAGATTTTTAGTGTTAAAAAAGATGTTATGCAAAAAAAAATTTATTACAATGTACTTCAGCCTCTCTAACTTTTTACGTTTTATCTTAAAATAATTTTGAAACATGGAAAACGAAGCTCAAAGTGTCTTCTATCTAATGATACCACAGTTATGCTTATACTATAAAAGGTTTAGTAAAAACAGCCCTTTTAGTGAAAGTAGGTATTTTCATGGTTTCGGGCCAGAATGGGGGTGCTTTTCAAGAGGTTAAAGGAATAACCCAGGGTAAATTTAAGTCCAAATTTAGGATTTTAATTCATTCATTGGTTTCATTGCAAATTAAGCTTTTTAAGAACTGAATTGAGTTGCAGAATTGGCTATACAGAGGTGTAATTGACTCTGGCTTTGTGAAAGCGTCTTTCCGAATTGGAATGTGCTCATATTGAGGTCTTTGTGAGGATTTCTCTGTCTTCTTCATTGTAATAATCCGTTTTCTTCCCTCTCTCATGTTCTTATAGTGTGTCTGCAGCAGACCTCAAAAGGATCAGAGGAAACCGAAGAGGCGGCGGAGGGCAGAGAGAGGCGGAAAAGTGAAAGTAAGTGTGTGTTGAATGAGCAGATGACATTGCATTCTGTAGTAGGAAAGAGAAAGAGGGCGGAGCCAATAGAGAAGTGGTAATATAATTGGATAAATAGTTCTTCAGCGAGCGAGAGAGGGAAAGAAAAGGAGTGTGGTAATTACTCTCGGGATTCTCTTAAACAGCTTTGCGGGCACTCCCTGGTCTTCTGATGTTGACTCATGTCTGCTATTGGCTGCCTGTTGTCCTTCGGTATAGGATTGGCTCCATGCTTTTTATACAAAGAAGGACATTGAAACCTGACCTACCAACCAGGAGAAAAAACACAGACACTCTCAATACTCTAAACACAATCTGTCTTTTCACCTTTAACTTATTGAGTGCATTTATATTGGAGCCTCAGGCAGTCTGATTTGTTTCATAAGGCACTGAGGAATTGCCGATTGTGAGGTAGATTACGAGCAGCTCTGACTTTTCTCATTACAACATCTATTTTTTTCTTTCACCTGTTATTAAAGAGGTCACTTACCCAAAAAATTCCATTATCATCATCTCCACAACGTTTTTTTTCCAAATAAACAGAAATCCTAAGGAAAGACCGCCTTAGCCTTCGGTCATTTTAGATCCCCAAATCCCTGAGTGAATTCTCTGTGAATTGTCCATTTAAAGGAATACTTCACTTTCATAAAAAATCCAGAAAATGTACTCACCCCATGCAGTGTTAATTTTGGCAGCAAATTCTGATGTAGTCTTAGTCTTTTGAATAACACACCATTTAGTTTTAGTCTTATTTTAGTCATCTGAATTATTTTAGTCTTAGTATAGTTTTAGTCGACCAAATATCATAAGAGTTTTAGTCTTGGTCTATTCTTAAGTTTTTTAGTCTGTTATGGAATGGTATTAAGGTTTGAATATGCAATACAGAGACAGATTTAATGGTTGTTAAAGAAAACACGTATTTTATTTTATTCTTAATGTCAAAAAAACTGACCGTGGCTTTTTCACAAAAGATAATATCACATAAAATAAGCATAAGGCCCGCTCTACCTAAAAAATATACATGGTCCCTGAAAAAGATATGCCTTCTCCCTAAATGACATGCACACACAGATACACACGCGCGCAGACACACAGACAGAGACACACACACACACTTACACATGCACTTTTTCCAGTCATGTAAAACCACAACATATACTATAATAGTAACGTTACACATTTCATTCAATTTGAGGACACTGAATATTTATACTCAGTATTAATTCAGACAATCCAATACAATCAATGCATTTCTGATGTGTATTCCATTTGTTTCTATGTTATTCCAAGATTAGCGAAAACACTGTGGTTTATCTTATAAAATAACCTTAGCGTGCATGTTTACCTTTGCATGTATTTCTGGATGAGTCATTTTTACAGGCTGTCGTCTTGTCATATTTTAAGTGTGACCAGATTAGACGCTAGCTCTGACATTGTTGTTGTTAATGAGACATGTCTTCAGACCGGGTGCACCGCAACACATTATCATGTTGCTAACGAGCGAACTCAACTAAAATCAGCCAAAGCTGGGTAACGAAGACTGTACAACTAAATATAATGTAAACAACCTGTTGTGAAAACGAACTTTGCCGCGGGTTTTTAAAATGCCTCTACTGCCTGCTGCCTGCGTAGATCAACCTACCCTCAAAGATTCGCTCTGATTGGATCCCACAAAACTTTCCCCACAAAATGAGTAGCTCTGATTGGATCTCTTCTCCATTCGTCCCTCCCTAACATTTTCGTCTTATTTTTATTCGTTGACTAAAGTGTCAGTTATATTTCGTTACAGTCTTCGTCATCATATCTGACTTTTATTTAGTTTTTATTTAGTCTTCGTCCGTGAAAAAAGGTTCGTTGACGAATATTTTTCGTCTTCTTCAACGAAATTAACACTGCCCCCATGACATCCAAGATGTTTATGTCTTTCTTTGCTCAGTCGAGAAGAAATTAAGTTTGAGGAAAACTTTCCAGGATTTTTCTCCATATAAGGGACCTCAACAGTTTATAGTTTCAATGCAGCATCAAAAAGCTCTAAACAATCCCAACTGAGCCATAAGGGTCTCATTTAGTGAACCGATTATCATTTTCGCCCCCAAAAAATAAACAAGTACTTTTAAACCACTACAATTTGTATTGCACTAGCCGTGTGATGCGCTAGCGCGACCTTACATATTACGTAATTACGTCGCAAGGTCACGCATTACATATGTGAAACGGACACTTGCGGACCATTTTAAACAATTAACTAACTTAAAACAAATTTTTACTTTTTTTGTGAAAATTACGGTCGTTTTGTTAGGCCCTTATGTCTTGGTTGGGATCGTTTACAGCCCTTTGAAGCTGCATTAAAACTGCAATTTTCCTCACAAAACTTTCATGTTTGTTTAGTCGAGAATAAATTCATACGATCTTGGATGACATGGTGAAGAGTAAATTATCTCTTTTTTTTATAAAAATTGAATATTCCTTAAAGCAGTAGCATTAAACATCAAGTTCCTGTTACAGATATAAAACATTAGCTTTCAACATCTAAAGCAAGAGTGAGTGCTTGGTAAATGTTGTTTTGGTCTCTCGGACGATTATTCATAAGCCCTCAGTACATATTTTGCCTTGTCTGTGACATGGATTAATAGGTTCTGTCAGTCATGTTACTGTGATAATAGGCGTGCTTGTTTTTCACAAGGTGATTACAGACAGGAAGTGCTCGATATCGCGTGTTAATATGTTAATAGCTGTGCGTGTTCACCAGCTAAACCTCACCTCTACTGAGAGACAAAGTTTTTGCTTCAGGCTATTTCATGTGCTGTGAAATCTGGTTTGTTTGGAATTCTGCTAGCAAACCACTAATGCTGTTGATGTGACAGGAAATTCATCACAAGTAGTTGTATTAGAAGTGAATTATGAGCAAATTCCTCTTCATTGAAACTAAAGTAATTGATTTTTTCCCCCCTCAAACATTTCATAGTGCTTACAAATTTTTACGCTATTTGTCTTATCTTTTATTATTATTATTATTATCTTTCATTTTCAGCTCTATTTCAAATTTTGTCTGCTTTCTTAGTACCTTTCGCTTTGTCACAGACTTGCTCTGAATCTATCCCCAAAAGTTTTCATGCAAAAAAATAAAATTTGTATTCTTGGCACAAGTAGCATGAGGTAAAAAATAGCTTTATCGATTTCTCCACACTTAATATTAGTGCAGTGCCTCTGAAGTCTCTGGATTTTATCAAGTATGTGTGTGTACTGCGTGCACTTGTATATAGTGTACACCCTCTCTATTGCTTTTGCTCAGCTAGCATGCCTTGCGTCCTTTTTCAGAGAGGTCTGACTGCCATAGGCTCACGTCAAACTTTGGGATATTTGCTGTAGGTCTTGTCATTATTAGTTTTAATGATTTATTCAAACAGCTGTGTTGAACGACAGGTCTTTAGGGGCCCTCGTCGGAATTTAAATGCCACTGAACCGTACTGGAGCAGAAATCTTGTTTAGGGTGAGGTTCTGGAGTAACAATAAATTTACGTGACATTAACCAAGAATTAAGTACTTGGGTGGATGCCACCCATAAGCCCGACGTATATATTTTTTTATGTTTAAGCGAATGTACACACACTGTCGGTTTATAACTTGTACGTGTATGCAGACGTTCAATGCATGCATGTTGCGCCAAAATGCAACACATCTCATAGGCTTTGTTACATTCTCTTGTACGTGCAAGCGATTGCAATCAATCAACCTATGCATACAATCTACTTGGGGTTTAAAAAAATCCAACTGTGCATGTACAGTATGCGCACACTCTTCTGGTGATGTAAATTGCTTCACGTGCACTGTACGCAGACCCTTGCATACACCTAAAAATGTATCATACTTTGGCCTTTAGACGCTAAAATTAAACAAACACGAACATACACGGACACAGTATATTGTGAGTCACTGAAATTGACATATCTAGCTTGGAGCAGTGTCGGATAGCCCTGTAGTTTGAATGTGCTATTAACTTTTTAAAGACTTTTATGTAAATAAAAATTTATTTAATTTAAATTAGCTGGCTGATAACTTGATACTACGTACTGAAGCATTTAATGGGTTAAGTTGAAAGATATACTCCCAGTTAAAGGCAGAGTGCACAATGTTTGAAAAACGCTTTGGAAAAGGGAGTCGGGCCGACTACCAAAACACACTTGTAGCCAATCAGCAGTAAGGGGCGTGTCTATTAACCGACATCCTTGCCAGGGTTGCGTATGTGGGTCTATCAAAAGAAGGTCCAGGTTGTACTGGGGTAGGGGTGTGAATGTTTAGGTGATTTCAAATGTCAACATTGGCTTTCACACATTGTGTACTCCGCCTTTAATGGTAAAAAATGGCACCACATGGTAAAGAAATGTCACAAGACATTAGACAAAAAATAATTTCTTTCCACAATGTCATGTACTCATTTATGCTGAGCACTGTATATAGATATAAATATATAGATACGTATATGGATATAGATAGCTTAACCTGTCCTGCTAAAAAAATTACGTAACTTGCCATTTTTGTGACAAGAAACTGGCTCATCTCTTCTCTGAAGGTTCGACAGAGAGCGCCATGCACTGTGTGCCACAAATGTGCAAGAAAAAACATAAATTGATTGCTTGTCATGGGGACAAAATATATATATTTTTAAATAATGGCATGATTTCATTGCCAGTCAAAAAAATAATATTTATGGCTGGTAAATATTCTCTGTTCACCCTCCATTGGCAGGTATGGAAAAGAAGTTAATTTCAGACCGCAGGAGTTCTGCCAACATTCGTTTGTTTTCAATGGCTCAGTTATGTTGTGGGGAGCCCTAGCTTTGTCAAGCGAGACTGATAGAGTAAAACTCTGCAGTCTTATACATCAAGAGCTTGGAGAATTATGGCCCTTGTGTAATAATAAGCAATGGAGTTAGATATATAGGCCCTTCCTGAAATTATCGAACCTCTGCTTGGGAAGAATTATGGGGAGTCTCGCTTGTCCTCCCCCCAGTTTATAATCAATGGAAGTGGGAAGCCAGACGGTTGGGAACAGAAAATACGAGCCGGGTTTAAAGGAGCCATAGATCCAGACGAAGGCGGTATTGGGGGAAGATGCGTGTTCTTTACATTTGACTATTCTTTTGTACTTTTACATTTGCATTTATTCTTTCCGAAAGACTTGCAAATGAGGAATACTGCAACCAAAGCGACTTCTCTCTTTCTCTATACTCGATTATTAACAATTTTGGGGATATAGATTAGTATCATTTTATGAAACTTCATTGCTATAATGCCAGACTGCACTCTTTACTTTTTGCTACTGACGTTAAATGAGTTTTTGGAATGAAACTACAAAACAAAATCATCACACATGACTGCATGGGTTGGAGAGACCTTTTTGGCAAACGTTGCTGAGCACCTGATGTTGCTCGGTACATTCACACGAGACGGAAGCGGTATCGCTTGACGAAAGGCTTGTCTGAAGCGTGGCCAATAGCCAATCACAATGGCCGCAACACATTCTCCGCTGGCTATTTGCATAAGGTGATCTGATTGGCTGACGCATGAGTTGATGCTTGAAAAGTCGAGAAATGTTCAACTTCTGCCGCGAACAACAGGAGTGACGCAGCGCCGACGGGTCCACAATTCAGTTCGGCAAAGCATGACGTCACCCATTAAAAGTGAATAGGAAAGCGTTAACGCTTATGCCCCGTGTCAACGTGTACCGTAAGTCTTTGCAATAGTGTGTGCAAAGTTCAGCATGTTGTCAAACGGTACTTGCAGGTTTCTGGCAGACCTGGATTGTGTTATCTTCGACGGGCAAATGTTGTGATGAATTGCTGGGCATGCTAAGAAGACAAGGAGCTCTGTCTTTTCGTTTTTTTTTGTCTTTCTCAAGACTTTGTGTGATGGATATACATGCTCTCCCAGCACTAATGGCTCTTCTCTATCCCAGAATTTCCCACTGCTGTAATCTATTCCACGATCCTTGATCAAGTGGAGAGGCCGTGACATAGTATGCAAGCAGTGAAGGAATGTTTACCACGGTTCGTAGCCCAATCATGCGTGAGGGGATGAGATATTTTTTGCCCTGACGTCTGTAATATTCTTTATCTGCTGAACTGGGCTTAAGCGCCATCGAGGTGCTAAGTGTGGTTAAGATATGTATTTGGCTCTTGAGATGATCCTGTATCATAGTTGGATTTTAAACAGGAGAGAGTCAAAATCTCATCATGCCTGGCAGGTGTAAACTGACCCAGAGGAAGCGAGAAGGAGAGATAGTGGTGTGTAGAGGTGAATGTGGGAGGAACGAGTAAATGGATTAGTGCTGGTATCTGTCTGAGCGTTTACTCGATAAAACATCTTTGCCATGCTCGACCAACAGGCCGACCATCTGCCTCAGTCTTCATAAATTGATCACCACAACTTTACCAATTTTCATCCTCTCTATTAAAACAAAACACAATAAATTTGTTGCTAATGTTGTTCTTTCTAAAGTAAGCTATTGGTCATGCTTTAAGTTAAATATTTGTATAAACCTTTCAAGTATTTCTGTCATCATGCCGTTTGTGATATGGACATGAATACTGCTTCCAATCGAGGATATAAAATTGCATTAGACTTGCACTCAGCCATGTCTAGGGACCAAAATAAGATAGAAATTGTGGATGGGCTCTTTTGAATTGGGGCAAGTGAGCAAGCAATCAAAATGTCCTGCCAACTGGATATCTGCAGGTTACTAACCACTTAGATCACCTTAGCAACACCCATAGCAACACTTTTGTATCGTGACGGTGTCTGCATACAAAAATCACATTTTGTGGCAGTAGGTACTGAATTAGATGAAGTACCTACTCATAAACTGTTAAAGAGCACCACTTGTCCGATTCACGTTTTACATTTCCAATACTGAAGGTCTGGTAACGAGCCGGCTGAATAGCATCTAAATAAACAACATTACTCACCATAGAACAACGTTGTGCACTTCATCAACAGCCACACCAATGAGACGGTCCCGTTAAACATCTGTTTAAAGCATATCTCTCCACTTTGTAACACCTACAAGCAATTCAGGAGAACCAAACTTTTTGACTCCACAAGCAAAACTCTTGGACGTCTTTTAGAGAGTCTATGCCGCAAACTTTGCATATTCTTGAGAATCCAATGTTTGGCTGATCATGATAACTGGTCATTATTATCCATGTGAACATGACTGATTCTCTTCCTAAATGGAACGTAAGAGCTTTGTTTTCCAGGGACCGAAACTAATCGTGACACTCGCGTCTCCTTGAAATCCAGTTTATTTCAACCAATCAAAGACGACTTTGACATTCTCACATGGTTTTCAGAAAAGTGTACGAAAAACATCAGACGTTTAGCCAACAGTCTGTGGGCATGATGTCTGAGGCTGAGACTAGTCGTTAACTGGAATGACGTTATACAAGCACAGTTTAACCACTAGGGACAACTGTTTAATATACGTGTTTGCATTTGGATAGAGCTGCTTTAACGCTTCTGGACATTTTTGGATAAAACAACGACTCTACTTCTTCATTCATTCAACTCCTCTCCCGGGTACTCACGGGATAATAAAGGGTCCATCAAATGAACACTTCAGGATCTTGCGGAAGTAGTAGATCATCCGGGTACTTTTCACTAACTGTTTTCGGCATATTATAAGTTTGGTCATACTACTCGCCTCGCCTACTGTTTTCACCTACTATATAGTATGGAAGTAGGCGGTTTCGGACGCAGCCTAAGACTTGCAACAGCAGGCAAGCACTCACATGACCTGGCTAGTAATTTTTTTATTTCATCCTATATGATGTAAAAAATATTCTGTGAAAAAATCACTTTGATATCTTTAATGTTGACAGAGTAGTCCTCAATGTTTGAAATTAACTTTGAGACTTTAGCCTTGATCTCACAGACTAGGTTATGTTTTGTTCACGTAATACAGGAAAATGTAAGACTATATTTTTACAAAGTATGACAGGTCACATGATCTGGGTTGATGAATGGAGAGCACTGAGGTCAGAAGTCGTGAGAAATGACTTCTGAAAGGAAATATGCAGCTCTCTTTCAAAACGGACCTAAGGCTCCAGATGATATTTAATTGACAAATTTTTCATTGCTTGTCGAAGGTATTTTTTATCAGCATTTGGGGGTCATGACATGTGCTTCTCTAAAGCACCCTCGCTCTGCTCACCAATCTTATGCTCTGTCTGTCTAGAGAGAAGAAAAACACAGACAGGTATGACACCTAACAATTCTGTTGACCTTTCGCTGTGCCACTTGGTATTTTGATAATCATACGCTTGTGTTGCCTCACTGTCACAGTGTCTTTCTGGAAGTTTCTAGAACAATTAGCTGTCAGATGCTGCGAGAACAGCTGTGTCCCTAGCGGTTCGCCAAGGAGTTTGGCTCTGACAAGACTATTGATTCACCTTCGCCTTCCATCGTCTTCCTCTAGCTATCTTAGACACACAATTTGCCCTCAGACTTGAAAAGTTAAATCTGCCGGACATCCAAATCTCACTTTTTTTCAGAAACACTTTCAGATCATACGTCTAGTATTCATAGACACGCACACATATAGTTAAATTAAGTAAAAAAGGGTTATGAGAGATGAACTGAAGGAAGACGAATGTTTGTGCTTACTCAACAGAAGTCGTTTTTTCACTGTAGTCATCATTTCTAGGGCTTTGACAGATGCATGACTGTGTGTTTATGACCGCACGGAAAATGTTAAATTAAAAGTGTTATGTAGATATATATTGGAAAAGGGTAAACATATTTATGGAAAAGAAGAGAATCTCAGAGGTTTTATCCTTTTGCCTTATTGTGCATTCTTCTCCGCTTTTCTGCCCTTATGAAACCTTCAAATCCCCATTAACAGATATCGCTGCTCTGAAATAGGAAATTTAAAACCCACAAATTGTAAAATCTCTCATAGGAATAGATAAAGGATGAAAAAGAAAAAAGGGTAAGCTAATATAACCCCTATCACTTCCACTGGCTGACTGTTTATTAAAAAATTATACTGCTCTCTGGGTGCGTTAAACCGCTTGCCTCCTCAGTTTTGCTTAAACCAAAGCATCTCCCAGCACCCAGATTTTATTTGCGTTCTGTGTGTGGTTTCGATAACGTGTCTAGTATTCATATTTTTCTTTGCCTTTTAATAAATTGAATCCATACTCCATTTGATTTCCATTCTGTAAAGAGGAATATCTAAGGCACAGACAGTAAAGACTACTCACAGGTCAATATATAATATATACTCTCATTGCTGATGGGATTTGATATCACAGCCCAGATTTCTCAGTAATTGACTGTAGGAACCATGAGGATTAGACCCTGTGTGTGTTGGAGGTAGACTGATCTGCTTCGATTCTCGCATTGCCACCTTATTTCGGAAGTCCACCACATACCAAAGCTCCTTATCCGACTTTGAGATTTAGGAGTTTTCCAATTATTTTTGTGCTTTTTACTGCTTATGGCGCACCATATATCGATCTTTTATTTACACAAGCAATTATTACTGTAATATTTCTGCACATTTAAGTTACCTTACTATTTAAATAAAGTTAAATTCACTCTAAAATGGCTAGGTTATTTTTAACGCATTGACCCAATGCTGAATTGTTTTAACCCAACTGCTTATAACGTCAATCCAACATTGAGTCATTTTTAACCTGGCTTCTGTTCTGTCCAATATTTATGCAGCAATTGTTAAAAAAACCCAGCCATTTTTATAGCCTCAATTTAAAAATTTTTACCTGGCTTCAAATTTTTAAAGATTTTTATGTCAGTGGATGTGTTACTACTTACTGTTGTATTAAGATTATTATTTACCATCATATTTCTTTCGGTTCATTACGTATCAAATGCAGGATAAACTCCTCAAGTTTAATGATAAATTGCAGATTTTCGCGCATAAAATATGCGGGGCTTGCATGATTGCATAATTCCAGCATTTTTATAGCAAAAGTCACATATATCTTAGCAGAAAGTTGAAAAATGTTTGCATTTACTTCACACAAGTGCAGCCATGTCCCCTGTTGCCATGGGAACATAATAAATTGACATAATTACGCGACCGCAGTTTTTGCAAGTTCATGCAGTTTTTGCAAGTTCCCACAGTTTTGCAAGTTCCACGTCCGGCGCAATTTTTGCAAGTTCCCGCGCAATTTTTGCAAGTTCCCGCGCAATTTTTGCAAGTTCCCGCGCAATTTTTGCAAGTTCCCGCGCAATTTTTGCAAGTTCCCGCGCAATTTTTGCAAGTTCCCGCGCAATTTTTGCAAGTTCCCGCGCAATTTTTGCAAGTTCCCGCGCAATTTTTGCAAGTTCATCGAATAAAATTGCATAAATATCCAGAATATTGCATTGCATTTTAAACGTGCTGCAAGATCAAGGATTTTTTGCCTGCAACAATCACAAAAAAAAAACATTTTTCTGAAAGGACTGAAGTAAAGCTGCTTTAGAAACAAAGAGTGCTTTACATCCAATCTCATATTTTTATTGATATGCAGTTGATCATTTTTATTGTAGTTCGCAAATAATTATTTTTCAGGAGGCACTCGTGCAAAATGCCCCTGACTGAATTATAATAATTGTACCCTAATGGTTATCTCCCCCACCACAAGTCTAAACTTGACTACCCTCATTACCCTTTTAATCTCTGGCGTTATGATTCATGGGGTCTTTCACTCGTTCATTCCCCCATTCTTTCTGTCAGGTTATTTCTGCATTATTCCCTGTAAGTTGAATTGGTTTCTCCACAGCCTATTAAGAAGTTATCAGAGCATTACGGCCAGTACAGAATCCCAGGCAGGCGGTACTGAGCTCCTCAGCAGCTAAGCTTGCAAATTCCCTGCTTTCTTATGACTGCAGTACGGATCCGCAGCAAAGTGTTCGGTCTGAATGAGATCTGAAGTAGTCTTTTGCTCTTTCTCGCTTTGCCTAACTTCTGCTTTGTCATTATCTCATACTTACCTGGGTCAAAAAGGCCCAGAATGTCAAATCTGATCCTGCGGTAGTTAAAACCAAAGGATGAGAGCTTGATCATGTCAGAACCGACAAAGGGCAACATTTGAAACTTGATAAATTGGTTGCTATTAATTCATACATTTCAATTTGAATTAGAGTTGGCTTAACAAAAATAGTAATTTATTATTAAAAGAATATTCCACACAACAAAGGAATTTAATTAATTGCAAAGCCTAAATAGTTGCACTATTATGTTTATTTGAATTAATTATCCATGTTTGTTGTCTTGTGCGTTTATTGTGTTTATGTAATGGTGCATTGGCTTTACTGTATTTGTAACTTGTAAATCAATCTGGTCAGATGCCGGAGATATCACACATCCGACTTTACACAGAACGTTTGTATTATTTTGCTGGTAAGCTTGGGAAAATACTAAAAAATATTTTAATACAGATTAGGGATTTCCCCTGCTCTATCACATGAACTAGCATTAGTGATTAGCCTACTCCCACCAGCTTAAGCAGCACAATGGCTTGAACTGAAATATGTACATCCATTTTAAAGTAACATATAAGCAGCTCATGCAAAACCTGCAAAATGCCACCTCCATCAAAAAAATGAGATGATATGAGTGATGTTAACCTAATGCTTTTGGCACATACACTGTAAAAAATTTACTGTGAAATTTACAGTAACTTACTGGCAACAATTAGCCAGTAAGTTACTGTGAATACTTTTCACAGTTAGGGTACTGTACTTCCATTTACAGTATTTTATTAATTTACTGTGAAATCAAAAACATTTAAATACTGTGATTTTAGTAGTATTTACAGTATTTTATGAATTTACTGTGAAATCAAAAACATTTAAATACTGTGATTTTAGTAGTATTTACAGAATTTTATGAATTTACTGTGAAATCAAAAACATTTAAATACTGTGATTTTAGTTGTATTTACAGTATTTTATGAATTTACTGTGAAATCAAAAACATTTAAATACTGTGATTTTAGTAGTATTTACAGTATTTTATGTATTTACTGTGAAATCAAAAACATTTAAATACTGTGATTTTAGTTGTATTTACAGTATTTTATGTATTTACTGTGAAATCAAAAACATTTAAGTACTGTGATTTTAGTTGTATTTACAGTAACTTACTGGCTAATTGTTGCCAGTAAGTTACTGTGAATAAATTTTACAGTAAGGTTACTGTACTTACATTTACAGTATTTTGTGTATACACCGTGAAAACAAAAACAATTAAAAACTGTGATTTTAGTTCTATTTACAGTATTGATTGTTTTACTGTAGAATAAAAAAACTGATTTTAACTGTTTATAGTACTGTATTGCATACAATACATTAAAAAACAGTTAAGCACTGTTTTTAATGTATTCTCTGCAATACAGTACTATAAACAGTTGATAACAGAGTATTGTATCACTCTGATTTAATATTAGCATCATCAAAAAATAAAGTCACCCATATTCTAAAACATTGTACTTAACTGCAGAAAATTAGAAAATTGTTAATAGTTATTTATTTAAAATCATTTGAGGAACAGGAATGACGAAACAGGTACAACATAAAGGGATAATGGACATTTGACAACATGCAACATACAGAGCAAACTGCTACTAGTTCATTCACTAGTTCCGCATGACTGGTCGCTATGACCTAACAATAATGCAAATTGATACAATACGGTCAAAAAAATTAACTACTTTCAATAACTGATTATTACCACATTCTAAAGAGCAATAAATAACACCATGGCAATATTGAAATTAAATAAAACATTGAACATTAAATATGTTAACATATTTAACATTTGCATGAACATTTAAAGAAGAAAGGAAAATAAACTTCCCATGCCACTTGACAAAGGTCTATGACCTCTTGCAAGACCGGACCTTGGAGACCTGAAATTAAAGAAGAAAACACATTAGATCGGCTAAATGGTTTAGAAAACAGTAAAACTCAACTGTTTAACTCTGGGGGAGTTGTAAAATAAGCCTATTTTCAAAAAGGTGGAGTGTTCTTTAACAAATAGAACTTTTTATTTAAATTATGTAGGCTACTAGTAAATGGTGAAATTAACATTTAGAAAGATTAATAAATGCTGTAGAAGTGCAGTTTATTAATAGTTAATGTTAACTAATGTAGTTAATTAGAGTTTAATAAATGCAACCATATTGTAAAGTGTTACCAATTTGTTATACACCAATACAGACGTCTCATGAGTTCATTGTTTGACAGATCGGTTGTTTTTACTATTCATTAAATGTTATTGGTTCAAAGGAGTCATTAGTTTGAGAATCAGACGTGTCATTAGTGGACTATGGCACGCGTTTTATTATCCTGGGAGTTTAGGACACGGCACAAGATTTTTATCAACACAGGAAACATTTCATCACTGGGTAGTTTTGTTTGTTTATTGAAAGTGTTTTTATGTCAGCTGATGCGGAACAATTTTCAGAGTACATAAGGCACAATGTTTAACACAATTCACACCCAGCGATAATTCAGGGGGAAAAAATCTCTGAATGTACGACATGAACTTCGGACAAAAAAAATCGCTTTGGCAGCTGAAAGAAATGGAGGGAGAGTTATTCATTTTCTTTTAACACTATTTAAATCAATAACGAAACGCAATGTGGCAGGCAGCCGGTGTTGATGCTGTGGCGCACTGCCACAAATGTGATTTTTCGATTAATCGTTTTTTTTTTTTAAATTTGGTCGATTCAAAATCGATTCTTAGGGATTTCCTCTTTGCCTTTTGTTGTTTAATTTGCAGTAATGGAAAAGCTCCCAAAAGTAACCTGACCTGACCTAAACTAAACCAAACCGTGGGGTACTATGCAATGGAAAAGCGCTATAAGACACAGCAGCGCAAATCTTCAGGGGAGTTCAGGGGTCTCATTTATAAAACTGTGCGTAGGATCCCTACTAAAAGTTTACGTGCGTCAAATGATGTACTGATTTATAAAATATTCTGATTTATAAAACCATGCGTATGCACACCTGTTGGCAATTTTGCCTTTATAATGTGACAGTGATTTTTTGATTGTATTTTCGATTTAAGATTTTATAAAAAGATATAGGCCTATATAAAACAATTATCACTCAGTACAAGCACAAATAACACTGCTGAATTTAATCTTCATAAAAAACATGGATCTAACGTATGATATGGAGTAAAATTATGTGTGTGTGGCATCTATACTTATAATCATTCGTCTGACATTTACTTTTTTCAATCTCACTTAAATTCACGACCTCACCAACTGTGAGTGCGTTTACATGCACAGAATAAGCGGATAACTATTAAAAATCTGCTTATTATAGAAAACTGTTTTCATGCGTTTACATGCAAATCAATAAGCCAGCAATGCAGTCAACTGCGTTTACATGGGACTTGGAGAATTATCAGTTTTCTCGCAGGCAGTGACATCACCACCTATAGTACATAATAGTCGATCAAAAAGCCGACGGCATATCTGTCTTAAGCTATACAGTTGTATCTCTTCTCGTGTCTGCAGAACCTGTAAATGTAACATGAGCTTCTATTTTCACAGTTTCTCTGCCAACTGCTATTGTCGAGCGGAGACTTTTATGCATTACTTTGCACTTACTTCCGCGTGTGACGTTTATCTTTCATACGCTGAGATATGCGCACATGGACAAAACCGTGAGAAAGCCGGTTAAGGTGTTTACATGCCACGCGAAATCGGCGTAATGAGCAAAAAACTACCTGTGCCGATCGGTTTTTGCTTACGCCGTTTATGAGCTTTCCCCGATTAAAGAAAACTGTTTTACGCGTTTACATGACCCCACATGATCAGTTTATTAAGCATAATCGGCGTAAGACTGTGCATGTAAACGCACTCTGTGTCTTTCCTTTTGTCTCCAGAATGTGCGTAGCCACAGCTCAAAAGTTTGCTTATAGGTGCGCACATTCTACCGTCAAGTTTGTTTTTTATAGATCACAACTAGGGTTTTACCACTTTTTTGGAATACGAGTACGAGTACTTGCATTTCAGTACTTGCCGATACCGATACAGAGTACTTAATAAAAAAACATGATTTAAATTTACAGGTAACAGCTTTAATCATATAATTTAACAAAAAAACAAAGGACTAGTTTTCCAGATTGTTGTAAACTCTGCCTCTTTGGACAACACAAGAGGCATTAACCCCTTACACGCCGCTCAAACATAGACATTTCTCAGACCGTGGTATCGACTCCAGGTATCGGGGGACTTTTAACGAGTAGGAGCACTTTAGAAAATGTGGTATCGAGGCCGATACCCGATACCAGTATCGGTGCATCCCTAATCACAACCTTTGCGTGGGAACTGCATGCTTTATAAATGAGGCACCTGATCTTTGAATGGCATAGGGTTGATCACGTCTGACTGGAGCTGGACCGGACACATTCAACCACGTGTGTACAGAAAGCTGCTCACTTCTGCTTGTTTTTACTATTCATTAAATGTTATTGGTTCAAAGGAGTCATTAGTTTGAGAATCAGACGTGTCATTAGTGGACTATGGCACGCGTTTTATTATCCTGGGAGTTTAGGACACGGCACAAGATTTTTATCAACACAGGAAACATTTCATCACTGGGTAGTTTTGTTTGTTTATTGAAAGTGTTTTTATGTCAGCTGATGCGGAACAATTTTCAGAGTACATAAGGCACAATGTTTAACACAATTCACACCCAGCGATAATTCAGGGGGAAAAAATCTCTGAATGTACGACATGAACTTCGGACAAAAAAAATCGCTTTGGCAGCTGAAAGAAATGGAGGGAGAGTTATTCATTTTCTTTTAACACTATTTAAATCAATAACGAAACGCAATGTGGCAGGCAGCCGGTGTTGATGCTGTGGCGCACTGCCACAAATGTGATTTTTCGATTAATCGTTTTTTTTTTTTTTTTTTTGGTCGATTCAAAATCGATTCTTAGGGATTTCCTCTTTGCCTTTTGTTGTTTAATTTGCAGTAATGGAAAAGCTCCCAAAAGTAACCTGACCTGACCTAAACTAAACCAAACCGTGGGGTACTATGCAATGGAAAAGCGCTATAAGACACAGCAGCGCAAATCTTCAGGGGAGTTCAGGGGTCTCATTTATTTTTTTTAGAAAATGTGGTATCGAGGCCGATACCCGATACCAGTATCGGTGCATCCCTAATCACAACCTTTGCGTGGGAACTGCATGCTTTATAAATGAGGCACCTGATCTTTGAATGGCATAGGGTTGATCACGTCTGACTGGAGCTGGACCGGACACATTCAACCACGTGTGTACAGAAAGCTGCTCACTTTTTGCGGTTAAATTATTTAAAATCACTTGAATGCTAACATTTGCAAACCTTTGAAACACGTGCAAATGATAAACTTTCCCTATATAAATTTTGTGTGTTAATCCGTGAATCGCATGCAAGCCGAACCGTGGGTCGTGACTTACTTTCTATGACTTACTTTCACTTCATATGCGACAGTTTGCGCGTTGGCTTGATGAATAGATCGCTCATCTGTCTTGATGCGTGCTGCAGTAGCGTCATCATATCTGCCTATAACATTTTTAGCACTGTTGGGAGGAGTCACTTTACTCTCTCACTTAAAATCCAGCAGTTCCCACACATTCCCACACTATTTCAGTGATTGGCTTATTGGTTGCGAATCGTCACTCTAATTTAAATAAAGTTACGTCATCATTTTATTGTCACTCGCGCACTGTGCTCCTAAATAATTTTAGTCCAATTATTTTTATCCAAAATATGACAGATTTTCCTTTTCCAACTGGAATGTCACTGTTGGAACAGGCAAGCACACACATCACTTTTGAAGAAAAATCTAAAATTGAGAATGCGGTGCATAGCGATGCATTGTAATATCGAATCGAATGTAATCGATGACATGGTAATCACAATCAAACCGAACCGTGAGACCAGTGTCGGTTCACAGCCCTAATTTTAAAGGACAAGTTCGGTATTTTACACTTAAAGCCCTGTTTTCAGATTGTTTATGATGAAATAGAACGGTTTTGACTGAAATTTCGACATATGATGCTGGCCCGAGAATTTTCAGGTGTTTCTTGTATCACCTCCCACCTCTATAATGGCTATATAGGTGCACAGGAACAATCCTTCCTAAAATGCATTAAACTTTCATTTACAAAGACGTGAAACTCACCGAGTGGTCAGGGGTGTTCACTGATATGGGCACACAAAAATCGCTGCAAAAGACGCATTCCAACAGGTTTTATCGTAGTTTTATCGGGAACTTTGTATTCTTGCAATTGGCAAAGGCGGATTATCGCCACCAACTGGGCTGGAGTGTTTATTATTTAAGCTCTCAGCGGAAAAATGTACGGGGGTGTGAGGGGTTTGGAAAAATAGGTCCACAAGTTTACAACGAATGCTAAAACACCTGTAGGAAAGCATCTTTTGCAGCGATTTTTGTGTGAGCATATCAGTGAACACCCCTGACCACTCGGTGAGTTTCACGTCTTTGTAAACGAAAGTTTAATGCATTTTAGGAAGGATTGTTCCTGTGCACCTATACACACATTATAGAGGTGGGAGGTGAAACAACAAACACCCGAAAATTCTCGGGGCAGCAGTCGAAATTTCAGTCAAAACCGTTCTATTTCATCATAAACAATCTGAAAACATCTTACACAAAGTGTAAAATACCGAACTTGTCCTTTAACTCTTTCACCGCCAGCATTTTTAAAAAAAGTTGCCAGCCAGCGCCAGCGTTTTTCATGATTTTCACCAAAGTTTAATGCCTTCCAGAAAATGTTCTTCTTTAAATATATAAACATACAATATACCAAATGAAAGAATAGACCCTCTGCTTTCAAACAAAAAAAAAACCGTTTCATCCTACCTTTAGTGGTTCTTTTGTAATCAGCTTTTGAATATGGGTAGGTTTTTGCAAAAACACCATATTTTGAGCAAAAAGCAGAGATAATTCCATTTTTATGACGGACTTTTCATAGAGATCATATTCAGAGCGATCTTTAAAACAGACACGGACATGCAGCAGCTTGCCATAGGGCAATACTTCCGGTTTTAAAAAGTTGCGGAAGGGCGCCACCTGGTGGATAATAGCGGTATTGCGGAAAGACGGAAAATCTCGTCATTGGCAGGGAAGCGTTTTCTCTTAATTGACGAGATATCTCGTCAATGGCGGGGAAAGAGTTAAAAGAAGAAGATAATTTTGAACAGCTTTTCAATTGTCAATTTGCTTTTTTCACTGCAATCAAACTATTTAGGATAAAAAAAATACCTCTGAACAAACTCCAGTGTTGTGCTGCCTTCCACCTGATACTCTAGGTTGAATACATAGTAACAGGCGAAGAGAGCGGCCAAGGCAGTGGTGAAGTACGCCATGTGAGCACCAAGTGGGATTCCCTCGATCGACAGCATCCATTTTTTTGCACTCAGGATTGTCTCTCCTTAGTAAAGACAGTCATCACAAAAATTATATTTCATAGCAATACATTCTATAAAAGATTTTCTCCACATAAATTACTGTTAAAAACAGGGCAGGGAGCACACATATCTTTGAAGCAGTGCATTAAAGGATTAGTTCACCTCAAAATGAAAATGCAGGGCTCTAGAGTGCGACCAATTTGGTCGCACATGCGACTTAATTTCTCAATGGTGCGACTTAAAAAAATATCAGGTCACACTGGTGCAACCAGGAGTTCGAGGGAAAAAGCAATGGTCCAGATTTACGTGTGTGTACGTTTAAAAATGCGTGTGCGCTCCAGTCAGAGAGAGAGAGAGAGAGAGAGAGGTGAGTCCATCAGATAAACAGAGTGGATGTAGCCGCGGATGATAAGAGAAGAGGGAAAAGAACGATTAATAACTTTTTCGTTAAGAATGTTAAGTTAATGCCTGATCCGTCCGAAGATCATAACCAATGCTCTGACATCAACCTTCCGTCACATCAGGTCCGAACCCGAAGACGGAATTAAGGTAATGAGCCTCTTACAATCGAGTCGGAGCCAGAGCATGATTCTTTTGAAGAAAATTATTTGAGCGTAACCCCGAACAGCAATGTCGCGTGCCGTGCGCCAAATTTATAGAAAAAAGCCAGGAGTCAGGACCGCTGTTTTCTAGGGGTGTGCAAAAAAAAAATCGTTTCACATTTGAATCGCGATTCAAGCATTGCCGATTCAGAATCGATTCATAGAATTCCAAAAATCGATTCATATATATATATATATATATATATATATATATATATATATTAACGCCGTGTTACTATTGTCCTGAAATTAGTTTATCTCAGTATTCCCATAGATGGCGCGTCGAAGTCACACTGACGCCTGCACACTCTTGTCACAGTGTTTCCCACACATTGCTGTGCAGCGCTGCCCAGGTTAACAAGTGCCCAAGTATAT
Organism: Paramisgurnus dabryanus; assembly: GCF_030506205.2. Taxonomy (NCBI): domain Eukaryota; kingdom Metazoa; phylum Chordata; class Actinopteri; order Cypriniformes; family Cobitidae; genus Paramisgurnus; species Paramisgurnus dabryanus. The sequence continues at coordinate 30,989,465 of NC_133337.1, read as the reverse complement.
CTGGCATCAAATTTTGTCTTTTTTGTTTTTCCGTGATGATGACACTCTTTAATAATGACATTTTGTGTGCGACATAATGAGTTCGGTGTGCGTTCACGTGCTCTGTTTCTCAATGAATTGGGATGCGAGATCATGCGACGCGAACAAGCTCGTGTCACATTGTATCCTTCATGTTTCTGAACTTGAGCAAAGTTTTACCATTAGAGGACTTCACGGAGCACCCGCGGCCCATATGGTTTCGGGTTTGTATTTGAAATGGTCAGTCGAGTCCGGGTCAGTCATAGTTAATTACTCCGGGTCCCGAGGCTGATTAATATTGTGTGTAAAACCCGAGTCAAACGGAGAGTGGCCGTGAGCACTACCGCGCTAAAGCTCGCGTGAAGTTTCAGCGTGCCTGCGGTTTCTATGGCGATAACTGGCTCTTTTCTATTATTATTAATAAACCATATATTTTCTAAAACCTATTGCAATGAACGAGCAAAGCTCAAGATGACTCAAGATTTACAAAGTGCAAAGCTGTAATGTAAAGTCCCCTGTCACTGGGACAGCAAGTAGACTTTTGAATCTGAAATAATGAGTGGATTTAGCTTTTTTTTAATCGGCAAGAGAAATAGAAAGAGAGGCACTTTTCCTGCTTCTGCTCTATCTAATAGAAATAATAACATTTATTACACCAGTCACATTTATAATCTATAGACCTGCACT